>NW_027490211.1:547509-904905 GCF_050948175.1 Xylocopa sonorina | reverse complement strand
TAGTAGAAGTTGTAACTCTTCATAAAAGGTGACATCGCACCACATTCCTATGTTTCATGATAAGGTGCTATACCAATATAATAATGTATACCAAGGCGTAATGTATATCTCGTCTACACTTCAAAAGAATGTAAATCCCACACATCTTTGGAACGGAATAGCGTCCTTCGATGTCTACTGTGACGTGTTTTCCCGTTACAAGCCGCAAGAAAGGTGGTATATAGAACTAATAATAAAGGGGTATGCAGGAGTTTAATCCGGGGTACAAAGTATCCGCGCGATGCGACCGTCCGCGGATTCGCCATCGCCAAGTAAAGAACAAAGTACTTCCTAACCAGCGAGTATTTCGAAGCTGCCAGGCTGGGACTCTTTGGGCTCCAGCTACTCAAGAAGTAACAAAACTAGTAGACCACGCAACCCGGGAAACCCGGTGCAAGATAACCCTCGAAGTTTCGAAATACTCCTTGGCTCGACTATTTCTAGCCGAGTGCGCAAATTAGGGTCGCGGGATACTGAACTCACGGCTTCTTTCTATATTGCCTTGACGCGGGATTACTAAATGTTATACGGCACGTCGCGAATGATCGGGGATCACCACCCGTTATACGATACAAAATACAATACGCGATATCAGAAATGCGGCAGGAAGAAATGGGACGCTTTAGCGTATAAGGACTCACGCTCTCGCTTCCAACAATTCTGGATCTCGCTCTGTCCTTCTCTCTCTTTCTCTCTCTCTCTCTCCTTCAAATCGCTCCGTAAAATCGTTTGCTAGGTTGCTCGCTAAGTCTTCGCTAAGTCTTCGCTAAGTCGTCTCTAAGTAGTCGCTAAGAAATTGCTAAGAAGTAGAGGCTGTCTTCATGCTGGCTAGCTCGTTATATAGGTTTGCTGGGGGCCTTCGCATCCCCTTAGATCCTCCTTAGGTCTCCTTGGTTGGGTAGGGCTATATGCTTCGGTATTGTTCGGGGCATCGATCGGTGGATTTCGGTGATCTTCCCTGATCGCTCCCTCTGGTGTGTCTAGAGGGGGTCCTCTGGATTATTTGAACTGCGGCGCCTGTTGCGCGCCGCGCTTTCCACGGCTCACCTGCAGTTCCGCTGCGCATCTTGCATTTTCCTCTTCATGGGCTCAGGGGAGGGGTGGAGGTTCTTCTCACACCCGGAGTCCACCCTGTTCGACTCCATGGGCTATGGCAACGGTCGTATCGTTGCAGGGAGGAGTATCCCACGGGCTTCAGGGTTTCTTCTTGCTCACTTCCCGACTCCTCCACCGTCGAGCCCGTCACGCTACCCCGGCGCCCTTCCGCGAACCTCCGGTATTTTAATCCGCCGAGGGGTGTCTCCTGGGACGCTTCTTCAATAAGCCCGCCTGTCTAATCCGTAGAACGGTGAGAGAGAAAAGAACGGGGGGGGAGGTTCTACCATCGCATATTTCACGCTCCTCGCAAGTACAGCTATCGCGATTGTCCGTGTCGCGCTTCTCGCATGGGTGGGAATCTGCGAGCTAGTCTAAACGAAGCAGGGGGGGGGGGTGAGCAAGCCTTGTGACGTCACCACGTCACACTACATATCGAAGCAATAGTGTTCTAACTCTTCATAAAACGCGATATCGCATCTCATTTCTCCGTCTCATGATAAGATACAATATTCATTGCGAAGTGTCATGTATACCTCGTATTCACTTCAAATAAATGTAAATGCGACACTTCCTTACTAGGAAATAGCGACTGCAGATGTCTCCGCATCGAACCAATAGAGTTCTAATGCTTCTTAAATCGCTATATCGCATCTCATTCCTATGTTTCGTGATAAGGTATAATATTCATTGCGAAGTGTCATGTATGCCTTTTATTCGCTCCAAAAGAATGTAAATGCGACACTTCTTTGCTAGGAATGAGCGTTTCCAGATATCTACGTATCGTAGCAATGGAGTTCTGATGCTTCTTAAAACACGATATCGCATCTCACATCCATGTTTCATGATAAGATATAATATTCATTGCGATTTCTCATGCATACCTCGTATTCGTTTCAAAAGAAATTAAGTGCCACACTTCCTTGCTAGGAAATAGCGTTCCTAGATGACTACGTATCGAAGCAGTAGATTTCTAATGCTTCCTAAATCCCGATATCGCATTTCATTCCTATGTTTCATGATGAGATACAATATTCATTGCGAAGTTTCATGTATACCTCGTATTCACTACAAAAGAATGCAAATGCGACACTTCCTTGCTAGGAAATAGCGTTCCCAGATGTCTACGTATCGAAGCAGTAGAGTTCTAATGCTTCTATAAACGGGATATCGCATCTCATTTCTATGTTTCATGACAAGATATAATATTCATTGCGAAGTGTCATGTTTTCCTCGTATTAACTTCAAAAGAATGTAAATGCGACACTTCCTTCCTAGGAAATAGCATTTGCAGATGTCTTCGTATCGTAGCAATAGTGTTCTAATGCTTCTTAAAACGAGATGTCGCATCTCACTTCTCTGTTTCATGATAAGATATAATATTCATAGCGAAGTGACATGTATACCTCGTATTCACTTCAAAAGAATGTAAATGCGACATATCCATGCTAGGAAATAGCGATTGCAGATGTCTACGTATCGTAGCAATAGAGATCTAGTGCTTCTTAAAACGCGATATCGCATCTCACTGCTATGTTTCATGATAAGGTATAATATTCATTGCGAAGTGTCTTGTATACCTCCTATTCACTTCAAAGGAATGTAAATGCGACACTTCCTTGCCAGGAAATAGCATATCCAGATGACTACGTACCGAAACAATAGAGCTCTAATGCTTATTAACACGACATGTCGCATCTCATTTCTATGTTCCACGACAAGATATAATATTCATTCTGAAGTGTCATGTATACCTCGTATTCACTTCAAAAGAACGTAAATGCGACACTTGCTTGCTAGGAAGTAGCGTTTGCGGATGGTTACTTATCGAAGCAATAGGGATCTAATTCATCTTAAAACGCCATATCGCATCTCATTCCTATGTCTCATGATAAGACATAATATTCATTGCGAAGTGTTATGTATTCCTCGTCTACACTTCAAAAGATTGTAAATGCCACGCATCCTTGTTAGGTAAAGCGTTTCCAGATATCTACGTATCGGAGCAAAAGAGTTCTATTGCTTCTTAGGACGCGATAACGCACTTTATTCCTATGTTTCATGATGAGATATAATATTCATCGCGAAGTGTTATGTATACTTCGTCTACACTTCAAATGAATGTTAATGCCACACTTCTTTGCTTGAAAATGCGTTTCCAGATATCAACGAAACGAAGCAATAGTGTTCTAATGCTTCTTGAAACGCGATATCGCATCTCCTTTCTATGTTTCATGATTAGATGTAATATTCATCGCGAATTGTTATGTATACCTCGTCTACACTTCAAACGAATGTAAATGTCACACTTCCTTGCTAGGAAATAGCGTTTCCAGATGTCTAGGTATCGAAGCAATAGTGTTCTAATGCATCTTAAAACGCTATATCGCATCTCATTTCTATGTTTCGTTATATGATATAATATTCATTGCGAAGTGTTATGTGTACCTCGTTTACACATGAAAAGAATGTAAATGCCACACTTGCTTGCTAGGAAATAGCGTTTCCAGATGTCTACGTATCGAAGCAATAAAGTTCGAATGCTTCTTAAAACGCGATATCGCATCTCAATTCTATATTTCATGGTAAGATGTAATATTCACTGGAAAGCGTTACGTATTCCTCGTCTACACTTCAAAAGACAGTATTTGCCACACACACTTATAGGAAATGCGCTTCGATATGTCTACATATGGAAGCAGTGGAGTTCTAATGCTACTTAAAACGTGATTTTGCATCTCATTTCTATGTTTCGTGATATGATATAATATTCATTGCGAAGTCGTATGTGTACCTCCTTTACACATGAAAAGAATGTAAATGCCACACTTCCTTGCTAGGAAATAGCGATTGCAGATGTCTCCGCATCGGGGCCATAGAGTTCTAATGCTGCTTGAAGCGCGATATCGCATCTCTCTTCTATGTTTCATGATAAGATATAATATTAATTGCGAAGTGTCATGTATACCTCGCATTCACTACAAACGAATGTAAATGCGACATATCCTTGCTAGGAAATAGCGTATTCCGGTGTCCACGTAACGTAGCAATAGAGTTCTAATGCTACTTAAATCGCGATATCGCAACTCATTTCTACGTTTCGTGATAAGATATAATATTCATTGCGAGGTGTCATGTACACCTCGTATTCACTTCAAAAGAATGTAAATGCGACACTTCCTTGCTAGGAAATGGCATTTTCAGATGTCTACGTATCGTAGCAATAGAGTTCTAATGCTACTTAAATCGCGATATCGCATCTCATTTCTATGTTTCGTGATAAGATATTATATTCATTGCGAAGTGTCATGTACACCTCGTATTCACTTCAAAAGAATGAAAATGCGACCATTGCTTGCTAGGAAAGAGCGTTTGCAGATGTCTAGGTATCGTAGCAATAGAGTTCTAATGCTACTTAAAACGCGATATCGCATCTCACTTCTATGTATCGTGATAAGGTATAATATTCATTGCGAAGTGTCATGTATACCTCGTCCTCACTTCAAAGGAATGAAAATGCGACTATTGCTTGCTAGGAGATAGCGTTTGCAGATGTCTACGTATCGTAGCAATAGAGTTCTAATGCTTCTCAAAACGCGATATCGCATCTCATTTCCATGCTTCATGATAAGATATAATATTCATTGCGAAGTGTCATGTAAACCTCGAATTCACTTCAAAAGAATGTAAATGCGACTATTGCTTGCTAGGAAATAGCGTTTGCAGATGTCTCCGCATCGGGGCCATAGAGTTCTAATGCTGCTTGAAGCGCGATATCGCATCTCTCTTCTATGTTTCATGATAAGATATAATATTAATTGCGAAGTGTCATGCATACCTCGCATTCACTCCAAACGAATGTAAATGCGACACATCCTTGCTAGGAAATAGCGTATTCAGGTGTCCACGTGTCGTAGCAATAGAGTTCTAATGCTACTTAAATCGCGATATCGCAACTCATTTCTACGTTTCGTGATAAGATATAATATTCATTGCGAAGTGTTAGCTATACCTCGAATACACATCAAAAGAATGTAACTGCCACACTTCCTTGCTAGGAAATGCGTTTCCAGATTTCTACGTATCGAAGCAATAGAGTTCTGATGCTTCTTAAAACGCGATATCGCGTCTCACTTGTATGTTTCATGATAAGATATAATATTCATTCCGAAGTGTTATGTACACCTCCTCTACACTTCAAAAGAATGTAAGAGCCACACCTCCTTTCTAGGAAATGCGTTTCCAGATTTCTACGTATCGAATATATAGGGTTGTAATGCTTCTTAAAACGCGACATCGCATCTCAATTCTATGTATCACGATAAGATATAATATTCATTGCGAACTGTTACGTATACCTCGAGTACACTTCAAAAGAATGTAAATGCCACACTTCCTTGCCAGGAAATGCGATTCCAGATGTCTACGTTTCGAAGCAATGGAGTTCCAATGCATATTCAAGCGCGATATCGCATCTCACTTGTATGTTTCATGATAAGATATAATATTCATTGCGAAGTGTTAGGTATACCTCGATTATGCTTCAAAAGAATGTAAATGCCACACTTCCTTGCTAGGAAATGCGTTTCCAGATGTCTACGTATCGAAGCAATAGAGTTGTAGTGCTGCTTAAAACGCGATATCGCATCTCATATCTATGTTTCATGATATGACATAATATTCATTGTAGAGTGTTATGTATACCTCGTCTACACATCAAAGGAATGTAAATGCCACAATTCCTTGCTAGGAAATGCGTTTCCAGATGTCTACGTATCGAAGCAATGTATTTCTATTGCTTCTTAAAAGGCGATATCGGATCTTATTTCTATGTTTCATGATAAGATATAATATTCATTGCGAAGTGTTATGTATACCTCGTCTACACTTCAAAAGATTGTAAATGCCACACATCCTTGCTAGGAAATGCGTTTCCAGATATGTACGTATCGAAGCACTAGCATCTCATTTCTGTGTTTCATGATAAGATATAATATTCATTGCGAAGTGTTATGTATACCTCGTCTACACTTCAAAAGAATGCAAATGCCACACTTCTTGGCTAGGAAATTGCGTTTCTAGATGTCTACGCATCGAAGCAATAGATTTCTAACTCTTTATAAAACGCGATATCGCATATCAGTTCTAAGTCACATGATAAGATGTAATTTCAATGCAACGCGTTATGTATATCTTCTCTACACTTCAAATGAATGTAAATGCATCACTTCCTTGCTACGGAATTTCGTTTCTATATCTGAAGGTTTAGAAGCAATAGAGTTCTAATGCTTCGTAAAACGCGGCTGCGCATCTTACTTCTATATTTCATGATAAGATGTAGTATTCATAGCATCGCGTTATGTTTATCTGCTTCTGCACATGAATTGAGTGTGAACCCTACACTTTCTTGCCCGGGGATAGCGTTTCTAGATGTCCAGGTGCCGAAGCATTTAATTTGTCATGCTTCATGCACCTCAATATCGCATTTCATATAAACAGTTCAAAGTAAGTTAGAAGGTTGTAAAGCTCTATGCATCGCATTATGCTTATCTGCTTTTGTGCTTTATAATGCTCTGGGATGTGAGAAGGTCCTCAACCATCCTTAACCCCCTAAAGAGAAGTCAAAAGTCCAGCGGCCCTGCAGGTGGGCCATGGGAGCGCGGCGCGCGAGGCGCTACGCAATTTGAATGATCAGGAGGATCCCCTCAGGGACACCCAAGGGGGCGAGAAGAGGAAATCGCCGAAATCCACTGATCGATGGACCCGAACAATACCGAAGCCTACAGCCCACTCCACCAAGGAGCCCCGAGGAGGATGCAGGAGACCCGAGGACCACCAGCGAATTCAAGGAACCTGAAGAAGAGAACGTGAGAGCTTATTCGCTAAAGCGTCCCATTTCTTGTGTCGCATATTGTATATGGTATCTTATATCGTGAAGCGAGTTATGATACCCGGTAATTTGCGGCGTGTTGCGTAGTTTCCCGTAGCCCTTGTTAGTTAAACCCACGTCGAGACCATAAATAAACATGCCGTGACTTCAGTATCTCGCGACCTGAGTGTGTGTACTTGGCTAGGCGTAGTCGAGAAGAGGAGCATTTCGAAGTTTCAAGGGTTGTTCCGCCCCAGGGTTCCCGGGGTCGTGTAGTCTATCCCTTTGCTACTTTCTGAGCAGCTGGTGCCCAAGAAAAGTTGTACGTGAGCGGATACCTTGGAACGATAGATCGCTTTAGATTAAAGTACGTTTTACACCTTAAAGCATTTAGACAATTAACCCCTTCGAGTTTCCCTGACTTACTATATATAGGTTTCCGTCACAACTAATAGGAACCATAACTTTACATAGATATATAGAACACACATAGTTTTAAACGTAGAATTGAGAATTTGAGAACTTACTTTGAAACGTTAGTAGTGAGGAATTCCATCGGATTTCATAGAAATTCAGAACTTACTTGCTATGAAACATAGGCAGATAAGGGCCATTGCGTTGCTTAGAACTTTAGAACTTGCTTACTTCAACAAAGATTTCTATTGGCTTCGTCCGTTCTTTTAGAAGAGTTTTTGATAAACCACATACTTTTCACGCTTCTGATATCTTTGAAAGTTCGCGAGATGTAATCGTTTAAGTTTTAAAATGATTACTTAGTGTGGATTATTATTTAGTAACTCACTCATAAACGAGTCTGCATAGGATTTAATCCATAAGTTTTTAAGCCTGGAATTTATGCAGTTATTTGTTATTCACTTATTGCTTAAACGACGAAGATTCTGACCACTTCAAAATGGTTGACTTTCATCAATTTTCTTAAAAATTGAAATACTGCCCAACTGCTTGCATTAAAGACTGTAATTAAAGCTTTCGAAACATTTTACCTCTTATAGATGAATTCTGGAATTGAAATTGAATGTTTGACTTATCTAACTCCTGTTTAGACATCTTTCTATTGGAATGTTCAAGTATTTTTCATATTCGTTATTATTAAAAATGTTTTACTTGATTCTTTTATTTAATATTTAGAATTTTCTGAGAAATATTATTTATCGTAGTGAACTATATAATTGCAATTATAATTCTTTATGAAATAATAATAACAGAAAGGTATGTATCCATTCTTGTAGTTTTGTAAAGAGTATTCTAATCTTACTATCTAAAATGAAACATTGAGATCTGTTTACAATCTAATGGAATTTAATTACCTTTTGATTCAAATCACAATGATAATCTTCTATAGTTCAACAATTTTGTGAGCTGTCCTCAGGAATCCGCAGCTCAGTACTTATAAAATGAACGACACAAAGAACAGCCTAACCAAACGTATTCGAACCGATTTTTCAATACTAATCTTATCATGTTTAACTTATGCTGCAAACTATTGAAATGCCCTTCGAAAAGTGTTTATTCACAGTGAAGTAAACGGTAAGTATTACGCCTTCCACCACTGTTTACAATACGTATGTTTCATTTACTATCAAAACCGTGAGTATTATCGCCTTTCTTTACTTTTTGTAACCTTCAATGCCTTCATGTTACAGATCGTTAAACTTGCTTTAAAATGCTCTATCGTATTACGGAAGAATGGACATACCAATTCATTTTAAAAAATGAAGGTAACCTTCATATGTCCAACATAACTCCACTTACAAAAAAACTATTTTCATCAACGGATGGCCCCTTTGTACTATGCAATTTTATATTAGCAAAAACTTCTATGAAACTTATAGTTTCGTGGATATCTGAGGTGTTAATTATTACTGCCCCACCCTGTATATTGTTATGGATGTGTCCAACAAGGCAACGATGAACAGAGTTAAATTTAATATTATGATGTTTATTATTTTACTTATAGTATATTTGTTTTTCTGGAATTTTCCCAAACAACAATGTTCACGATGTCGACAGATATTTGCCTTAGAATTACAAGAGCCAATAATTTCGAAAGTAGAATATTACTTTACTTCGCTAACCGAATCATTGCAAACGTTAAGTAAAGTGCGTGCCTTTCAAAACAGTCAGATGCAAATTACGATACAACGTTTCCAAGAAATGGTATGTGCCACTGTTTTTTAATTTCCGTTTATTTAATCAAAGGAAATTTAATTGAAATATCCGCAAAATTTGAGGACAAAAGGTTATTGTAATTTTACGCAACATATATGATGGTGATAAAGGATAAGTATACGGAACTGAAAATGGAAAGTAGCGAGCGGAAAAAGAAACTGATGGAGCTACAAAGTAGATTGATACATCCGTCAAATGATGATTCTAGGTTAATAAAATCTGTTAATTAAAGAACTATTGCAAAAATCAAGTATAATCAATATTACTTCTGCTCAAAGGCTATAATAGAATTGAACCGAAATGGATACAAAACAGGCAATTATATCTATACGTTCTATTCTATGCAAAGGCAAATATTTCAAAGAGAAAATATGTGTTACTTACAAATTACTTATGTTCCTAGATATCTCACTAATTCAGGCTTCTTGTCTTGCAGAACTAATCATTCATTTAACATGTAAAGGGGTCCAAGAATAGTAAAAGATTTTTATATTTCATAGCCTCACTTGATACGTCGATTGGATCACGTAAAATATCGGACATTAATTGCATCTACATCTTCAGACCTTAAATATATAATTGCAACAACATATTTAATAGCGTTTTAATAACATTTTTCTAATTGTTTATATCTATGTCTAATAAATATATATTAATCGAATAAGTTGCTTTACCAAAGAATAAAAGTATCTGAGGCTTACAAATCGGAGCATTACATAACAAACGTGCATCACATATATAATATTACATGTAACAAAAGATGAAGACCAAAAAGATCGTACATAAGTTGAATCCACAATGCGGTCATAGAGATACAGAAACGGCAAAAATTCCAAACAATAATTTAAAAAATTCAAAAAGGGGGAGTGAAAATCCATCTCCTTGACGATGATAAGGAACAAGTCTGCCTCATGCACTACAATATACCAAACAGCCAGCGATTGGCACGCCAATGACAACGGATGGAAGGAATTCCGTGACAGAACTGTGCTAACAAAGTGCTCCTACTCAGCTTTCGAAATGGCATACTGTTAGTACTGGAGCGGCATTCGTATCACGGCACTATTAAAGCACCGAGATATAGCACACGGGCTACACGGCCGTGACAAAGACACTATCAGCTCACCATAGCTGCACGCGTGGTTGTGGCGTGGGCTGACATTTACTAATGGGGAAGATGTTTCCATAAAAATTATAAGCAAATATGAAAAATGACTATACTGTGCAATTTATTTATTTTGATTCCAATATAGATACACCGGCACAAAACAAAGATATAAGAACTCGATTTTATTATTTTCTATAAACTAGCTCGATAGGGCGATTTTTTCCATAAAGTCAATAATTACATTGTCATAAAAATATATACACTTATTTTATATACATTTTCTTCAATTTATTGTTACAAATTCATGCAATTGAGAGTTACATTATATACGATGACAGCATGTTATTTCAAAAATTACACAAGGCGAAGTTAGGGACGCAACAGCATGAATTTTTATTTTATAAGTAATATTTTTTTTATAAATAATATTTTTAGTCTATGATAGATTGAAAGAAATATATACGACTCGCTCAATAATTATAAATATAGGAAAACGACCATCAAAATTTCTATCAATACATGTCTATGAAACATAGAAATGGGATGCGATATCGCGTTTTAAGGAGCGTTAGAACTCTATTGCTTCGATACGTAGAGATCTGCAAACGCTATTTCCCAGCAAGGAAGTGTCGCATTTATGTCCATTTGAAGTGTATGCGAGGTATAAGTGACACTTCGCAAAGAATATTAAATCTTATCATGAAACCTAGAAACGAGATGCGATATCGCGTTTTGAGAAGCATTATAACTCTATTGCTTCGATACGTTGAAGTCTGCAAGCGCTATTTCCTAGCAAGGAAGTGTCGCATTTACATTCAGTTGAAGTCTATGCGAGGTATACATGACACATCGCGATGAATATTGTATCTTATCATGAAACATAGAAATGAGATGCGATATCGCGATTTAAGAAGTATTAGAACTCTATTGCTTCGATACGTAGACATCTGGTAACGCTGTTTCCTAGAAGGGATGTGTCGCATTTTCATTCATTTGAAGTGTAGACGAGGATTGCAGAACACTTCGCAATGGATATTATATCTTACCATGAAACCTAGAAATGAGATGCGATATCGCGTTTTAAGAAGCTTTAGAAACCTATTGCTTCGATACGTCGACATCTGCAACCGCTACTTCCTACCAAGGAAGTGTCGCATTTACATTCTTTTGAAGTGAATGCGAGGTATACATGACACTTCGCAATGAATGTTACATCTTATCATGAAACATAGAAATCAGATGCGATATCGCGTTTTAGGAAACATTAGAACTCTATTACTACCATACGTAGACATCTGCAAACGCTATTTCCTGGCAAGGAAGTGTCGCATTTACATTCATTTGAAGTGTAGACGAGGAATACACAATACTTCGCAATGGATATTATTTCTTAGCTAGGACGTGCGGCATATATATTCCTGTGAAGTGCAGACGAGGTATACCTAACACTTCGCAGTGGATATTACATACTATCATGAAACATAGAATTGATATGCGATATCGCGTATAAAGAAGCATTACAACTCCATTGCTTCGATACGAAGACATCTGGAAACGCTATTTCCTAGCAAGGAAGTGTCGCATTTACATTCTTTTGAAGTGAATACGAGGTATACATGGCACTTCGGAATGGATATTATATCTTATCATGAAACATAGAAATGAGATGCGATATCGCGTTTTAAGAAGCATTAGAGCACTATTGCCTCGATACGTAGACATCTGCAAACGCTATTTCCTAGCAAGGAAGTGTCGCATTTACATTCATTTGAAGTGAATACGAGGTATAAGTGACACATCGCAATTAATAAAAGATCTTATCATGAAAAATAGAAATGAGGTGCGATATCGTGTTTTAAGAAGCTTTAGAACTCTATTGCTTCGATACGTAGACATTTGCAACCGCTATTACATAGCAAGGAAGTGTCGCATTTACATTCTTTACATGTGAGTACGTGGAATACATGACACTTCGCAATGAATATTATATCTTGTCATGAAACATAGAAATGAGATGCGATATACCGTTTTAAGAAGTAATAGAACTCTATTGCTTCGGTACGGAGACATCTGCAAACGCTATCTCCTCGCAAGGAAGTGTCGCATTTACATTCTTCTGAAGTGAATACGAGTTATACATGTCACTTCGCAGTGAATATTATATCTTATCATGAAACGTAGAAATGAGATGCAAAATCGTGTCTTAAGAAGCTTTAGAACTCTATTGCTTCGATACGTAGAGAGTTGCAAACGCTATTACATAGCAAGGAAGTATCGCATTTACATTCTTTACACGTGAATACGAGGAATACATGACACTTCGCAATGATTATTATATCCTGTCATGAAACATAGTAATGAGATGCGATATCACGTTTCAAGAAGTAATAGAAATCTATTGCTTCGGTGCGGAGACATCTGCAAACGCTATCTCCTAGCAAGGAAGTGTCGCATTTACATTCTTTTGAAGTGAATACGAGGTATACATGACACTTCGGAATGGATATTATATCTTATCATGAAACATAGAAATGTGATGCGATATCGCGTTTTAAGAAGCATTAGATCTCTATTGATCGATACGTGGTCATCTGCAAAAGCTATTTCCTAGCAAGGAAGTGTCGCATTTACATTCTTTTGAAGTGAATACGAGGTAGACATGACACTCCGGAATGGATATTATATCTTATCATGAAACATAGAAATGAGATGCGATATCGCGTTTTAAGAAGCATTAGAGCACTAGTGCCTCGATACGTAGACATCTGCAAACGCTATTTCCTACCAAGGAAGTGTCGCATTTACATTCATTTGAAGTGAATACGAGGTATAAGCGACACTTCGCAATGAATATTATATCTTATCATGAAACATAAATATGAGATGCGATATCGCGTTTTAAGAAGTGTCAGAACTCCATTTCTACGATATGAAGACACCTGCAAACGCTATTTCCTAGCAAGGAAGTGTCGCATTTACATTCTTTTGAAGTGAATACGAGGTATATATGACATTTCGCAATGTATATTATGTCTTTTCATGAAACATGGAAATAAGATGCGACATCACGTTTTAAGAAGCATTAGAACGCTATTCCTTGGATACGTAGACATTTGCAAACGCTATTACCTAGCAAGGATGTGTCGCATTTACATTCATTTGAAGTGAATACGAGGAATATGTGACACTTCGCAATGGATATTATATCTTATCATGAAACATAGAAATGAGATGCGATATCGCGTTTTAAGAAGCATTAGAGCACTATTGCCTCGATACGTAGACATTTGCAAATGCAATATCCTAGCAAGGAAGTGTCGCATTTACATTCATTTGAAGTGAATACGTGGTATAAGTGACACTTCGCAATGAATATTATATCTTATCATGAAACATTGAAATGAGACGCGATATGGCGCTTTAAGAGGCATTAGTACACTATAGCTGCGATACGTGGATATCTGAATACGCTATTTCCTAGCAATGAAGTGTCCCATTTACATTCGTTTGGAGTGAATACGAGGTATACATGACACTTCGCAATGAATATTATTTCTTATCATGAAGCATAGAAATGAGATGCGATATCGCGATTTAGGTAGCATTATAACTCTACTGCTACGATACGTAGACATCTGCAAACGCTATTTCCTAGCAAGCAATAGTCGCATTTACATTCCTTTGAAGTGAATACGACGTATATATGACACTTCGCAATGAATATTATATCTTATCGCGAAACATAGAAATGAAATGCGACATCTCGTTTTAAGAAGCATTAGGACCCTTTTGCTACGATACGTAGATATCTGCAAACGCTATTTCCTAGGATGGAGACGTCGCATTTACATTCCTTTGAAGTGAATACGACGTATACATGACACTTCGCAAAGAATATTATTTCTTATCATGAAGCATAGAAATGAGATGCGATATCGCGATTTAGGTAGCATTATAACTCTACTGCTACGATACGTAGACATCTGCAAACGCTATTTCCTAGCAAGCAATAGTCGCATTTACATTCTTTTGAAGTGAATACGAGGAACACATGACACTTCGCAATGAATATTATATCTTATCACGAAATATAGAAATGAGATGCGATATCGCGATTTAAGTAGCATTAGAACTCTATAGCTACGATACGTTGACATCTGAATACGCTATTCCCCAGCAAGGAAGTGTCGCATTTACATTCGTTTGGAGTGAATACGAGGTATACATGACATTTCCCAATGAATATTATATCTTATCACGAAACATAGAAATGAAATGCGACATCTCGTTTTAAGAAGCATTAGGACCCTTTTGCTACGATACGTAGATATCTGCAAACGCTATTTCCTAGGATGGAAACGTCGCATTTACTTTCTTTTGAAGTGAATACGAGGTATTCATGACACTTCGCAATGAATATTTTATCTTATCACGAAACATACAAATGAGATGCGATATCGCGATTTAATTAGCATTAGAACTCTATTGCTACGATACGTAGACATCTGCAAACGCTATTTCCTAGCAAGCAATAGTCGCATTTACATTCTTTTGAAGTGAATACGAGGTATGCATGACACTTCGCAATAAATATTGTATCTTATGGTGAAACATAGAAGTGAGATGCGATATCGCGTTTTAAGAAGCATTAGAAGCCTATTGCCTGGATGCGGAGATATCGGCAAACGCTGTTTCCTAGCATGGAAATGTCGCATGTACATTCTTTTGAAGTGAACTCGAGGTATACATGACACTTCGGGATGAATATTATAACTTTTCACGAGACATAGAAATGAGATGCGATATCGCGATCTAAGAAGCATTCGAACTCTATTGCTACGATACGTAGGCATCTGCAAACACAATTTCCTAGCAAGGAATAGTCGCATTTACATTCTTTTGAAGTGAATACGAGGTATACATGACACTTCGCAATGAATATTATATCTTATCACGAAACATAGAAATGAAGTGCGACATCTCGTTTTAAGAAGCATTAGAACTCTTTTGCTACGATACGTAGACATCTGCAAAGACTATTGCCTAGGATGGAATTGTCGCATTTACATTCTTTTGAAGTGAATACGAGGTATACATGACACTTCGCAATGAATATTATATCTTATCACGAAACATAGAAATGAAATGCGACATCTCGTTTTAAGAAGCATTAGAACCCTATTGCCTGGATGCGGAGATATCTGCAAACGCTGTTTCCTGGCATGGAAGTGTCGCATTTACATTCTTTTGAAGTGAATTCGAGATATACATGACACTTCGGAATGAATATTATAACTTATCACGAGACATAGAAATGAGATGCGATATCGCGATCTAAGAAGCACACGAACTCTATTGCTACGATACGTAGACATCTGCAAACGCTATTTCCTAGCATGGAAGTGTCGCATTTACATTCTTTTGATGTGAATTCGAGGTATACATGACACTTCGGATTGAATATTACAACTTATCACGAAACATACAAATGAGATGCGATATCGCGGTTTAAGTAGCATTAGAACTCTATTGTTACGATACGTAGACATCTGCAAACGCTATTTCCTAGCAAGGAATAGTCGCATTTACATTCTTTTGAACTGAATACGAGGTATACATGACACTTCGCAATAAACATTGTATCCTATGGTGAAACATAGAAGTGAGATGCGATATCGCGTTTTAAGAAGCATTAGAACCCTATTGCCTGGATGCGGAGATATCTGCAAACGCTGTTTCCTAGCATGGAAGTGTCGCATTTACATTCTTTTGAAGTGAATTCGAGATATACATGACACTTCGGAATGAATATTATAACTCATCATGAGACATAGAAATGAGATGCGATGTCGCGATCTAAGAAGCATTCGAACTCTATTGCTACGATACGTAGGCATCTGCAATCGCTATTTCCTAGCAAGGAATAGTCGCATTTACATTCTTCTGAAGTAAATACGAGGTATACATGAAACTTCGCAATGAATATTATATCTTATCGCGAAACATATAAATGAGATGCGATATCGCGATTTAAGTAGCATTGGAGCTCTATTGCTACGATACGTAGGCATCTGCAAACGCTATTTCCTAGCAAGGAATAGTCGCAATTACATTCTTTTGAAATGAATACGAGGCATACATGACACTTCGCAATAAATTTTGTATCTTATGGTGAAACATAGAAGTGAGATGCGATATCGCGTTTTATGAAGCATTAGAACCCTATTGCCTGTATGCGGAGATAACTGCAAACGCTGTTTCCTAGCATGGAAGTGTCGCATTTACATTCTTTTGAAGTGAATTCGAGATATACATGACACTTCGGAATGAATATTATAACTCATCATGAGACATAGAAATGAGATGCGATATCGCGATCTAAGAAGCATTCGAACTCTATTGCTACGATACGTAGGCATCTGCTGTCGCTATTTCCTAGCAAGGAATTGTCGCATTTACATTCTTCTGTAGTAAATACGAGGTATACATGACACTTCGCAATGAATATTATATCTTATCACGAAACATATAAATGAGGTGTCATCGCGATTGAAGTAGCATTAGAACGCTATTGCTACTATACGTAGACATCTGCAAACGCTATTTCCTAGCAAGCAATAGTCGCATTTACATTCTTTTGAAGTGAATACAAGGTATCCATGACCATTCGCAATGAATATTCTTTCTTATCACGAAACATAGAAATGAGATGCGATATCCCGTTTTAAGAAGCATTAGAAATCTATTGCTACGATGCGTAGATATCTGGAGACGCTATTTCCTAGCAAGGAAGTGTCGCATTTACATTCTTTTGAAGTGAATACGAGGTATACGCGACATTTCGCAATGACTATTATAACTTATCACGAAACATAGAAATGAGATGCGATATCGCGAATTAAGAAGCATTAGAACTCCATTGGTACGATACGTAGACATCTGCAAACGCTATTTTCGAGCAAGGATATGTCGCATTTACATTATTTTGAACTGAAAACGAGGTATACATGACACATCGCAATGAATATTATATCTTATCATGAAGCATAGAAGTGAGATGCGATATCGCGATTTAAGTAGCATTAGAACTCTATTGCTACGAAACGTAAACATCTGAATACGCCATTTCCTAGCAAGGAAGTGTCGCATTTACATTCGTTTGGAGAGAATACGAGGTATACATGACACTTCGCAATGAATATTATATCTTATCGCGAAACATATAAATGAGGTGTCATATCGCGATTTAAGTAGCATTAGAACTCTATTGCTACGATACGTAGACATTTGCAAACGCTATTTTCTAGCAAGGAAATGTCGCATTTACATTCTTTTGAACTGAAAACGAGGTATACATGACACTTCGCGATGAATATTATATCTTATCACGAAACATATAAATGAGATGCGATATCGATATTTAAGTAGCATTAGAACTCTATTGCTACGATACGTGGACATCTGAATACGCTATTTCCTAGCAAGGAAGTGTCGCATTTACATTCGTTTGGAGTGAATGCGAGGTATACATGACACTTCGCAATGAATATTATATCTTATCATGAAACATAGAAGAGAGATGCGATATCGCGTTTCAAGAAGCATTAGAACTCCATGGCCTCGATGCGGAGGCATCTGCAAACGCTATTTCCTAGCAAGCAATAGTCGCATTTACATTCCTTTGATGTGCGTACGAGGTATACATGACACTTCGCAATGAATATTATATCTTATAATGAAACATAGAAATGAGATGCGATTTCGCGATCTAAGAAGCATTAGAACTCTATTGCCTCAACGCGTAGACATCTGCAGACGCTATTTCCTAGCATGGAAGTGTCGCATTTTCATTCTTCTGTAGTCAATGCAAGGTATACATGACACTTCGCAATGAATATTATATCTTATCATGAAACATAAAAGAGAGATGCGATATCGCGTTTTCAGAAGTATTAGAACTCATTGGCATCGATGCGGAGATATCAGCAAACGCTATTTCCTAGCATGGAAGTGTCGCACTTACATTCTTTTGAAGTGAATACGAGGTGTACATGACACTTCGCGATGAATATTATATCTTATCACGAAACATATAAATGAGATGCGATATCGATATTTAAGTAGCATTAGAACTCTATTGCTACGATACGTGGACATCTGAATACGCTATTTCCTAGCATGGAAGTGTCGCATTTTCATTCTTTTGAAGTGAATACGATGTATACATGACACTTCGCAATGAATATTATATCTTATCACGAAACATATAAATGAGGTGTCATCGCGATTGAAGTAGCATTAGAACGCTATTGCTACTATACGTAGACATCTGCAAACGCTATTTCCTAGCAAGCAATAGTCGCATTTACATTCTTTTGAAGTGAATACAAGGTATACATGACCATTCGCAATGAATATTCTTTCTTATCACGAAACATAGAAATGAGATGCGATATCGCGATTTAAGTAGCATTAGAACTCTATTGCTACGATACGTAGACATCTGAATACGCTATTTCCTAGCACGGAATAGTCGCATTTACATCCTTTTGAATTGAATACGAGGTATACATGACACTTCGCAATGAACATTATATCTTATCATGAAACATAGAAGTGAGATGCTATATCGCGTTTTAAGAAGCATTAGAACTCTATTGCCTCGACGCGTAGACATCTGCAGACGCGATTTCCTAGCATGGATGTGTCGCATTTACATTCTTTTGCAGTGAATACGATGTGCACATGACACTTCGGAATGAATATTATAACTTATCACGGAGCATAGAAATGAGATGCGATATCGCGATCTAAGAAGCATTAGAACCCTATTGCTACGATACGTAGGCATCTGCAAACGCTATTTCCTAGCAAGGGAGATTCTCATTTACATTCCACTGAAGTGAATACGAGGTATACATAACACTCTACAATGAATATTATATCTTATCATGAAACATAGAAATGTGATGCGATATCGCGATTTAAGTAGCATTGGAGCACTATTGCTACGATACGTAGACATCTGCAAACGCTATTTCCTAGCAAGGAATAGTCGCATTTACATTCATTTGAAATGAATACGAGGTGTACATGACACTTCGCAATGAATATTATATCTTATCAAGAAACATAGAAATGAAATGCGACATCTCGTTTTAAGAAGCATTAGGACTCTTCTGCTACGATACGTAGATATCTGCAAACATTATTTCCTAGCATGGAAGTGTCGCATTTACATTCTATTGAAGTGAATACGATGTGTACATGACACTTCGCAATGAATATTATGTCTTATTATGAAGCGTAGAAATAAGATGCGATATCGCGTCTTAAGAAGCATTAGAACTCTAGTGCCTCGACGCGTGGAGATCTGCAGACGCTATTTCCTAGCATGGAAGTGTCGCACTTACATTCTTTTGAAGTGAATACGAGCTACACATAACACTTCGCAATGAATATTATATCTTATCACGAAACATATAAATGAGATGTGATATCGCAATTTAAGTAGCATTAGAGCGGTATTGTTACGATACGTAGACATCTGCAAACGCTATTTCCTAGCAAGATATAGTCGCATTTACATTCTTTTGAGGTGAATATGAGGTATACATGACACTTCGCAATGAATATTATATCTTATCGTGAAACATAGAAGTGAGACGCGATATCGCGTTTTAAGAAGCATTCGAACTCTATTGCCCCGACGCGTAGACAACTGCAGACGCTATTTCCTAGCATAGAAGTGTCGCATTCACATTCTTTTGAAGTGAACACAAGGTGTACATGACACTTCGCAATGAATATTATATCTAATCACGAAACATACAAATGAAATGCTATACCGCGAATTAAGTAGCATTAGAACTCTATTGCTACGATACGTACACATCTGAATACGCAATTTCCTAGCAAGGAAGTGTCGCATTTACATTCGTTTGGAGTGAATACGAGTTATACATGACACTTCGCAATGAACATTATATCTTATCATGTAACATAAAAGTGAGATGCGATATCGCGCCTTAAGAAGCATTAGAATCCTATTGCCTCGATGCGGAGATATATGCAAACGCTATTTCCTAGCATGGAAGTGTCGCATTTAGATTCTTTTGAAGTGAATTCGAGTTATACATGACACTTCGCATTGAATATTATATCTTATCATGAAACATAGAAATGAGATGCGATATCCCGTTTTAAGAAGCATTAGAAATCTATTGCTACGATGCGTAGATATCTGGAGACGCTATTTCCTAGCAAGGAAGTGTCGCATTTACATTCTTTTGAAGTGAATACGAGGTATACGCGACATTTCGCAATGACTATTATAACTTATCACGAAACATAGAAATGAGATGCGATATCGCGAATTAAGAAGCATTAGAACTCCATTGGTACGATACGTAGACATCTGCAAACGCTATTTTCGAGCAAGGATATGTCGCATTTACATTATTTTGAACTGAAAACGAGGTATACATGACACATCGCAATGAATATTATATCTTATCATGAAGCATAGAAGTGAGATGCGATATCGCGATTTAAGTAGCATTAGAACTCTATTGCTACGAAACGTAAACATCTGAATACGCCATTTCCTAGCAAGGAAGTGTCGCATTTACATTCGTTTGGAGAGAATACGAGGTATACATGACACTTCGCAATGAATATTATATCTTATCGCGAAACATATAAATGAGGTGTCATATCGCGATATAAGTAGCATTAGAACTCTATTGCTACGATACGTAGACATTTGCAAACGCTATTTTCTAGCAAGGAAATGTCGCATTTACATTCTTTTGAACTGAAAACGAGGTATACATGACACTTCGCGATGAATATTATATCTTATCACGAAACATATAAATGAGATGCGATATCGATATTTAAGTAGCATTAGAACTCTATTGCTACGATACGTGGACATCTGAATACGCTATTTCCTAGCAAGGAAGTGTCGCATTTACATTCGTTTGGAGTGAATGCGAGGTATACATGACACTTCGCAATGAATATTATATCTTATCATGAAACATAGAAGAGAGATGCGATATCGCGTTTCAAGAAGCATTAGAACTCCATGGCCTCGATGCGGAGGCATCTGCAAACGCTATTTCCTAGCAAGCAATAGTCGCATTTACATTCCTTTGATGTGCGTACGAGGTATACATGACACTTCGCAATGAATATTATATCTTATAATGAAACATAGAAATGAGATGCGATTTCGCGATCTAAGAAGCATTAGAACTCTATTGCCTCAACGCGTAGACATCTGCAGACGCTATTTCCTAGCATGGAAGTGTCGCATTTTCATTCTTCTGTAGTCAATGCAAGGTATACATGACACTTCGCAATGAATATTATATCTTATCATGAAACATAAAAGAGAGATGCGATATCGCGTTTTAAGAAGTATTAGAACTCATTGGCATCGATGCGGAGATATCAGCAAACGCTATTTCCTAGCATGGAAGTGTCGCACTTACATTCTTTTGAAGTAAATACGAGGTGTACATGACACTTCGCGATGAATATTATATCTTATCACGAAACATATAAATGAGATGCGATATCGATATTTAAGTAGCATTAGAACTCTATTGCTACGATACGTGGACATCTGAATACGCTATTTCCTAGCATGGAAGTGTCGCATTTTCATTCTTTTGAAGTGAATACGATGTATACATGACACTTCGCAATGAATATTATATCTTATCACGAAACATATAAATGAGGTGTCATCGCGATTGAAGTAGCATTAGAACGCTATTGCTACTATACGTAAACATCTGCAAACGCTATTTCCTAGCAAGCAATAGTCGCATTTACATTCTTTTGAAGTGAATACAAGGTATACATGACCATTCGCAATGAATATTCTTTCTTATCACGAAACATAGAAATGAGATGCGATATCGCGATTTAAGTAGCATTAGAACTCTATTGCTACGATACGTAGACATCTGAATACGCTATTTCCTAGCACGGAATAGTCGCATTTACATCCTTTTGAATTGAATACGAGGTATACATGACACTTCGCAATGAACATTATATCTTATCATGAAACATAGAAGTGAGATGCTATATCGCGTTTTAAGAAGCATTAGAACTCTATTGCCTCGACGCGTAGACATCTGCAGACGCTATTTCCTAGCATGGATGTGTCGCATTTACATTCTTTTGCAGTGAATACGATGTGCACATGACACTTCGGAATGAATATTATAACTTATCACGGAGCATAGAAATGAGATGCGATATCGCGATCTAAGAAGCATTAGAACCCTATTGCTACGATACGTAGGCATCTGCAAACGCTATTTCCTAGCAAGGGAGATTCTCATTTACATTCCACTGAAGTGAATACGAGGTATACATAACACTCTACAATGAATATTATATCTTATCATGAAACATAGAAATGAGATGCGATATCGCGATTTAAGTAGCATTGGAGCACTATTGCTACGATACGTAGACATCTGCAAACGCTATTTCCTAGCAAGGAATAGTCGCATTTACATTCATTTGAAATGAATACGAGGTGTACATGACACTTCGCAATGAATATTATATCTTATCAAGAAACATAGAAATGAAATGCGACATCTCGTTTTAAGAAGCATTAGGACTCTTCTGCTACGATACGTAGATATCTGCAAACATTATTTCCTAGCATGGAAGTGTCGCATTTACATTCTATTGAAGTGAATACGATGTGTACATGACACTTCGCAATGAATATTATGTCTTATTATGAAGCGTAGAAATAAGATGCGATATCGCGTCTTAAGAAGCATTAGAACTCTAGTGCCTCGACGCGTGGAGATCTGCAGACGCTATTTCCTAGCATGGAAGTGTCGCACTTACATTCTTTTGAAGTGAATACGAGCTACACATAACACTTCGCAATGAATATTATATCTTATCACGAAACATATAAATGAGATGTGATATCGCAATTTAAGTAGCATTAGAGCGGTATTGTTACGATACGTAGACATCTGCAAACGCTATTTCCTAGCAAGAAATAGTCGCATTTACATTCTTTTGAGGTGAATATGAGGTATACATGACACTTCGCAATGAATATTATATCTTATCGTGAAACATAGAAGTGAGACGCGATATCGCGTTTTAAGAAGCATTCGAACTCTATTGCCCCGACGCGTAGACAACTGCAGACGCTATTTCCTAGCATAGAAGTGTCGCATTCACATTCTTTTGAAGTGAACACAAGGTGTACATGACACTTCGCAATGAATATTATATCTAATCACGAAACATACAAATGAAATGCTATACCGCGAATTAAGTAGCATTAGAACTCTATTGCTACGATACGTACACATCTGAATACGCAATTTCCTAGCAAGGAAGTGTCGCATTTACATTCGTTTGGAGTGAATACGAGTTATACATGACACTTCGCAATGAACATTATATCTTATCATGTAACATAAAAGTGAGATGCGATATCGCGCCTTAAGAAGCATTAGAATCCTATTGCCTCGATGCGGAGATATATGCAAACGCTATTTCCTAGCATGGAAGTGTCGCATTTAGATTCTTTTGAAGTGAATTCGAGTTATACATGACACTTCGCATTGAATATTATATCTTATCATGAAACATAGAAATGAGATGCGATATCCCGTTTTAAGAAGCATTAGAAATCTATTGCTACGATGCGTAGATATCTGGAGACGCTATTTCCTAGCAAGGAAGTGTCGCATTTACATTCTTTTGAAGTGAATACGAGGTATACGCGACATTTCGCAATGACTATTATAACTTATCACGAAACATAGAAATGAGATGCGATATCGCGAATTAAGAAGCATTAGAACTCCATTGGTACGATACGTAGACATCTGCAAACGCTATTTTCGAGCAAGGATATGTCGCATTTACATTATTTTGAACTGAAAACGAGGTATACATGACACATCGCAATGAATATTATATCTTATCATGAAGCATAGAAGTGAGATGCGATATCGCGATTTAAGTAGCATTAGAACTCTATTGCTACGAAACGTAAACATCTGAATACGCCATTTCCTAGCAAGGAAGTGTCGCATTTACATTCGTTTGGAGAGAATACGAGGTATACATGACACTTCGCAATGAATATTATATCTTATCGCGAAACATATAAATGAGGTGTCATATCGCGATTTAAGTAGCATTAGAACTCTATTGCTACGATACGTAGACATTTGCAAACGCTATTTTCTAGCAAGGAAATGTCGCATTTACATTCTTTTGAACTGAAAACGAGGTATACATGACACTTCGCGATGAATATTATATCTTATCACGAAACATATAAATGAGATGCGATATCGATATTTAAGTAGCATTAGAACTCTATTGCTACGATACGTGGACATCTGAATACGCTATTTCCTAGCAAGGAAGTGTCGCATTTACATTCGTTTGGAGTGAATGCGAGGTATACATGACACTTCGCAATGAATATTATATCTTATCATGAAACATAGAAGAGAGATGCGATATCGCGTTTCAAGAAGCATTAGAACTCCATGGCCTCGATGCGGAGGCATCTGCAAACGCTATTTCCTAGCAAGCAATAGTCGCATTTACATTCCTTTGATGTGCGTACGAGGTATACATGACACTTCGCAATGAATATTATATCTTATAATGAAACATAGAAATGAGATGCGATTTCGCGATCTAAGAAGCATTAGAACTCTATTGCCTCAACGCGTAGACATCTGCAGACTCTATTTCCTAGCATGGAAGTGTCGCATTTTCATTCTTCTGTAGTGAATGCAAGGTATACATGACACTTCGCAATGAATATTATATCTTATCATGAAACATAAAAGAGAGATGCGATATCGCGTTTTAAGAAGTATTAGAACTCATTGGCATCGATGCGGAGATATCAGCAAACGCTATTTCCTAGCATGGAAGTGTCGCACTTACATTCTTTTGAAGTGAATACGAGGTGTACATGACACTTCGCGATGAATATTATATCTTATCACGAAACATATAAATGAGATGCGATATCGATATTTAAGTAGCATTAGAACTCTATTGCTACGATACGTGGACATCTGAATACGCTATTTCCTAGCATGGAAGTGTCGCATTTTCATTCTTTTGAAGTGAATACGATGTATACATGACACTTCGCAATGAATATTATATCTTATCACGAAACATATAAATGAGGTGTCATCGCGATTGAAGTAGCATTAGAACGCTATTGCTACTATACGTAGACATCTGCAAACGCTATTTCCTAGCAAGCAATAGTCGCATTTACATTCTTTTGAAGTGAATACAAGGTATACATGACCATTCGCAATGAATATTCTTTCTTATCACGAAACATAGAAATGAGATGCGATATCGCGATTTAAGTAGCATTAGAACTCTATTGCTACGATACGTAGACATCTGAATACGCTATTTCCTAGCACGGAATAGTCGCATTTACATCCTTTTGAATTGAATACGAGGTATACATGACACTTCGCAATGAACATTATATCTTATCATGAAACATAGAAGTGAGATGCTATATCGCGTTTTAAGAAGCATTAGAACTCTATTGCCTCGACGCGTAGACATCTGCAGACGCTATTTCCTAGCATGGATGTGTCGCATTTACATTCTTTTGCAGTGAATACGATGTGCACATGACACTTCGGAATGAATATTATAACTTATCACGGAGCATAGAAATGAGATGCGATATCGCGATCTAAGAAGCATTAGAACCCTATTGCTACGATACGTAGGCATCTGCAAACGCTATTTCCTAGCAAGGGAGATTCTCATTTACATTCCACTGAAGTGAATACGAGGTATACATAACACTCTACAATGAATATTATATCTTATCATGAAACATAGAAATGAGATGCGATATCGCGTTTTAAGAAGCATTAGAGCTCTATTGCTACGATCGGTAGACATCTGCAGACGCTATTTCCTAGCAAGGCAGTGGTGCACTTACATTCTTTTGAAGTAAATACGAGGTACACTTAACACTCCACAATGGATATTCTATCTTATCATGAAACATAGAAATGAGATGCGATATCCCGTTTTAAGAAGCACTAGAACTCTACTGCTGCGATACGTAGACATCTGCAACCGCTATTCAATAGAAAGGAAGTGTCGCATTTACATTCTTTTGAAGTGAATACGAGGTATACATCACAGACCACAATGAATATTATATCTTATCACGAAACATAGAAATGAGATGCGATATCGCGATCTAAGAAGCATTAGAACACTATTGCTACGATACGTAGGCATCTGCAAACGCTATGCCCTAGCAAGGAATAGTCGCGTTTGCATTCTTTTGATGTGAATACGAGGTATACATGACACTTCGCAATGAATATTACATCTTATAATGAAACATAGAAATGAGATGCGATATCGCGATCTAAGAAGCACTAGAACTCTATTGCCTCGACGCGTAGACATCTGCAGACGCTATTTCCTAGCATGGAAGTGTCGCATTTTCATTCTCTTGTAGTGAATGTGAGGTATACATGACACTTCGCAATGAATATTGTATCTTATCATGAAACATAGGAGAGAGATGCGGTATCGCGTTTTAAGAAGCATTAGAACTCTATGGCATCGATGCGGAGACATCAGCAAACGCTATTTCCTAGCATGGAAGTGTCGCACATACATTCTTTTGAAGTGAATACGAGGTGTACATGACACTTCTCGTTGAATATTATATCCTATCACGAAACATATAAATGAGATGCGATATCGAGATTTAAGTAGCATTAGAACTCTATTGCTACGATACGTAGACATCTGAATACGCCATTTCCTAGCAAGGAAGTGTCGCATTTACATTCGTTTGGAGAGAATACGAGGTATACATGACACTTCGCAATGAATATTATATCTTATCATGAAGCATAGAAATGAGATGCGATATCGCGTTTTGAGAAGCATTAGGACACTATTGCTTCGAAACGTAGACATCTGCAAGCGCTATTTCCTAGCAAGGAAGATTCGCATTTACATTCTTTTGATGTGAATACGAGGTATACATGACACTTCACAATGAACATTATATCTTATCATGTAACATATAAGTGAGATGCGATATCGCGTCTTAAGAAGCATTAGAACCCTATTGCTAGAACTCGATGTGGAGATATCTGCAAACGCTATTTCCTAGCAAGAAATAGTCGCATTTACATTCTTTTGAAATGAATTCGAGGTTTACATGACACTTCGTAATGAATATTATATCTTATCATGAAACATAGAAGAGAGATGCGATATCGCGTTTTAAGAAGCATTAGAAATCTATGGCCTCGATGCGGAGACATCTGCAAACGCTATTTCCTAGCATGGAAGTGTCGCACTTACATTCTTTTGAAGTGAATACGATGTATACATGACACTTCGCAATGAATATTATATCTTATCACGAAACATATAAATGAGGTGCCATCGCGATTGAAGTAGCATTAGAACGCGATTACTACGATACGTAGGCATCTGCAAACGCTATATCCTAGCAAGGGAGATTCTCATTTACATTCCACTGAAGTGAATACGAGGTATACATAACACTCTACAATGAATATTATATATTATCGTGAAACATAGAAATGAGATGCGATGTCTCGTTTTAAGAAGCACTAGAACTCTATTGCTTCGATACGTAAACATCTGCAAGCCCTATTTCCTAGCAAGGAAGTGTCGCATTTACATTCGTTGCAAGTGTAGACGAATTATACATGCCACTCCGCAATGAATATTACATCTTATCATGAAACATAAAAATGAGATGCGATATCGCGTTTTGAGAAGCATCAGAACTCTATTGCTACGATACGTAGACATCTGCAAACGCTACTTCCTTGCTAGGAAGTGTCGCATTGACATTCCTTTGGAGTGAATACGAGGTATACATGACACTTCGCAATGAATATTATATCTTATCATGAAGCATAGAAATGTGATGCGATATCGCGTTTTGAGAAGCATTAGAACTCTATTGCTACGATACGTAGACATCTGTAAACGCTATTTCCGAGCAAGGAAGATTCGCATTTACATTCTTTTGAAGTGAATACGAAGTATACATGACAATTCGCAATGAATATTATATCTTATCATGAAGCATAGAAATGTGATGCGATATCGCGTTTTGAGAAGCAATAGAACCTTACTGCCTCGACGCGTAGACATCTGCAGTCGCTATTTCCTAGCATGGAAGTGTCGCACTTACATTCTTTTGAAGTGTATACGAGGTATACATGACACTTCGCGATGAATATTATGTCTTATCACGAAACATAGAAATGAGATGCGATTTCGCGACTTAAGTAGCATTAGAACTCTATTGCTACGATACGTAGACATCTGAATACGATATTTCCTAGCAAGGAAGTGTCGCATTGACATTCGTTTGGAGTGAATACGAGGTATACATGACACTTCGCAATGAATATTATAACTTATCAGAATACATAGAAATGAGATGCGATATCGCGATCTAAGAAGCATTAGAACACTATTGCTACGATACGTAGGCATCTGCAAACGCTATTTCCTAGCAAGGAAGATTCGCATTTACATTCTTTTGATGTGAATACGAAGTATACATAACATTTCGCAAAGAACATTATATCTTATCACGAAACACAGAAGAGTGATGCGATATCGCGTGTTATGTAGCATTAAAACTCTATTGCTACGATACGTGGACATCTGAATACGCTATTTCCTAGCCAGGAAGTGTCGCATTTACATTCGTTTGGAGTGCATGCGTGGTATACATGAGACTTCGCAATGAATATTATATCTTATCATGAAACATAGAAGGGAGAAGCTATATCGCGTTTCAAGAAGCACTAGAACTCTATAGCCTCGATGCGGAGACTTCAGCAAACTCCATTTCCTAGCATGGAAGTGTCGCACTTACATTAATTTTGAAGTGAATACGAGGTATACATGACATTTCGCAATGTATATTATATCTTATCATGAAACATAGAAGAGAGATGCGATATCGCGTTCTAAGAAGCATTAGAACTCTATGGCCTCGATGCGGCGACATGAAGTGAATACGGTGTATACATGACACTTCGCAATGAATATTATATCTTATCACGAAACATATAAATGAGGTGCCATATCGCGATTTAAGTAGCATAAGAACGCTGCTGCTACGATACGTAGACATCTGCAAACGCTATTTCCTAGCAAACAATAGTCGCATTTACATTCTTTTGAAGTGAATACACGGTATACATGACCATTCGCAATGAATATTATATCTTATCACGAAACATAGAAATGAGATGCGATATCGCTATTTAAGTAGCATTAGAGCACTATTGCTACGATACGTAGACATCTGAATACACTATTTCCTAGCAAGGAAGTGTCGCATTTACATTCTTTTGAAATCAATACGAGGTGTACATGACACCTCGCAGTGTATATTATATCTTATCACGAAACATAGAAATGAGATGCGATATCGCGTTGTAAGAAGCATTAAAACTCTATGGCCTCGATGCGGAGACATCTGCAAACGCTATTTCCTAGCAAGCAATAGTCGCATTTACATTCTTTTGAAATGATTTCGAGGTTTACATGACACTTCGGAATGAATATTATAACTTATCACGAAACATAAAAATGAGATGCGATATCGCGATCTAAGAAGCACTAGAACTCTGTTGTTACGATACGTAGGCATCTGCAAACGCTATGCCCTAGCAAGGAATAGTCGCATTTACATTCTTTTGATGTGAATGCGATGTAAACATGACACTTCGCAATGAATATTATATCTTATAATGAAACATAGAAACGAGATGTGATATCGCGATATAAGAAGCATTAGAACTCTATTTTCACGACGCGTAGACATCTGCAGACGCTATTTCCTAGCATGGGAGAGTCGCATTTTCATTCTTTTATAGTGAATGCAAGGTATACATGACACTTCGCAATGAATATTGTATCTTATCATGAAACATAGATGAGAGTTGCGATATCGCGTTTTAAGAAGCATTAGAACTCTATGGCATCGATGCGGAGACATCAGCAATCGCTATTTCCTAGCATGGAAGTGTCGCACTTACATTCCTTTGAAGTGAATACGAGGTGTACATGACACTTCGCAATGAATATTATGTCTTATCACGAAACATATAAATGAGGTGTCATATCGCGATTGAAGTAGCATTAGAACGCTATTGCTACGATACGTAGACATCTGAATACGCTATTTCCTAGCAAGGAAGTGTCGCATTTACATTCGTTTGGAGAGAAGAGGAGGTATACATGACACTTCGCAATGAATATTATATCTTATCATGAAACATAGAAGAGAGACGCGATATCGCGTTTTAAGAAGCATTAGAAATCTATTGCCTCGACGCGTAGACATCTGCAGACGCTATTTCCTTGCATGGAAGTGTCGCATTTACATTCTTTTGTAGTGAATACGAGGTGTACATGACACTTCGGAATGAATCTTATATCTTATCATGAAACATAGAAGTGAGATGCGATATCGCGTTTTAAGAAGCATTAGAACTCTATTGCTACGATACGTACAGATCTGAATAAGCTGTTTCCTAGCAAGGAAGTGTTGCATTTACATTCGTTTGGAGAGAATACGAGGTATACATGACACTTCGCAATGAATATTATATCTTATCATGAAACATAGAAGAGAGATGCGATATCGCGTTTTAAGAAGCATTAGAAATCTATGGCCTTGATGCGGAGACATCTGCAAACGTTATTTCCTAGCATGGAAGTGTCCACTTACAATCTTTTGAAGTGAATACGATGTATACATGACACTTCGCAATGAATATTATATCTTATCACGAAACATATAAATGAGGTGTCATATCGCGATTGAAGTAGCATTAGAACGCTATTGCTACGATACGTAGACATCTGAATACGCCATTTCCTAGCAAGGAATAGTCGCATTTACATTCTTTCGAAGTGAATACGAGGTATACATGACATTTCGCAATGAATATTATACCTTATCACGAAACATATAATTGGGATGCGATATCGCGATTTAAGTAGCATTAGAACTTTATTGCTACGATACGTAGACATCTGCAAACGCTATTTCCTAGCAAGCAATAGTCGCATTTACTTTCTTTTGTAGTGAATACGAGGTGTACATGACACTTCGGAATGAATATTATAACTTATCACGAAACATAGGAATGAGGTGCGATATCGCGATCTAAGAAGCATTAGAACTCTATTTCTACGATACGTAGGCATCTGCAAACGCTATGCCCTAGCAAGGAATAGTCGCATTTACATTCTTTTGAAGTGAATACGAGGTATACATGACACTCCGCAATGAATATTATATCTTATCATGAAACATAGAAGTGAGATGCGATATCACGTTTTAAGAAGCATTAGAACCTTATTGCCTCGCCGCGTAGACATCTGCAGACGCTATTTCCTAGCATGGAAGTGTCGCATTTACATTCTTTTGAAGTGAATACGAGGTATACATGACACTTCGCAATGAATATTATATCTTATCACGAAACACATAAATAGGATGCGATATCGCGATTTAAGTAGCATTAGAACTCTATAGCTACGATACGTAGACATCTGAATACGCGATTTCCTGGCATGGAAGATTCGCATTTACATTCTTTTAAAGTGAATACGGGGTATACTCGACACTCCGCAGTGAATATTATATCTTATCATGAAACATAGAAGTGAAATGCGATATCGCGTTTTAAGAAGCATTAGAACTGTATTTCTACGATACGTACAGATCTGAATAAGCTATTTCCTAGCAAGGAAGTGTTGCATTTACATTCGTTTGGAAAGAATACGAGGTACACATGACACTTCGCACTGAATATTATATCTTATCACGAAACATACAAATGAGATGCGATATTGCGGTTTAAGTAGCATTAGAACTCTATTGCTACGATACGTAGACATCTGCAAGCGCTATTTCCTAGCAAGGAAGATTCGCATTTACATTCTTTTGAAGTGAATACGAAGCATACATGACACTTCGCAATGAATATTATATCTTATCATGAAGCATAGAAATGAGATGCGATATGGCGTTTTGAGAAGCATTAGAACTCCATTGCTCCGATGCGTAAGCATCTGCAAACGCTATTTCCTAGCAAGGAAGATTCGCATTTACATTCTTCTGAAGTGAATACGAGGTATACATGACACTTCACAATGAACATTATATCTTATCATGTAACATATAAGTGAGATGCGATATCGCGTCTTAAGAAGCATTAGAACCCCATTGCCTCGATGTGGAGATATCTGCAAACGCTATTTCCTAGCAAGCAATAGTCGCATTTACATCCTTTTGAAGTGAATACAAGGTATACATGACCATTCGCAATGAAAATTCTTTCGTATCACGAAACATATAAATGAGGTGTCATTTCGCGATTTAAGTAGCATTAGAACGCTATTGCTGCGATACGTAGACATCGGCAAACGCTATTTCCCAGCAAGCAATAGTCGCATTTACATTCTTTTGAAATGATTTCGAGGTTTACATGACACTTCGGAATGAATATTATAACTTATCACGAAACATAAAAATGAGATGCGATATCGCGATTTAAGAAGCATTAGAACTCTATTGTTACGATACGTAGGCATCTGCAAACGCTATGCCCTAGCAAGGAATATTCGCATTTACATTCCTTTGATGTGAATACGATGTATACATGACACTTCGCAATGAATATTATATCTTATCATGAATCATAGAAATGAGATGCGATATTGCGTTTTGAGAAGCATTAGAGCACTATTGCTACGAAACGTAGACATCTGCAAGCGCTATTTCCTAGCAAGGAAGATTCGCATTTACATTCTTTTGATGTGAATGCGATGTAAACATGACATTTCGTAATGAATATTATATCTTATAATGAAGCATAGAAATGAGATGCGATATCGCGATCTAAGAAGCATTAGAACTCTATTGCCTCGATGCGGAGACATCTGCAATCGCTATTTCCTAGCATGGAAGTGTCGCACTTACATTCCTTTGAAGTGAATACGATGTATACATGACACTTCGCAATGAATATTATAACTTATCATGAAACATAGAAGAGGGATACGATATCGCGTTTTAAGAAGTATTAGAAGTCTATGGCCTCGTCGCGGAGACATCTGCAAACGCTATTTCCTAGCATGGAAGTGTCGCAGTTACATTCTTTTGAAGTGAAAACGAGGTATACATGACATTTCGCCATGATTATTATATCTTATCATGAAACATAGAAGTGAGATGCGATATCACGTTTTAAGAAGCATTAGAACCTTATTGCCTCGCCGCGTAGACATCTGCAGACGCTATTTCCTAGCATGGAAGTGTCGCATTTACATTCTTTTGAAGTGAATACGAGGTATACATGACACTTCGCAATGAATATTATATCTTATCACGAAACATATAAATGGGATGCGATATCGCGAGTTAAGTAGCATTAGAACTCTATAGCTACGATACGTAGACATCTGAATACGCGATTTCCTGGCATGGAAGATTCGCATTTACATTCTTTTAAAGTGAATACGAGGTATACTCGACACTCCGCAGTGAATATTATATCTTATCATGAAACATAGAAGTGAAATGCGATATCGCGTTTTAAGAAGCATTAGAACTGTATTGCTACGATACGTACAGATCTGAATAAGCTATTTCCTAGCAAGGAAGTGTTGCATTTACATTCGTTTGGAAAGAATACGAGGTATACATGACACTTCGCAATGAATATTATATCTTATCACGAACCATATAAATGAGGTGTCATATCGCGATTTAAGTAGCATTAGAACTCTATTGCTACGATACGTAGACATCTGAATACGCCATTTCCTAGCAAGGAAGTGTCGCATTTACATTCTTTTGAAGTGAATACGAGGTATACATGACACTTCGCAATGAATATTGTATCTTCTCATGAAGCATAGAAATGAGATGCGATATGGCGTTTTGAGAAGCATTAGAACTCTATGACATCGATGCGGAGACATCAGAAAACGCTATTTCCTAGCATGGAAGTGTCGCACTTATATTCTTTTGAAGTGAATACGAGGTGTACATGACACATCGCGATGAATATTATATCTTATCACGAAACATATAAATGAGATGCGACATCGAGATTTAAGTAGCATTAGAACTCTATTGCTACGATACGTAGACATCTGAATACGCCATTTCCCAGCAAGGAAGTGTCGCATTTACATTCGTTTGGAGAGAATACGAGGTATACATGACACTTCGCAATGAATATTATATCTTATCACGAAACATATAAATGAGGTGTCATATCGCGATTTAAGTAGCATTAGAACTCTATTGCTACGATACGTAGACATCTGAATACGCCATTTCCTAGCAAGGAAGTGTCGCATTTACATTCTTTAGAAGTGAATACGAGGTGTACATGACACCTCGCAGTGAATATCACAATGAACATTATATCTTATCATGTAACATATAAGTGAGATGCGATATCGCGTCTTAAGAAGAATTAGGACTCTATTGCCTCAATGCGGAGATATCTGCAAAGGCTATTTCCTAGCATTGAAATGTCGCATTTACATTCTTTTGAAATGAATACGAGGTATACATGACACTTCGCAATGAATATTATATCTTATCATGAAGCATAGAAATGAGATGCGATATCGCGTTCTGAGAAGCATTAGAACACTATTGCTTCGAAACGTAGACATCTGCAAACGCTATTGCCTAGCAAGCAATAGTCGCATTTACTTTCTTTTGAAGTGAATACGAGGTGTACATGACACTTCGCAATGAATATTATATCTTATCACGAAACATAGAAATGAGATGCGATATCGCGTTTTGAGAAGCATTAGAACTCCATTGCTCCGATACGTAGACATCTGCAAACGCTATTTCCTAGCAAGGAAGATTCGCATTTACATTCTTTTGAAGTGAATACGAGGTATACATGACACTTCGCAATGAATATTATATCTTATCATGAGGCATAGAAATGAGATGCGATATCGCGTTTTGAGAAGCATTAGAACACTATTGCTACGAAACGTAGACATCTGCAAGCGCTATTTCCTAGCAAGGATGATTCGCATTTACATTCTTATGAAGTGAATACGAGGCACACATGACACTTCGCAATGAATGTTATATCTTATCATGAAGCATAGAAATGAGATGCGATATCGCGTTTTGAGAAGCATTGGAACACTATTGCTACGAAATGTAGACATCTGCAAGCGCTTTTTCCTAGCAAGGAAGATTCGCATTTACATTCTTTTGAAGTGAATAGGAGGCATAAATGACACTTCGCAATGAATATTATATCTTATCATGGAGCTTGGAAATGAGATGCGATATCGCGTTTTGAGAAGCATTAGAACTCCATTGCTCCGATACGTAGACATCCGCAAACGCTATTTCCTAGCAAGGAAGATTCGCACTTACATTCTTTTGGAGTGAATACGAGGTATACATGACACTTCACAATGAACATTATATCTTATCACGTAACATATAAATGAGGTGTCATATCGCGATTTAAGTGGCATTAGAACGCTATTGCTACGATACGTAGACATCTGCAAACGCTATTTCCTAGCAAGAAATAGTCGCATTTACATTCTTTTGGAGTGAATACAAGGTATACATGACCATTCGCAATGAATATAATGTCTTATCACGAAACATAGAAATGAGATGCGATATCACGATTTAAGTAGCATTAGAACTCTATTGCTACGATACGTAGACATCTAAATACGCTATTTCCTAGCAAGGAAGTGTCGCATTAACATTCTTTTGAAGTGAATACGAGGTGTACATGACACCTCGCAGTGAAAATTATATCTTATCATGTAACATATAAGTGAGATGCGATATCGCGTCTTAAGAAGCATTAGAACCCTATTGCCTCGATGTGGAGATATCTGCAAACGCTATTTCCTAGCAAGCAATAGTCGCATTTACATTCTTTTGAAATGAATTCGAGGATTGCATGACACTTCGGAATGAATATTATAACTTATCACGTGACATAAAAATGAGATGCGATATCGCGATCTAAGAAGCATTATAACACCATTACTACGATACGTAGGCATCTGCAAACGCTATGCCCTAGCAAGGAATAATCGCATTTACATTCTTTTGATGTGAATACGAGGTATACATGACACATCGCAATGAATATTATATCTTATAATGAAACATAGAAATGAGATGCGATATCGCCTTTTAAGAAGCATTAGAACTCTATTGCCTCGATGCGTAGACATCTGCAGACGCTATTTCCTAGCAAGGAAGTGTCGTATTTAGATTCCCTTGAAGTGAATTCGAGGTATACATGACACTTCGGAATGAGTATTACAACTTATCACGAAACATAGAAATGAGATGCGATATCGCGATCTAAGCAGCATTAGAACTCTTTTGCCTCGACGCGTAGACATCTGCAGACGCTATTTCCTAGCATGGAAGTGTCGCATTTTCATTCTTTTGTAGTGAATGCGAGGTATACATGACACTTCGCAATGAATATTATATCTTATCACGAAACATAGAAATGAAATGCGACATCTCGTTTTAAGAAGCATTAGAACTCTATTGCTACGATACGTAGACATCTGCAACCGCTATTTCCTAGCATGGAAGTGTCGCATTTACATTCTTTTGATGTGAATACGAGGTATACATGACACTTCGCAATGAAAAATATATCTTATCATGAAACATAGAAGTGAGATGCGATATCGGGTTTTAAGAAGCATTAGAACCCTATTGCTTCGATACGTAGACATCTGCAAACGCAATTTCCTAGCATGCAAGTGTCGCATTTACATGCTTTTGAAGTGAATACGAGGTATACATAACACTCCACAATGAATATTATATCTTATCACGAAACATAGAAATGAAATGCGACATCTCGTTTTAAGAAGTACTAGAACACTATTGCTTCGATACATAGAGATCCGCAAACAATATTTACTAGCAAGGAAGTTTCGCATTTACATTCTCTTGAAGTGAATACGAGGTATATATAACACACCACAATGAATATTATATCTTATCACGAAACATAGATATGAAATGCGACATCTCGTTTTAAGAAGCATTAGAACTCTATTGCTACGATACGTAGACATCCGCAAACGCTATTTCCTAGCATGTAAGTGTCACATTTACATTCTTTTGAAGTGAATACGAGGTATATATGACACGTCGCAATGAATATTATATCTTATCATGAAACATAGAAGTGAGATGCGATATCGCGACTTAAGAAGCACTAGAACTCTATTGCTACGATGCGTAGACATCTGCAAATGTTATTTCCTAGCAAGGAAGTGTCGCATTTACATTCTTTAGAAGTGAATACGAGGTATACATGGCACTTCGCAATGGATATTATATCTTATCATGAGTCATAGAAGTGTGATGCGGTATCGCGTTTTAAGAAGCATTAGAACACTATTGCTACGATACGTAGACATCTGCAAACAATATTTCCTAGCAAGGAAGTGTCGCACTTACATTCTCTTGAAGCGAATACGAGGTATACATAACACTCCAAAATGAATATTATAACTTATCACGAAACATAGAAATGAAATGCGACATCTCGTTTTAAGAAGCATTAGAACTCTATTGCTACGATACGTAGACATCTGCAAACAATATTTCCCAGCAAGGAAGTGTAGTATTTACATTCTTTTGAAGTGAATACGAGGTAGACATGACACTTCGCAATGAATATTATATCTTATCATGAAGCATTGAAGTGAGATGCGATATCGCGTTCTAAGAAGCATTAGAACTATATTGCTACGATACGTAAACATCTGCAATCAATATTTCCTAGTAAGGAAGTGTCGCATTTACATTCTTTTGAAGTGAATACGAGTTATACATAACATTCCACCATGTATATTATATCTTATTACGAAACATAGAAATGAAATACAACTGCTCAATTTAAGAAGCACTAGAACTCTATTGCTACGATACGAGGATATTTGCAAACGCTTTTTCCTAGCATGTAAGTGTCACATTTACATTCTTTTGAAGTGAATACGAGGTATATATGACACTTCGCAATGAATATTATATCTTATCATGAAACATAGAAGTGAGATGCGATATCGCGGTTTAAGAAGCACTAGAACTCTATTGCTACGATGCGTAGACATCTGCAAATGTTATTTCCTAGCAAGGAAGTTTCGCATTTACATTCTTTAGAAGTGAATACGAGGTATACATGGCACCTCGCAATGTATATTATATCTTATCATGAAGCATAGAAATGAGATGCGATATCTTGTTTTTAGAAGGATTAGAACTCCATCGCTTCGATACGTAGATAGCTGCAAACGCTAATTCCTAGCAAGGAAGTGTCGCATTTACATTATATTGAAGTGAATACGGGGTATACATAATACTCCGCAATGAATATTGTACCTTATCACGAAATTAGAAACGAGGTGCGATATCGCGAATTAAGAAGCATTAGAAGTCATTTGCTACGATACGTAGACATCTGCAAACGCTATTTCCTAGCAAGGAAGTGTCGCATTTACATTCTTTTGAAGTGAATACGAGGTATACATAACATTCCACCATGTATATTATATCTTATTACGAAACATAGAAATGAAATACGACTGCTCAATTTAAGAAGCACTAGAACTCTATTGCTACGGTACGAAGACATCTGCAAACGCTATTTCCTAGCATGGAAGTGCCGCATTTACATTCTTTTGAAGATAGTGCGAGGTATACATAACACTTCGCAATGAATATTATATCTTATCATGAAACATAGAAGTGAGATGCAACATCGCGTTTTAAGAAGCATTAGAACTCTATTGCTTCGATAGGTAGACATCTGCAAACAATATTTACTAGCAAGGAAGTGTCGCATTTACATTCATTTGAAGTGAATGCGGGGTATACATTACACTTCGCAATGAATATTATATCTTATCATGAAACATAGAAGTGACATGCGATGTCGCGATTTAAGTAGCATTATATCTCTATTGCTACGATACGTAGACATCTGCAAACGCTATCTGATAGCAAGGAAGTGTCGCACTTACATTCTTTTGAAATGAATACGAGGTATACATAGCACTCCACAATTAATATTACATCTTATCATGAAACATAGAAATGAGATGCGATATTGTGTTTTAAGAAGCACTAGAACTCTACTGCTACGATATGTAGCCATATGCAAACGCTATTTCCTAGCATGGACGTGCCGAATTTACATTCTTTTGAAGTGAATACGAGGTATACATGATACTTCGCAGTGAATATTATATCTTATCATGAGACGTAGGAATGAGATGCGATATCGCGATTTAAAAAGCATAAGATCTCTTTTGCTACGATCTGTAGTTATCTGCAAACGCTATCTGATAGCAAGGAAGTGTCGCACTTACATTCTTTTGAAATGAATACGAGGTATACATAGCACTCCACAATTAATATTACATCTTATCATGAAACGTAGAAATGAGATGCGATACTGTGTTTTAAGAAGCACTAGAACTCTACTGCTACGATATGTAGCCATATGCAAACGCTATTTCCTAGCATGGACGTGTCGAATTTACATTCTTTTGAAGTGAATACGAGGTATATATGATACTTCGCAGTGAATATTATATCTTATCATGAGACGTAGAAATGAGATGCGATATCGCGATTTAAAAAGCATAAGATCTCTTTTGCTACGATCTGTAGTTATCTGCAAACGCTATCTAATAGCAAGGATGTATCGCATTTACAATCTTTTGGAGTGAATACGAGGTATACATAACATTCCACAATGAATATTATATCTTATCACGAAACATAGGAATGAGATGCGATATCGCGATTTAAGAAGCACTAGAACTCTATTGCACGATACGGAGACATCTGCGAACGCTATTTCCTAACAAGGAAGTGTCGCATTTACATTCTTTTGAAGTATCACGTCCTGAAGTCGCGAAAGCGCTCGTCACGTGGACACTTATCGTAGCCGTTCCCGAAATCGACGCGAATTGCGCGGAGCTGGGTTCGTCGGTGGACAGGTCTCGATTTACCGGGTACAAAGACGTGCATCTTACCTTTCGATGCTCTAGGCGCCGTAGCTCTCCTCATCCTCGTAGCGTGGTGTGGAATCCTTCCTCGCATATGTGTGGCGTCGCCTCCCCGTTCCGTGGTGGCGAGTATGCGGGTTGCCAGCGTGTAGGGGATCCGGATGCTGGAGGAGATGCGGATGCTGATCTGTGGCCGTCCAGGGTGGCGGGCGGCGTCTGAGGGTGGCAGGCGGTACGCCTGACGTCACACAACCCCCCCTTGGAGAAAGAATCTCGGCAATACCGAGATCTCTTGCCTGATCTGGAGGCCTCGGAATGGTGGAACATCTCGCCTGTCTCATCCTGTCGAGATCGTTTGGCTGCCAAACTACGGTTGCGAGTATCATCAGAACTGGAGGAACTAGTATCACTTTCACGTTTAGCGTTCGTTTCGAATTCACTATGTTCACTATCTCTCAGTTCAGTCCTTTTTAGTTCTCTCTCACTCATTCCCGCGGTATGACGGGGGTACCACTTTTCCCAATTGTTACTCGACTCGATATAATGTTTCAAATACTCGGCCAAGACTTGGTGGGATCTCTCAACAGACCCGTTCGTTTGCGGATGGAATGCGGTAGACTTATACTGTTTGATACGAAACTTGATGGCAATAGCTTTGATTAAACTGTTTATAAAATTTGAGCCCTGATCAGTGAGAAAGCCTTTCGGGCATCCGAATTTGCAGATAAACTCCCTTATTAGTGCGTCGGCAATGTCGACTGCGGTCGTTGATTTTAAAGGAACGGCGATGGAGTATTTGGTAAGGAGGTCCTGGATGGTTAATATATTAGTGAAACCTTCGGGTGTTTCGGGAAGAGGACCCATCACATCCATAGAAATTTTATCAAAAGCCCTGCCAGGGTTGTCTGTTAAGGTAAGAGGTTGCCTGGTTTTGATCCTGACTAATTTTTCAGTCTGGCATCTCTTACATTTGCCAATGTACTCCTGAATCTGATTCTTCATATTAGGCCAAAAATACTGTTTCTTAATGCGGGAGTAGGTTTTATTGACCCCCTTGTGACCTCCGACAGGCGAGTCGTGGTTTTCTTTGATAACTTTCAATCGATCTTCGATTGAAGGTGTTCGGATCAGTCCCTGACAGACTGTGATGTGAACGTCTGTTTCATCGAATAAATCTTGGAGTATTTTCTGGATTCTGGACCAGGAGATGGAGTCGATGGATGTTTGCGCTATGCTGAAGGAAGATAGTTGGAGTTCGCTCACTACATCGTAAAGTGAACGGAAGGTTTCGATGGCTATTTGGAAGTCGACTGTTCGACTAGGATGTTCGAGCTGATTGGTAGTTGAATTTGGAATTCCTGTTCGATTTTCACGACTTTTGCTTTGGAAAGTGTGAGGTTTTTATGAGGAATAAATTTGCCGGCTCTCTCGAGATCCTTGGCACCCGTATCGTATGGGTGCCCTGATTGTGTAACGAACACGACCAGGTTGTCTCGTCTCGTCGAAATTGAGTCTCGGCTGATTTGAAATAATGGCTCGCGCCTGATATGCTCATATGGCGCAGGAATGTAGGTAATTGGACTGTCGTCGGTAGAGAAGAAATTACTCGAAGTTGGTAAGTTAGTTTCCGACGTTACCGGAGAAGGAGGTAGCGCTGGAGTGGAGTATTTCTTACGAATTTGAGGAGGAACGTCAAAGATGTCGTCCTCGGAGTCATGGCTATGGGAGAGCGGGAAAATTTGAACCGAGTTTCGCGACAGTGCGTCCGCATTAAGGTTAGTTTTTCCGCTCTTATAAACCATCTCGTAATCGAATTCGGCGAGTTTAAGTCTCCAACGCACGAGCCTGCTGGATGGGTCTTTGACCGAGTTCATCCACACTAACGGTCGATGATCGGTAACAAGTTTAAACTGGTTACCGTATATGTACGGCCGGAAATAGTGGACGGCGTAGACTATCGCCAGGCATTCCTTCTCGATAGTAGAATAATTCCGTTCCGCTGTGTTCAATAACCGTAACGTATACGCGATTGGCAAATCGAGGCCTATCGGCCCCTGACTTAGAATGGCGCCGATCGCTTCGGCGGACGCATCGGTAGTTATAACAAATGGTTGTTTGAAATTAGGGTATTGTAGTATAGGGGCCTCGCATAGGCAGTCTCTAAGTTTTACGAATGAATTTTCCTGTTCATTGCGCCGTGTGAAAGGCGCGTCTTTTTTTAGTAAATTCGTTAGTGGTTTAGCTATCTGCGAAAAGTTCGCGATGAATCGCCTATAATAGCCCGCGAGCCCGAGAAATTGCTTAATTTGTTTCGCGTTTTGAGGTCATGGAAAGTTTTTTACCGCGCTTATTTTGGCGAGATCGGGTTTTACCCCGTGCTCGCTAATTATATGTCCCAGGTAAGTGACTTCTCTCCTCAGAAACTCGCATTTGTCCGGTTGTAACACTAAATTGGCATCTTTCATCCGTTGCGTTAGTTTCTCGAATTTTGCTTTATGTTCCTGAAGAGAGCTCGCATATATCGTCCAGATATACAAAAATTTTGTTACCCTGAAGACCCGAGAGAACGTTGTTCATTAGTCTTTGAAACGTCGCGGGCGCATTTTTCAAACCGAACGGCATCCTCTTAAACTCATAATGCCCGTGAGGCGTGGAAAATGCGGTTTTTGGAATGTCAGCGGGTTCCATAGCTATTTGATGGAACCCGCTCGCGAGATCAAATGTGCTGAAATATTTCGCGCTCCCGAGCTGATCTAAGATTTCGGTGATACAGGGGAGGGGATACGCGTCGACTATGGACTTCTCGTTCAAAGCGCGATAATCTATTACCACTCGCCACTGCTTGTTGCCCAAGGAGTCTGGCTTCTTGGGCACGACCCACAGTGGTGAATTGTACGGTGATTTCGAAGGAGAGATGACCTCCTTTTGTAAAAGCTTATCGACCTGTCGCCGAATCTCCTCCTTATGCGCCGGTGGAAAGCGATATTGTTTAACATTAATCGGACGATCGTCGATCGTCGGGATTTTGTGCGTAGTGGCCGACGTATGCTCTAGTTTATCGCCTTCGATGTGGAAAAGTTGCTGCGCGCTATGGACGAGGCGAATGACGTGATCCTTTTCTTCGGAGTTTAAATGATCGAGACGGAGGATTTCGAGAATTCGTTCTGGGCGAGGTTTAGACAGAGCGACGGATTTCGGCGATTGCGGCGTTTCCGATTTTGGAACTCGCTTTGTGCGGTTACCGACCGCTTGCGCATAGGAGATCTTTTGCACGTTGGCTATTTTGCAGTGCAAAGGAGGAGTTTCGTTCGTCGAGTCTGACTCTGAATTTGATTTCGAATTTAAAATTTCCCTTTTTCGGGATGCGCCGGTCGGTACGGCGGATAGAGAGGAATTAGAAACAGTGGATTCGGAGACACTGGATTTTGCGAAAACCGGAAATAGCAGCGGACTCTCCTCCCGGTGGAGGGGAGCCATGATTCGAGCTCGTTCGAGTGTTACGTCGAGTAGCGTGATTTGGACCGTGCGATCTGACGAATTAATTATTCGGGTGACGACTCTACCGCGTACGACTCTTACCAGGGCGTTTCCAAAGAAGATTCCCGGCGCTAAATCTAACCGCGGAATTATACCTTCCGGACGGTTTGTATTGGAAACGCGAACCTTAACTCCGATATTCGATCGCGGGGGAATCGCGATCCGATTCCCGGGCTTCGGAGAAGAGGCTTTCTTCGGTATTGTTTGTTTATGCTTCGCCGGAGCATTGCGTCTCGGAGAAGCTGACACTTTAGGCGAAGACTGCGGCGGCGGAGAGGGAGCGGATCTCTGGCGCGGCGCTTGTTTGTTTTCCGGCGATAACGAAGGAGTCGATTTCGGTCGCGTCGTTGTTTCTTCGAGTGATTCTACATCTTTCTCGAATGGAATTTCTTTTCCGTTCCATCTAATACATTTTTTGAGGAACGAGATCTCCGCGCCCGCGCAGAAACCCGAACCGAGAATTCCTTCGGTTTTAAGGGGAAAGTTGTCCCCAACGACGTTAAACGGAACGACGCGGTTGAAAATTACTAGATTCACCGTCCCTAAGGTAGCGGTCTTTCCGTCTGTGACTCCCGTTATCACCACTATTTCCACGGTATCTATGCGCGTGGATGGTTTCAAAGTAGATTTTTTTATAATATTGATCTCCGCCCCGCTGTCGATCATAAATCGCGTTGGCGCGACTAAAAGGTCCGTTTGTAAAACTACATTATGCGTACTCGGTTTTTCAGTTATATTTACTGCTGCGCCTCGTTGTATTCCGCGTCGGTGTTGCTCGTTACGAGAGAGCGTACCCTGGAAACGGCCTCGCAACCTGTCTCGCGGCGCGTGCGGAGGCCGTGGTCGTTTCCCGAGTTCCGGTTCAAGTTATTATTATATTGTCTTTTTCGGCACTCATCAATATCGTGTCCTGGAGTTTTGCAATATTTGCAGAATTTTGACACGTCCCGAGAAAAAATTTGCCGCGGTTGCTCGTACGCGAGGCGCTGAATGGGAACGGGTACGTCCGTGAGACGCAGGTATGTTTCCCGGTGTTCCTGCGATCGGTATGGCGGGACTGTTTTAAGCCGACATTCGGTCGCGTAGTGACCTGGGTTAGTGCACTTATTACAAATAATTTCGGCACGTTTTTCGCGTGACTCTGCTCGCGGTCGCGGTTTAGCTGCCGACTGAGGTCGCGTTCGTGAATTTGGAATATTTCCCGCGCCCGAGTAAACGTTTGCTGTAACGTAGTACACAGATTTATCGTTAGCTGAATTCTAATTTCAGGGATAAGCCCGTCCCTGAAACACTGTAGCGTGAACTCGTTTACGGATTCGAGAGACTCTTGAGTATCCCGCTGAGTGAGACGGTCACAGTCTATAATAGCATTTCACAAGTCCTTAACGAGGCCAATGTAGCCTAAAATGTGTTCGTTTGTAGACATGAAAATGTTGACGAGTTCGCCCCTATAGTGCGCGGCGGATTTAACGGTACCGAACGAGCAACGAAGAATGTCCGTTAATTCTAATATTGTTTGGCAGGGTTCATCCTCTACCGCGGCGTATGCGCGACCTTTAAGCTTACCCTTGATCAAACGCGTAAACGTACGCTCGCAACCATTAGGAATAAGGTCGTAAGCCCTTTTACACGCCCGGGTAAATTGTAAAACGGGAATGTTTTGCCCGTCAAAATTAGGTACGGCCTCGGGTGCCTGCTTAAGTGAAAGTTCGTCATCTGCGAACTGTGTACGTACGATATCGTATTTGAATTTTGAACTGATTGCGGATCTAAACGCGGCATATCTAGCGATACCGTATCGTCGCGTGGTAAGTCGGGCGTACGACGAATCGACTTTAACTCGCGGCGTAACATTTCGACCTGCTGAAGTAATGCAGCGGTACGCGGAGCAGCGGTATCTATCGCTTTCGCGGAGGTGCTCGGCTGTGCGGTACACGGAATTGGCTCGCTTACGGCGTCTTCGAAATCGAGAACTTTATTTACACGTCTGTCGCGCTGTCACACATCTGTCGGCTTCCTGCATCGCCGCGGCCTTTTTCGCTTGTTGTCGCGTCTTTGTTGGTGGAGTCCTAGTCGCCATGGCTAATTCGCGGTCCCTAACGGCAGAATTTCCGGAGGAAACGCGAGGCAAATCCCACCGCTGTCAACAAAAATATATTCGTGTCACGTCCTGAAGTCGCGAAAGCGCTCGTCAGGTGGACATTCATCGTAGCCGTTCCCGATATCGACGCGAACTGCGCGGAGCTGGGTTCGTCGGCGGACAAGACACGATTTATCGGGTACAAAGACGTGCAACTTACCTTTCGATGCTTTTGCTTCATTGACTTCTTTCTCGTTCCAGGTAGCGTAGGCGCCGAGGACCGGTGACCCGGATAGCGGCGGCGTACGGCTGGAACGGCGGAATGGAGACTGGAATCAGGCGCCAGGTACGCAGATCCCGGCTAACGGGTATTGAAGCTGGAATCGGGCGCTCGGAGGCTCGTACGGGACGTACGGCGGCGAAGACTTCCTTGGCAGGATACGGAAGAGCTCTGCGACGGTCCGGATATTTGGGTGCACCACCCACGTATTCACGCGCAAGCCGACGGATGAATTCCTTCCTCCCCGCGCGTCGTGTACGCTTTACCCGAGAATCGAAGCTCATCGAATGTACTTGCATTTCGGTAAAGCACGGCACGGCTAAGCGTTGGTTCGCTCTAACCGTCCAGCCTTAAAACCGTTGAGGATGATTTAATAGAAATAGTTACTAATCGCGAGCGTACCCATGGAATGGAATGTAAAAAGAATTTGTAACTGAAACAGAATAAACACTTTGACTTGTTATAAACTAAGATATATTCTTACTTGAATAACCTAATACACTAAATCTAAGTTACTACGTAATGTATAATAAGAGAAATGAAAGTTGAATAAAATAAAGACTCCACTATGGGAGATGCGAATGAGTTCGGTGCATTGAGCTGCGAGCTCGTATGCCTGAGAGCCAATTGCTCTGTTCGGATCGAAGAATGATACTGATGTCAGATCGGCGCGTCCGCTACCTCCTAGAGTCGCGCGGCGCGCGAGTGGCTGGGCACCAGAGGGGGGACGGCGCGTGGGCGGAGAGCGGGGAGACCGCTCGTGGTGGGGTCGCCCGCGTTACGCGGTGAGCCACGGGCGTTGGCCGCGCGCTCGAGCGTGAGCGCGTCTTAACCTATGTCGCATTTATAAATACATATTTACAGATCCTTGCTTATTTCTATGTGTGTGTGGTTTATGTATGTACATGAGTGTGTAGTGTGCTTATCCTAATATCGTCGGTACGAGAATAGCGTGTACGGATACGTGATTGCAGGAGAATCTATTTCGTAGGCGTCGTAGCTCTCCTCATCCTCGTAGCGTGGGGTGGAATCCTCACTCGCGTACGTGTGGCGTCGCCTCCCCGTTCCGTGGCGCCGAGTATGCGGGTTGCCAGCGTGTAGGGGATGCGGACATTGGAGGAGATGCGGATGCTGATCTGTGGCCGTCCAGGGTGGCGGGCGGCGTTTGAGGGTGGCAGGCGGTACGCCTGACGTCACAAAATGCGACACTTCTTTGCTAGGAAGTAGCGTTTGCAGATATCTACGTATCGAAGGAATAGAGTTCTAGTGCTTCTCAAAACGCAATATCGCATCTCATTTCTATGTTTCAAGATAAGATATAATATTCATTGCGAAGTGTCATGTATACCTCGTATTCACTTCAAAAGAATGTAAATGCGACCCTTCCTAGCTAGGAAATAGCGTTTGCAGATGTGTACGTATCGTAGCAATAGAATTCTAACGCTTCTTAAAACGCGATATCGCATCCTATTCTATCCATTTCTATGTTTCATGATAAGATATAATATTCATTGTGCAGTGTTATGGATTCTACGTCTACACTTCAAATGAATGTAAATGCGACACTTGCTTTCTAGGAAATAGCGTCTCCAGATATCTACGTATCGTAGTAATAGAGTAATAATGCTTCTTAATGCGCGATATCGCGTCTCATTTCCATGTTTCATGATAAGATATAATATTCATTGCGAAGTGTCATGTATACCTCGTATTCACTTCAAAAGAATGTAAACGCGACACTTCCTTGCTAGGAAATAGCGTTTGCAGATGGCTACGTATCGTAGCATTAAAGTTCTCATGCTTCTTAAAACGGGATATCGCATCTCATTTCTGTGTTTCACGATAAGACATAATATTCATTGGGAAGTGTCATGTATACCTCGCATACACATCAAATGAATGTAAATGCGACACTTCCTTTCTAGGAAATAGCGTTTGCAGATGTCTACGTATCGAAGTAATAGATTTCTAATGATTCTTAAAACGCAATATCGCATCTCATTTCTATGTTTCGTGATAAATATAATATTCATTGTGGAGTGTTATGTATACTTCGTATTCAGCTCAAAAGAATGTAAATGCGACACTTCCTTGCTAGGAAATAGTGTTTGCAGATGTCTACGTATCGTAGCAATAGAGTTCTAATGCTTCATAGAACGCGATATCGCATCTCATTTCTATGTTTCATGATAAGATGTAATATTCATTGCGAAGTGTTATGCATACCTCGTCTACACTTCGAAAGGATGTAAATGCCACACTTCCTTGCTAGGAAATAGCGTTTCCAGTTGTTTACTTATCGGAGCAATAAAGTTCTATTGCTTCATTCAACACGATGTCGCAAGTCATTTCAATGATTCATGGTAAATTGCAATGCTTTATGCAATATGTTACATTTGTCTGCATCTAGAACCTAGAAGGATGTGAATCCTATACTTACTTGCAACGGAATATCGTTTCCGGATCTCTACGTGTCGAAGCAAGACATTTCTAATACTTCATGCAGCGTGATGTCGCATCTCATTTCATCGTTTCAAAGCAAAGAATCTATAATCATACATCCATAACATTATGCTTAACTGTTAGAGGTCTTCAATAGAATGTGAAGTATATAATTCCATGCAACGGCGTGGCGCTCCGTAGTGTCTGTCTGTTATAGCAATCGAGCTAGAATTCTCCATGCAATGCGCTGGCGCATCCCATTTCATCGTTTCAAAGTAAGAATGCTGTAATCTCTTATGCATAGCTCTATGCTTATCTGCTTTAAAACTTCATAAGAATGTAAATTCTACAGCTCCATGCAACAGGATTGCCCTTCGTTTTGTCTACATGTCGAGACAATAGAGTAGTAATGCATTATACAATGCCATGACTCATCTCATTTCAACGTTTCGAATTAAGTAAGCTGTAATCTTCTATGAAAAGCATCATAATTATCTGCTTCTACTCTACAATAGGATGTGAATTCTATAGATCCAAGCAACAGGAGGGCAGGCCCTTCACCATCCTACTGCCTGCCCTGATGCGGGCAAAGCATTCCCAGGGCCACTCAAACCGCGACCAACATCTATCTTATACTCTAACCGATTCATCGTTATGCGTTTTCCATTAAGCTTGCCGGGATCAGTGATATTGATTCGCTCAATCTAGATTATTATTTTCTTTTTAAGTTTCTCGATTTTTTTAGTTTCTCTCACGATATCGTCTATTTCGTTGTACCTTACCCTTACAGTATGGTATATAATCTGTTGTTTGATATTTCTAGCATTTCCTCTTAATAAATGCAATGCTTCCACATATTTTCTTTCTCTTTCTCTTTAGTTACATTGTTGTTATTTTATGCTTTTCACCCTCCACATTCCCTCTCTACACCATCTCGGAACAGACGTTATACGATTGCTGCAGGATGATGCCCCGGTCTCCTTACACCGAGATCGAGTGTTCTCTCTTGCATCCGTTGATTTATATATGTTATATATTGGAGAATATTTCCTCTTATCCTTTGTATTTCTCGAATGAAATTACATTGACAGAAGTACGAGCTAGTTCTGCACTCCTATTTGAAACAACATTAAATCACCTTGTTAAACAATAATATATTAAATGTGACTTGGACTTTTAAATTTGAATCTATAAACATCTAACAGGTAAATATGTTTTTCTTATTGTTCATATCATTATACATTCAGTGATTTATTGTGTGCTGTGATTTGATATTTTAACTGCTTGATTATATTTTGCAATGAACTTTGCGTACCAAACATTGTTTTTACTCCTGATGGGAGTGGATAGTTCTTCGTTTTATATTCTTATATCGCATTGATTATAAAAGTATATGATATCTTTTTTATGCAGTCATGTATAATTATGTACTGTGACGGTTTTTCCCGTTACAATCCGCAAGAAAAGGGTATGTAGAACCAATAATAACGGGGTATCCAGAGGTTTAATCCGGGATTATATCGGGGTACAGAATATCCGCATGATTCGGCAACGCGAAGTACAGAACAATAAATTTCCTATCCAGCGAGTATTTCGAAGCTGCGAGGCTGGCACTTTTTGGGCGCCAGCTACTCAAGAAGTAGCAAAAACTAGTAAACCACGCAACCCGGGGAAAGCCGGTGCAAGATAACCCTCGAAATTTCGAAATACTCTTTCGCTCGACTGCTTCTAGCCGAGTGCGCAAATTAGGGACGCGGGATACTGAACTCACGGCTTCTTTCTAGATTGCCTCGACACGGTATTACAAAAGGGTATACGACACGCAGCGAATGACCAGGGATCACCACCCGTTATACAATACAAATTACAATACGCGATATCACAAATGCGGCAGGGTACAAATGGGACGCTTTAGCGTATAAGGACTCACGTTCTCGTTTCCAACAAGTATGGATCTCGTTCAGTCCGTCTACCTCTCTCTCTCTCTCTCTCTCTCTCTCTCTCTCTCTCTCTCTCTCTCTCTCTCTCTCTCTCTCTCCTCCGAATCGCCACGTATAATCGCTTGCTCGATTGCCCGCTAAGTAGTCGCTAAGTCGTTGAGAAGAATAAGAGGCTGTCTTCGTGCTGGCTAGCTCATTATATCGGTTTGCTGGGGGTCTTCGGATCCCCTTAGATCCTCCTCAGGGCTCCTGGGTGGGGTAGGGCCGTACGCTTCGGTATTGTTCGGGGCATCGATCGGTGGATTTCGGTGATCTTCCCTGATCGCCCCCTCTGGTGTGTCTAGAGGTGGTCCTCTGGATTATTTGGACTGCGGCGCGTGTCGCGTGCCGCGCTTTCCACGGCTCACCTGCAATTCCGCTGCGCATCTTGAGCTTTCCTCTCCATGGGCTCAGGGGAGGGGTGGAGGTCCTTCTCACACCCGAGAACCATCCTGTTCGTCTCCATGGACTATGGCAGCGGTCTTATCGTTGCAGGGCTCTGGATCTTATCCTTCGGGCTTCAGGGTCTTTTCTGTATCGCTTCCCGACTCCTCCACCGTCGAGCCCGTCACGCTACCTCGGCGCACAGCCCTTCCGCGAACCTGCGGTCTTCTTATCCGCCGAAGAGGCGTCTTGTGGGACGCTTCTTCCATCAGCTCGTCAGTCTAATCCGTAGAACGGTGAGAGAGAAAAGAACAGGGGGGGGGGGGAGGTTCTACCATCGTGTATTTCACGCTCCTCGCAAATATAGCTATCGCTATGGTCCGTGTCGCGCTTCTCGCATGGGTGGTGAACTGCGAGCTAGTCTAACCGAAGCAGGGGGGGGGGGGGGGGGTGAGCGAGCCTTGTGACGTCGCCACGTCACAGTACGTACAAATTCGCGATTAAGTAGCTATGTGTTCAAATTCAATTCCGAATAATGCGCTAAAAAGCATCCCAGATAACAAACGGCAAGATGGTAGCGACACCATGCCGGCACTATATTGCCACTTCCGAGGAGTGTCAACTGATTCGTAGTCATCTGTGACCGGATTCGTTAACTAAAATGCCAGAACGTGTTACCAGCACGTTATAGACAAGCGAATCGGGCAGCACCAGCACCATGGTGACATGCGTATCATCGCTCCATTCATGAATCTCCTCAGCAATGGCGCAGGATCACATTTGGCAATGGGAAACCTGTGCTTTCATACAAATTAGAACCGTTAGATGTCAGTAGATGTTCAGCATATGAGTATTGATAGACATTTTGATGGTCGTTTTCCTATATTTATAGTTATTGAGCGAGTCGTATATATTTCTTTCAATCCATCATAGACTAAAAATATTATTTATAAAAATAATATTACTTATGAAATAAAAATTCATGCTGTTGCGTCCCTAACTTCGCCTTGTGTAATTTTTGAAATAACATGCTGTCATCGTATTTAATGTAACCCTCAATTGCATGAATTTGTAACAATAAATTGAAGAAAATATATATAAAATAAGTGTATATATTTTTATGACAAAGTAACTATCGACTTTATGGGAAAAATCTCCCTATCGAGCTAGTTTATCGAAAATAATAAAATCGAGTTCTTATATCTTTGTTTTGTGCCGGTGTATCTATTTTGGAATCAAAATAAATAAATTGCGCAGTTTAGTCATTTTTCATATTTGCTTATAATTTTTATGGAAACAGCTTCCCCATTAGTAAATGTCAGCCCACGCCACAACCACGCGTGTAGCTATGGTGAGCTGATAGTGTCATTGTCACGGCCGTGTAGCCCGTGTGCTATATCTCGGTGCTTTAATAGTGCCGTGATACGAATGCCGCCCCAGTACTAACAGTATGCCATTTCGAAAGCTGAGTAGGAGCACTTTGTTAGCACAGTTCTGTCACGGAATTCGTTCCATCCGTTGTCATTGGTGTGCCAATCGCTGGCTGTTTGGGATATTATAGTGCATGAGGCAGACTTGTTCCTTATCATCGTCAAGGAGATGAATTTTCACTCCCCCCTTTTTGAATTTTTTAAATTATTGTTTGGAATTTTTGCCGTTTCTGTATCTCTATGACCGCATTGTGGATTCAACTTATGTACGATCTTTTTGGTCTTCATCTTTTGTTACATGTAATATTATATATGTGATGCACGTTTGTTATGTAATGCTCCGATTTGTATGCCTCAGATACTTTTATTCTTTGGTAAAGCAACTTATTCGATTAATATATATTTATTAGACATAGATATAAACAATTAGAAAAATTTTATTAAAACGCTGTTAAATATGATGTTGTAATTATATATTTAAGGTCTGAAGATGTAGATGCAATTAATGTCCGATATTTTACGTGATCCAATCGACGTATCGAGTGAGGCTATGAAATATAAAAATCTTTTACTATTCTACGACCCCTTTACATGTTAAATGAATGATTAGTTCTGCAAGACGAGAAGCCTGAATTAGTGAGATATCTAGGAACATAAGTAATTTGTAAGTAACACATCTTTTCTCTTTGAAATATTTGCCTTTGCATAGAATAGAACGTATAGATATAATTGCCTGTTTTGTACCCATTTCGGTCCAATTCTATTATAGCCTTTGAGCAGAAGTAATATTGATTAGAAAAACAAGATACTATAAGTAACTAATATACTGTAAGTAAAATAATAAACATCATAATATTAAATTTAACTCTGTTCATCGTTGCCTTGTTGGACACATCCATAACAATATACAGGGTGGGGCAGTAATAATTAGCACCTCAGATATCCACGAAACTATAAGTTTCATAGAAGTTTTTGCTAATATACAATTGCATAGTACAAAGGGCCCATCCGTTGATGAAAATAGTTTTTTTGTAAGTGGAGTTATGTTGGACATATGAAGGTTACCTTCATTTTTTAAAATGAATTGGTATGTCCATTCTTCCGTAATACGATAGAGCATTTTAAAGCAAGTTTAACGATCTGTAACATGAAGGCATTGAAGGTTACAAAAAGTAAAGAAAGGCGATAATACTCACGGTTTTGATAGTAAATGAAACATACGTATTGTAAACAGTGGTGGAAGGCGTAATACTTACCGTTTACTTCACTGTGAATAAACACTTTTCGAAAGGCATTTCAATAGTTTGCAGCATAAGTTAAACATGATAAGATTAGTATTGAAAAATCGGTTCCAATACGTTTGGTTAGGCTGTTCTTTGTGTCGTTCATTTTATAAGTACTGAGCTGCGGATTCCTGAGGACAGCTCACAAAATTGTTGATCTATGGAAGATTATCATTGTGAATTTAAATCAAAAGGTAATTAAATTCCATTAGATTGTAAACAGATCTCAATGTTTCATTTTAGATAGTAAGATTAAATACTCTTTACAAAACTACAAGAATGGATACATACCTTTCTGTTATTATTATTTCATAAAGAATTATAATTGCAATTATATAGTTCATTACGATAAAAAATATTTTTTAGAAAATTCTAAATATTAAATTAAAGAATCAAGTAAAACATTTTTAATAATTACGAATATGAAAAATACTTGAACATTCCAATAGAAAGATGTCTAAACAGGAGTTAGAAAAGTCAAACATTCAATTTCAATTCCAAAATTCATCTATAAGAGGTAAAATGTTTTGAAAGCTTTAATTACAGTCTTTAATGCAAGCAGTTGGGCAGTATTTCAATTTTTAAGAAAATTGATGAAAGTCAACCATTTTGAAGTGGTCAGAATCTTTGTCGATTGAGCAATAAGTGAATAACAAATAACTGCATAAATTCCAGGCTTAAAAACTTATGGATTAAATCATATGCAGACTCGTTTATGAGCGAGTTACTAAATAATAATCCACACTAAGTAATCATTTTAAAACTTAACAGATTACATCTCGCGAACTTTCAAAGATATCAGAAGCGTGAAAAGTATGTGGTTTATCAAAAACTCTTCTAAAAGAACGGACGAAGCCAATAGAAATCTTTGTTGAAGTAAGCAAGTTCTAAAGTTCTAAGCAACGCGATGGCCCTTATCTGCCTATGTTTCATAGCAAGTAAGTTCTGAATTTCTATGAAATCCGATAGAATTTCTCACTACTAACGTTTCAAAGTAAGTTCTCAAATTCTCAGTTCTACGTTTAAAACTATGTGTGTTCTATATATCTATGTAAAGTGATGGTTCCTATTAGTTGTGACGGAAACCTATAAATAGTAAGTCAGGGAAGCTCGAAGGGGTTAATTATCTAAATGCTTTAAGGTGTAAAACGTACTTTAATCTAAAGCGATCTATCGTTCCAAGGTATCCGCTCACGTACAACTTTTCTTGGGCGCCAGCTGCTCAGAAAGTAGCAAAGGGATAGACTACACGACCCCGGGAACCCTGGGGCGGAACAAACTTCGAAATGCTCCTCCTCTCGACTATGCCTAGCCAAGTACACACACTCAGGTCGCGAGATACTGAAGTCACGGCATGTTTATTTATGGTCTCGACGTGGGTTTAACTAACCAGGGCTACGGGAAACTACGCAACACGCCGCGAATTACCGGGTATCATAACTCGCTTCACGATATAAGATACAATATACAATATGCGACACAAGAAATGGAACGCTTTAGCGAGTAAGCTCTCACGTTCTCTTCTTCAGGTTCCTTGAATCCGCTGGTGGTCCTCGGGTCTCCTGCATCCTCCTCGGGGCTCCTTGGTGGAGTGGGCTGTAGGCTTCCGTTTTGTTCGGGTCCATCGATCAGTGGACTTCGGCGATTTCCTCTTCTCGCCCCCTTGGGTGTCCCTGAGAGGATCCTCTTGATCATTTAAATTGCGTAGCCCCTCGCGCGCCGCGCTCCCGTGGCCCACCTGCAGGGCCGCTGGATTTTTGACTTCTCTTTAGGGGGTTAAGGATGGTTGAGGACCTTCTCACATCCCAGAGCATTATAAACCACAAAAGCAGGTAAGCATAATGCGGTGCATAGAGCTTTACAACCTTCCAACTTACTTTGAACTGTTTATATGAAATGCGATATTGAGGTGCATGAAGCATGACAAATTAAATGCTTCGGCTCTTGGACATCTAGAAACGCTATCCCCGGGCAAGAAAGTGCAGGGTTCACACTCAATTCATGTGCAGAAGCAGATAAACATAACGCGATGCTATGAATATTACATCTTATCATGAAATATAGAAGTAAGATGCGCAGCCGCGTTTTACGAAGCATTAGAACTCTATTGCTTCTAAACCTTCAGCTATAGAAACGATATTCCGTAGCAAGGAAGTGATGCATTTACATTCATTTGAAGTGTAGAGGAGATATACATAAAGCGTTGCATTGAAATTAAATCTTACCATGTGACTTAGAACTAATATGCGATATCGCGTTTTATAAAGAGTTAGAAATCTATTGCTTCGATGCGTTGACATCTAGAAACGCAATTTCCTAGCCAAGAAGTGTGGCATTTGCATTCTTTTGAAGTGTAGACAAGGTATACATAATACTTCGCAATGAATATTATAACTTATCATGAAACACAGAAATGAGATGCTAGTGCTTCAATACGTAGATATCTGGAAACGCATTTCCTAGCATGGATGTGTGACATTTACATTCTTTTGAAGTGTAGACGAGGTACACATAACACTTCGCAGTGGATATTATATCTTATCATGAAACAGAATTGAGATGCGATATCGCATTTTTAGAAGTATTGCAACTCTATTTCTTCGATATGTAGATATCTGGGAACGTAATTTCCTAGAAAGGATCCTCCTCGCACCCCCCAGCATCAACCCCTGGACGCATGCAACCAGCCAAACTCGCCTGCAGAACCAGCAACTGGAAGTGTTCGCGCGCGCATACCTGCACGCGCTCACTCACACCGAGTTCCGCTGCCTCACTCGCACCGCCGAGTATACCTATCTCGCTCGTACCGGGCACCAGTGTATCACTCGCACCACCGAGTATACCTGTCTCGCCCGCACCAAGGACGGGCAGCCCTATCTCCCTCGCACCGAGGTTTCCTTTCTGCGGGAAGACGTAGCCGCCGCCCATCACCTGAATGGGGCCTTTTCCAATTCCGGGAACAGGATCTGCTAGAACCTGTATATTACTTCTAAGCTAGGGCGTACATACCATATTATGACGCATATATAAGAATTCCTAGATCTAAGTTACACTAAGTAATATGCGTCCGGCCAGCGGCATACGCCGCTAGCCCCACCACGAGCCGCGAGTCCCCCACTCGCGGGACCGCGATCTCCCTACCACGAACCTCCGCGACCGTAGCGCCTCGCGAACCGAGGAGGTCAGAGACGCGTCTCCAGAGCACACACTCTGACTCGAGATCTCTCACCGAGGAGTCGAAACCTCTAGTTCTAGATCGTTTGCCACCTCAATGTGGGGTTCAGGCATCGTATTTCTATTTCCTTTTTAACTTAGTCTTAGTCTTAGAATAATTCCAGTTCTTGTATACTTTAAACCTAGAATATATTTTATTTTTACTTTTACTATATCCAAGTACAAGTTCTTTTACCAAGTCTACTATTTGCACATCCATTTATTTTATCAAGTGTTTACAATACTATTTCCATTTTAACATTACATTTAACTACGAATTCTTCCACGGGTTCTTCCATACAACTGGGGTTGCACTTCATCAAATTGAAGGAGTATAGAAATCGGCTTTGTGACGTTGAGACCGCCGCCTATCCTTCAGATCTTAGTCGAAAGTACAGAAGAACCTGGTGAATGAATCGTGCTTCCGGTTTGCGAAGAACGCTACGTGCGAGTAGGAAGAATTTCATACGATCACATGTGCGTGAATATTTGGGGGGCGTTCCGAGAGTCCTCGTATACCAGCGACCTGCCTTCGCACCAGCCCAGACGCCGCTTTCCGAAGCGACCGTCGACAATTCCGATCCAGACACCACGACGCATCACGCCGATTCTGCCACATTCAGCATCATCGCTGAATTCCGACTGCCGTCCTCCTCTTCGCTGGCGACTGATCGAGATTTCCGTAGCAGCCAACAGAAGGAAATCCGCTACGATGACAGCGAACGATCCTCCACGCCGTTTCTACGTACAAATCGAGAGAGAAGTCATCGAAAGGTAGAGTCATTCCCTTATTATCGCGAGTGTTATCGCTAGTGTCGCGTCAGCCGAAATTGTCGGACCCGGTAAAACGCGTTCCCGCGGACCGAATTACCGAAAAATAGACTCGTGTCGTAAAGCCTCCGGAGCAACGGAAAATAGTTTCGCCCTACGTGACATCTCGTATTCACTTCAAAAGTATGTAAATGCAACACTTCCTTGCTAGGAAATAAGGTTTGCAGATATCTACGTATCGAAGCAACAGAGTTCTAATGTTTCTTAAAAGGCGATATCGCATCTCATTTCTATGTTTCATGATAAGCTATAATATTCATTGTGCAGTGTTATGTATATCTCGTCTACACTTCAAATGAATGTAAATACGATACTTCATTCCTAGGAAATAGCGTTTGCAGATGTCTACGTACCGATGCAATAGATTTCTAATGCTTCTTAAGACGCGAAACCGTATCTCATTCCTATGTTTCATGATAAGATATAATATTCAAAACGAAGTGCCATGTATAACTCGCATACACCTCAAATGAATGTAAATGCGACACTTCCCTCCTAGGAAATAGCGTTTCCAGATGTCTACGTATCGTAGCATTAGAGTCCTAATGCTTCTCAAAACGCGACATCGCATCTCATTCCTATGTTTCATGATAAGATATAATATTCATTGCGACGTGTCATGTATACCTCGTATTCACTTCAACAGAATGTAAATGCGAAACTTCCTTGCTAGGAAATAGCGTTTCCAGATGACCACGTATCGAAAGAATAGAGTTCTAATACTTCTTAAGACGAGATGCCGCATCTCATTACTATGTTCCATGATAAGATATAATATCCATTGCGAAGTGTTACGTATACCTCGTATTCACTTCAGTGGAATGTAAATGCGACATTTCCATGCTAGGTAATAGAGTTTGCAGGTGTCTACGTATCGTAGCAAGAGAGTTCTAATGCTTCTTAAAACGAGATGTCGCATTTCATTTCTATGTTTCGTAATAAGATATAATATTCATTGTGAAATGTCATGTATACCTCGTATTCACTTCAAAAGAATGTAAATGCGACCCTTCCATGCTAGGAAATAGCCTTTGCAGATGTCTACGTATCGTAGCAAAAGAGTTCTAATGCTTCTTAAATCGCGATATCGCATCTCATTTATATGATTCCTGATAAGATATATTGTTCATTGCGAAGTGTCATGTATACGTCGTATTCACTACAAAAGAATGTAAACGCGACACTTCCTTGCTAGGATATAGCGTTTGCTGATGTCTACGTATCGAAGCAATAAAGTTCTAATGCTTCTTATATCGCGATATCGCATCTCATTTCCATGTTTCGTGATAAGATATAATATTCATTGCGAAGTGTCATGTAGACCTCGTATTCCGTTCAAAAGTATGTAAATGCGACACTTCCTTGCTAGGAAATAGCGTTTCCAGATGACCACGTATCGAAAGAACAGAGTTCTAATGCTTCTTAAAACGAGATGTCGCTCTTCATATCTATGTTTCGTGATAAGATATAATATTCTTTGCGAAGTGTCATGTATATCTCGTATTTACTTCAAAAGAATGTAAATGCGACACTTGCATGCTAGGAAATAGCGTTTGCAGATGTCTACGTATCTTAGCAATAGAGTTCTAATGCTTCTTAAAACGAGATGTCGCATCTCACTTCTATGTTTCATGATAAGATATAATATTCATTGCGAAGTGTCATGTATACCTCGTATTCACTTCAAATGAATGTAAATGCGGCACTTCCATGCAAGGAAATAGCGTTTGCAGATGTCTACGTATCGTAGCAATAGTGTTCTAATGCTTCCTAAAACGCGATATCGCATCTCACTTCTATGTTTCATGATAAGATATAATATTCTTTGCGGAGTGTCATGTATACCTCGTATGCACTTCAAAAGAATGTGAATGCGACACTTGCATGCTAGGAAATAGCGTTTGCAGATGTCTACGTATCTTAGCAATAGAGTTCGAATGCTTCCTCAAACACCATATCGCATCTCACTGCTATGTTTCACGATAAGATATAATATTCATTATGGAGTGGTAAGTATTCCTCGTATTCACTTCAAAAGAATGTAAATGCGGCACTTCCATGCTAGGAATTAGCGTTTGCAGATGTCTACGTATCGTAGCAATAGAGTTCTAATGCTTCTTAGAACCCGATGTCGCATCTCACTTCTACGTTTCATGATAAGATATAATATTCATTGCGAAGTGTCATGTATACCTCGTATTCACTTCAAATGAATGTAAATCCTGCACTTCCATGCTAGGAATTAGCGTTTGCAGATGTCTACGTATCGTAGCTATAGAGTTCTAATGCTTCTCAAAACGCGATGTCGCATCTCATTACCATGTTTCATGATCAGATATAATATTCATTCCGAAGTGACATGTATACCTCGATTTCACTACACAAGAATGTAAATGCGACACTTACATGGTAGAAAATAGCGTTTGCAAATGTCTACGTATCGTAGCAATAGAGTTCTAATGCTTCTTAAAACGAGATGTCGCATCTCACTTCTATGTTTCATGATAAGATATAATATTCTTTGCGAAGTGTCATGTATATCTCGTATTCACTTCAAAAGAATGTAAATGCGACACTTGCATGCTAGGAAATAGCGTTTGCAGATGTCTACGTATCTTAGCAATAGAGTTCTAATTCTTCCTAAAACGAGATGTCGCATCTCACTTCTATGTTTCATGATAAGATATAATATTCATTGCGAAGTGTCATGTATACCTCGTATTCACTTCAAATGAATGTAAATGCGGCACTTCCATGCAAGGAAATAGCGTTTGCAGATGTCTACGTATCGTAGCAATAGTGTTCTAATGCTTCCTAAAACGCGATATCGCATCTCACTTCTATGTTTCATGATAAGATATAATATTCTTTGCGGAGTGTCATGTATACCTCGTATGCACTTCAAAAGAATGTGAATGCGACACTTGCATGCTAGGAAATAGCGTTTGCAGATGTCTACGTATCTTAGCAATAGAGTTCTAATGCTTCCTCAAACACGATATCGCATCTCACTGCTATGTTTCACGATAAGATATAATATTCATTATGGAGTGGTAAGTATTCCTCGTATTCACTTCAAAAGAATGTAAATGCTGCATTTCCATGCTAGGAATTAGCGTTTGCAGATGTCTACGTATCGTAGCTATAGAGTTCTAATGCTTCTCAAAACGCGATGTCGCATCTCATTTCCATGTTTCATGATCAGATATAATATTCATTCCGAAGTGACATGTATACCTCGATTTCACTACACAAGAATGTAAATGCGACACTTACATGCTAGAAAATAGCGTTTGCAAATGTCTACGTATCGTAGCAATAGAGTTCTAATGCTTCTTAAAACGAGATGTCGCATCTCACTTCTATGTTTCATGATAAGATATAATATTCATTGCGAAGTGTCATGTATACCTCGTATTCACTTCAAATGAATGTAAATGCGACACTGCCTTGCTAGGAAATAGCGTTTCCAGATGTCTACGTATCGTAGCAATAGAGTTCAAACACTTCTTCAAACGCGATATCCCATTTCATTTCTATGTTTCTAGATAAGATATAACATTCATTGCGAAGTGTCATGTATACCTCGTATTCACTTCAAAAGAATGTAAATGCGACACTTCCTTGCCAGGAAATAGCGTTTCCAGTTGTGTACTTATCGTAGCAATAGAATTCTAATGCTTCGCAAAACGCGATATCGCATCTTATTTCTATGTTTCATGATAAGATATAAAATTCATTGCGAAGTGTCATGTATACCTCATATTCACTTCAAAAGAATGTAAATGCGGCACTCCCTTGCTAGGAAATAGCGTGTGCAGGTGTCTTCGTATCGAAGCAATAGACTTCTAATGCTTCTTAAAGCGTGATAACGAATCTCATTTCGATGTTTCACGGTAAGATATAATATTCATTGCGAAGTGTCATGTATTCCTCGCATACACTTCAAATGAATGTAAATACGACACTTCCTTGCTAGGAAATAGCGTTTGCAGAAATCTTCGTATCGTAGCAATAGAGTTCTAATGCCTCTTAAATCGACATGTCGCATCTCATTTCTATGTTTCATGTCAAGATAACATATTCATTGCGAAGTGTCACTTATACCTCGTATTCATTTCAAATGAATGTAAATACGACACTTCCTTGCTTGGAAATAGCGTTTGCAGATGTCTCCGTATCGAAGCAATAGAATTCTAATGCTTCTTAAATCGCGATATCGCATTCCATTTCTATGTTTTGTGATAAGGTACATTAATTGTAGAGTGTTATGTATACCGCGTATTCACATCAAACGGATGTAAATGCGACACTACCTTGCTAGGAAATAGCGTTTCCAGATGTCAGCGTATCAAAACAATAGGTTTCTAGTGCTTCTTAAAACGAGACGTCGCATCTTATTTCTATGTTTCGTGATACGGTGCAACATTCATTGTAGAGTGTCATGTATACCTCGTATTCGCTTCAAAAGAATGTAAATGCGACCCGTCCTTGATAGAAAATAGCGTTCGCAGATGTCTCCGTATCGAAGCAATAGAATTCTAATCCTTCTTAAATCGCGATATCGCATTTCATTTCTATGTATCGTGATAAGTTATAATATTCATTGCGAAGTGTCATGTGTGCCTCGTATTCACTTCAAAAGAATGTAAATGCGACTATTCTCTGCTAGGAAATAGCGCTTGCAGATGTCTCCGCATCGAAGCAGTAGAGTTCTGGTGTTTCTTAAATCCCGATATCGCATTTCATTACTATTTTTCGTGATAAGGTATAATATTCATTGTGGATTGTTATGTATACCACGTACTCACTTCAAAAGAATGTAAGTGCGACACTTCCTTCCTATTAAATAGCATTTGCAGATGTCTCCGTATCGAAGCAGTGGGGTTCTAATGCTTCTTAAATACCGATATCACATTTCATTTCTATGTTTCGTGATAGTTTATAATATTCATTGCGAAGAGTCATGTATACCTGGTATTCACTTCAAATGAATGTGAATGCGACACTTCCCTGCTAGGAAATAGCGTTTGCAGGTGTCTACGTATTGAGGCAATAGAGTTCTAATGCTTCTTGAAACGCGATACAACATCTCATTTCTATGTTTCGTGTTAGGATATAATATTTATTGCGAAGTTTCATGTATACCTCGTATTCCGCTCAAAAGCATGTAAATGCGACACTTTCTTGCTAGGAAATAGCGTTTGCAGAAACCTTCGTATCGTAGCATTAGAGTTCTAATGCTACTCAAATCGCGATATCGCATCTCATTTCTATGTTTCCTTTTAAGATATATTATTCATTGCGAAGTGTCATGTATACCTCGTATTCACTTCAAAAGAATGTAAGTGCGACTATTCTCTGCTAGGAAATATCGCTTGCAGATTTCTACGTATCGTAGCAATGGAGTTCTAATGCTTCTTAAAACGAAATGTCGCAACTCATTTCTATGTTTCATGATAAGGTATAATATTCCTTGCGAAGTGTAATGTATACCTCGCATTCACTTCAAAAGAATGTAAGTGCGACGTTTGCATCTTAGGAAGTAGCGTTTCCAGATGTCTATGTATCGTAGCAATAGAGCCCTAATGCTTCTTCAAACGAGATGTCGCATTTAATTTCTATGTTTCGTGATAAGATATAATATTCACTGCGAAGTGTCATGTATGCCTCGTATTCACTTCAAAAGAATGTAAATGCGACACTTCCTTGCTAGGAAATAGCGTTTGCATATGTCTACGTATCGTAGCTATAGAGTTCTAATGCTTCTCAAAACGCGATGTCGCATCTCATTTCCATGTTTCATGATCAGATATAATATTCATTGCGAAGTGATATGTATACCTCGTATTCACTTGAAAAGAATGTAAATGCGACACTTCCTTGCTAGGAGATAGCGTATCCAGATGTCTACGAATCAAAACAATAGATTCCTAGTGCTTCTTAAAACGAGATGTCGCATCTCCCTTCTATGTTCCATGATAAGATATAATATTCATTTCGAAGTGTCACGTATATCTCGTACTCACTTCCAAAGAATGTGAATGCGACACTTCCTTGCTAGGAAATAGCGATTGTAGATGTCTACGTATCGTAGCAATAGAGTTCTAATGCTCCTTAAATCACGATATCGTATCTCATTTCTACGTTTCGTGATAAGTTATAATATTCATTGCGAAGTGTCATGTATACCTCGTATTCACTTCAAAAGAATGTAAATGCGACACTTCCATGCTAGGAAATAGCGTATGCAGATGTCTACGTATCGTAGCAATAGAGTTCTAATGCTTCTTAAAACGAGATGTCGCATTACATTTCTATGTCTCATGATGAGATATAATATTCATTGCGAAGTGTCATGTATACCTCGTATTCACTTCAAAAGAATGTAAATGCGACACTTCCTTGCCAGGAAATAGCGTTTCCAGTTGTGTACGTATCGTAGCAATAGAATTCTAATGCTTCGCAAAACGCGATATCGCATCTCAATTCTATGTTTCATGATAAGATATAATATTCATTGCGAAGTGTCACTTATACCTCGTATTCATTTCAAATGAATGTAAATACGACACTTCCTTGCTTGGAAATAGCGTTTGCAGATGTCTCCGTATCGAAGCAATAGTATTCTAATGCTTCTTAAATCGCGATATCGCATTCCATTTCTATGTTTCGTGATAAGGTACATTCATTGTAGAGTGTTACGTATACCGCGTATTCACTTCAAAAGGATGTAAATGCGACACTACCTTGCTAGGAAATAGCGTTTCCAGATGTCAGCGTATCAAAGCAATAGATTTCTAGTGCTTCTTAAAACGAGACGTCGCATCTTATTTCTATGTTTCGTGATAAGGTGCAACATTCATTGTAGAGTGTCATGTATACCTCGTATTCGCTTCAAAAGAATGTAAATGCGACACGTCCATGCTAGGAAATAGCGTTTGCAGATGTCTACGTACCGAAACAATAGAGTCCTAATGCTTCTTAAAATGCGATTTCGCATCTCATTTCTATGTTTCATGAAAGATGTAGTATTCATTGCGAAGTGTCATGTATACCTCGTATTCACTTCAAATGAATGTAAATGCGACACTGCCTTGCTAGGAAATAGCGTTTCCAGAGGTCTACGTATCGTAGCAATAGAGTTCAAACTCTTCTTTAAACGCGATATCCTATTTCATTTCTATGTTTCTAGATAAGATATAACATTCATTGCGAAGTGTCATGTATACGTAGTATTCACTACAAAAGAATGCAAATTCGACACTACCTTGCTAGGAAATAGCGTTTCCAGATGTCAGCGTATCAAAACAATAGATTTCTAGTGCATCTTAAAACGAGACGTCGCATCTTATTTCTATGTTTCGTGATAAGGTGCAACATTCATTGTAGAGTGTCATGTATACCTCGTATTCGCTTCAAAAGAATGTAAATGCGACCCGTCCTTGATAGAAAATAGCGTTCGCAGATGTCTCCGTATCGAAGCAATAGAATTCTAATCCTTCTTAAATCGCGATATCGCATTTCATTTCTATGTATCGTGATAAGGTATAATATTCATTACGAAGTATCATGTATACCTCGTACTGACTTCAAAAGAATGTAAAAGCGACACTTCCTTGCTAGTAAATAGCGTTTGCAGATGTGTACGTATCGTAGCAATGGATTTCTAACGCTTCTTAAAACGCGAAATCATATCTCATTCCTATGTTTCACGATAAGATATAATATTCATTACGAAGTGTTATGTACACCTCGTATTCACTTCAAATGAATGTAAATGCGACACTTCTCTGCTAGGAAATAGCGTTTCCAGATGTCTACGTAACGTAGCAATAGAGTTCTAACGCTACTTTAAACGCGATATCCCATCTCATTTCTATGTTTCATGATAAGATATAATATTCATTGCGAAGTGTCATGTATACCTCGTATTCGCTAAAAACAAATGTAAATGCGACACTTCCTTGCTAGGAAATAGCCTTTCCAGATGTCAGCGTTTCGAAACAATAGAGTTCTAATGCTTCTTAAAACGAGATGTCGCATATCATTTCTATGTTTCATGATACGATATAATATTCATTGCGGAGTGTCATGTATACCTCGTATTCACTACATAAGAATGTTAATGCAACACTTCCTTGCTCGGAAATAGCGTCTGCAGATGTCTACGTATCGAAGCAATAGAGTTCTAATGCCAATTAGAACGCGATATCGCATTTCATTTCTATGTTTCATGATAAGATATAATATTCATTTCGATGTGTCACTTATATATCGCATACACTTCAAATGAATGTAAATGCGACACTTCCTTGCTAGGAAATAGCGTTTTCAGATGTCTACGCATCGAAACAATAGATTTCTAATGCTTCTTAAAACGAGATGTCGCACCTCACTTCTATGTTTCTTGATAAGATATAATATTCATTGCGAAGTGTCATGTATACCTCGTATTCACTTCAAAAGAATGTAAACGCGACACTTCCTTGCTAGGAAATAGCGTTTGCAGATGTCTACGTATCGAAGCAATAGTGTTCTATGCTTCTTAAAGCGCGATATCGCATCTCATTTCTATGTTTCATGGTAAGATATTATATTCGTTGCGAAGTGTCATGTATACCTCGCATTCACATCAAATGAATGTCAAGGCGACACTTCCTTGCTAGGAAATAGCGTTTGCAGATGTCTGCGTATCGAAGCAGTAGAGTTCTAATGCTTCTTAAATCGCGATATCGCATCTCATTTCTATGTTTCATGATAAGATATAATATCTATTACGAAGTATCATGTCTACCTCGTACTGACTTCAAAAGAATGTAAATGCGACTCTTCCTTGCTAGTAAATAGCGTTTGCAGATGTGTACGTATCGTAGCAATGGATTTCTAACGCTTCTTAAAACGCGAAATCACATTTCATTCCTATGTTTCATGATAAGATATAATGTTCATTGCGATGTGTCATGTATACCTCGCATTCACTTCAAAAGAATGCAAATGCGACACTTCCTTGCTAGGAAATAGCGTTTGCAGATGTCGACGTATCCAAGTAATACATTTCCAAAGATTCTTAAAACGCGATCTCGCATCTCATTTCTATGCTTCATGGTAGGATATAGTATTCATTGCGAAGTGTCATGTATACCTCGCATACACTTCAAATGAATGTAAATGCGACACTTTCTTTCTAGGAAATAGGGATTGCAGTTGCCTACGTATCGTAACAATTGTGTTCTAATGCTTCATAAAGCGCGATATCGCATTTCAATTCTATTTTTCATGATGAGGTATAATATTCATTGCGAAGTGTCATGTATATCTCGTATTCACTTCAAAAGAATGTAAGCGCGACACTTCCTTGCTAGGAAATAGCGTATCCAGACGTCTACGTATCAAAACAATAGATTTCTAGTGCTTCTTAAAACGAGATGTGGCATCTCACTTCTATGTTTCATGATAAGACATAATATTCATTGCGAGGTGTCATGTATACCTCGTATTCACTTCAAAAGTATGTAAATGCGACACTTCCTTGCTGGGAAATAGCGTTTGCAGATGTCGACGTATCGAAGCAATAGATTTCTTTTGCTTCCTCATACGCGATATTGCATCTCATTTCTAGGTTACATGATAAGATATAGTACTCATTGTGCAGTGTTATGTACACCTGGTACTCGCTTCAACAGAATGTAAATGCGACACTTTCTTGCTGGCAAGTAGCGTTTGCAAATATCTACGTTTCGTAGCAATAGAGTTTTAAAGCTTCTCAAAACGCGATTACGCATCTCATTTCTATGTTTCAGGATGAGATATGATACTCACTGCGAAGTGTCATGTATACCTCGTTTTCACTTCAAAAGAATGTAAATGCGACACTTCCTTGCTAGGAAATAGCGTATCCAGGTATCTACGAATCGTAGCAATAGAGTTCTAATGCTTCTTAAATCGCGATATCGCATCTCATTTCTATGTTTCGTGATAAGATTTAATATTCATTGCGAAGTGTCATGTATACCTCGTATTCCGTTCAAAAGAATGTAAATGCGACACTTCCTTGCTAGGAAATAGCGTTTGCAGAAATCTTCGTATCGTAGCAATAGAGTTCTAATGCTACTTAAATCGCGATATCGCATCTCATTTCTATGTTTCGTTTTAAGATATATTATTCATTGCTAAGTGTCATGTATACCTCGTATTCACTTCAAAACAATGTAAATGCGAATATTCTGTGCTAGGATATAGCGCTTGCAGATATCTCCGCATCGAAGCATTAGGGTTCTGGTCCTTCTTAAATCCCGATATCGCATTTCATTACTATGTTTCGTGTTAGGGTATAATATTCATTGTGGAGTGTTATGTATACCACGTACTTACTTCAAAAGAATGTAAGTGCGACACTTCCTTCGTATTAAATAGCATTTGCAGACGTCTCCGTATCAAAGCAGTAGAGTTCTAATGCTTCTTAAAACGCCCTATCGCATCTCATTTCTATGTTTCATGATATGATATAATATTCATTGTGGAATGCTATGTATACCCCGTATTCACTTCAAAAGAATGTAAATGAGACTCTTCCTTGCTACGGAATAGTGTTTCCAGATATCTACGTATCGTAGCAATAGGGTTCTAACGCTTCTTAAAACGCGATATCGAATCTCATTTCTATGTTTCATGATTAGATATAATATTCGTTGCGAAGTGTCATGTATACCTCGTACTCACTTCAAATGAATGTGAATGCGACACTTCCTTGCTAGGAAATAGCGTATCCAGATGTCTACGTATCAAAACAATATATTTCTAGTGCTTCTTAAAACGAGATGTCGCATCTCGCTCCTATGTTTCATGATAAGATACAATATTCATTGCGAAGTGTCACGTATATCTCGTACTCACTTCCAAAGAATGTGAATGCGACACTTCCTTGCTTGGAAATAGCGTTTGCAGTTGTCTACATTTCGTAGCAATAGAGTCCTAATGCTTCTTCAAACGAGATGTCGCATTTCATTTCTATGTTTCGTGGTAAGATATGATATTCATTGCGAAGAGTCATGTATACCTCGTATTCACTTCAAAAGAATGTAAATGCTACATTCCCTTGCTAGGAAATAGCGTTTGCAGAAGCCTACGTATCGAGGTTATGGAGTTCTAATGTTTCTTAAATCGCGATATCGAATCTCATTTCTATGTTTCATGATAAGATATAATACTCATTGCGAAGTGTCATGTATACCTCGTATTCACTTCAATGGAATGTAAATGCGACACTTCCTTGCTAGGAAGCAGCGTTTGCAGATGTCTACTTATCGTAGCAATAGGGTTCTAACGCTTCTTAAAACGCGATATCGAATCTCATTTCTATGTTTCATGATTAGATATAATATTCGTTGCGAAGTGTCATGTATACCTCGTACTCACTTCAAATGAATGTAAATGCGACACTTCCTTGCTAGGAAATAGCGTATCCAGATGTCTACGTATCAAAACAATACATTTCTAGTGCTTCTTAAAACGAGATGTCGCATCTCGCTTCTATGTTTCATGATAAGATACAATATTCATTGCGAAGTGTCACGTATATCTCGTACACACTTCCAAAGAATGTGAATGCGACACTTCCTTGCTTGGAAATAGCGTTTGCAGTTGTCTACATTTCGTAGCAATAGAGTCCTAATGTATCTTCAAACGAGATGTCGCATTTCATTTCTATGTTTCGTGGTAAGATATAATATTCATTGCGAAGAGTCATGTATACCTCGTATTCACTTCAAAAGAATGTAAGTGCTACATTTCCTTGCTAGGAAATAGCGTTTGCAGATGCCTACGTATCGAGGTTATGGAGTTCTAATGTTTCTTAAAACGCGATATCGCGTCTCATTTCAAAGTTTCATGATAAGACATAATATTCATTGCGAAGAGCCACTTATACCTCGCAGACACTTCAAATGAATGTAAATGCGACACTTTCTTGCTGGGAAATAGCGTTTGCAGATGTCCACGTATCGTAGCAATAGTGTTTTAATGCTTCTTAAAACGCGTATCGCATCTCATTTCTATGTATCATGATAAGATATAATATTAATTGCGAAGAGTCATGTATACCTGTCTACACATCAAATGAATGTAGATGCGACACTTCCTTTCTAGGAAATTACGTTTCCAGATGTCTCCGTATCGTAGCAATAGGGTTCTAATGCTTCTTATATCGCGATATCGCATCTCATTTCTATGTTTCGTGATATGGTATAATATTCATTCTGGATTGTTATGTACACCTCGTATGCACATCAAAAGAATGTAAATGTGACACGTCCATGCTAGGAAATCGCGTTTGCAGATGTTTCAGCATCAAAACAATGGGGTTCTAATGCATCTTAAAACGCGATATCGCATCTCACTTATATGTTTCATGATAAGATATAATGTTCACTGCGATGTGCCATGTATACCTCGTATTCACTTCAAAAGAATGTAAATGCGACACTTCCTTGCTAGGAAATAGAGATTGTGGATGTCGACGTATCGTAGCAATAGAGTTCTAATGCTTCTTAAATCGCGATAACGCATTCCATTTCTATGCTTCGTGATAAGATATAATATTCATTGCGAAGTGTCATGTATACCTCGTATTCACTTGAATGGAATGTAAATGCGACACGTCCATGCTAGGAAATCGCGTTTTCAGATGTTTTCGCATCGAAACAATGGGGTTCTAATGCTTCTTAAAACGCGATATCGCATCTCACTTATATGTTTCATGATAAGATATAATGTTCACTGCGATGTGCCATGTATACCTCGTATTCAATTCAAAAGAATGTAAATGCGACACTTCCTTGCTAGGTAATAGCGTTTGCAGATGTCTATGCATCGTAGCAATATAGTTCTAATGCTTCTCAAAACGCGATATCGCATCTCATTTCTATGCTTCACGATAAGATATAATATTCATTGCGAAGTTTCATGTATACCTCGTATGCACTTCAAAAGAAAGTAAATGCGACACTTCCTTCCTAGGAAATAGCGTTTCGAGATATCTACGTATAGTAGCAATAAGGTTCTAATGCTTCTTAAAACGCGATATCGCATCTCAATTCTATGTTTCTTGATAAGATATAATATTCATTGCGGAATGTCATGTATACCTCTCATACACCTCAAATGAATGCAAATGCGACATTTCCTTGCTAGGAAATAGCGTTTGCAGATGTCTACGTATCGGAACAATAGAGAACTAATGCTTCTTAAAACAAGATGTCGCATCTCATTTCTATGTTTCATGATAAGATATAGTATTCATTGCGAAGTGTCATGTATACCTCGTACTCACTTCAAAAGAATGTAAATGCGACACATCATTGCTAGGAAAAAGCGATTGCAGATGTCTACGTATCGAAACAATAGGGTTCTAATGCTTCTTAAAACGAGATGTCGCTTCTGACATTTACGTTTCATGATAAGATATAATATTCATTGTTAATTGTCAAGTATACCTCCTGTTCACTTCAAAAGAATGTAAATGCGACACTTCCTTGCTAGGAAATAGCGTTTGCAGAAATCTCCACGTATCGAAGCAATAGGGTTCTAGTACTACTTAAAACGCGATATCGCATCCCACTTCTATGTTTCATGATAAGATATATTGTTCATTGCGAAGTGTCATGTATACCTCGTATTCTCTTGAAAAGAATGTAAATGCGACACTTTCTTTCTAGGAAATAGCGATTGCAGTTGCCTACGTATCGTAACAATTGTGTTCTAATGCTTCATAAAGCGCGATATCGCATTTCAATTCTATTTTTCATGATGAGGTATAATATTCATTGCGAAGTGTCATGTATATCTCGTATTCACTTCAAAAGAATGTAAGCGCGACACTTCCTTGCTAGGAAATAGCGTTTGCAGATGTCTACGTATCGTAGCAATAGAGTTCTAATGCTTCTTAAAATGCGATATCGCATCTCACCTCTATGTTTCATGATAAGATATAATATTCATTGCGAACTGTCATGTATACCTCATATTCATTCCAAAAGAATGTAAATGCGACACTTCCATGCTAGGAAATAGCGTTTGCAGATGTCTACGTATCGTAGCAATAGAGTGCTAATGATTCCTAAAACGCTATATCGCGTCTCACATCTATGTTTCATGATAAGATATAATATTCATTGCGAAGTGTCATGTATACCTCGTATTCACTTCACAAGAATGTAAATGCGACACTTCCATGCTAGGAAATAGCGTTTGCAGATGTCTACGTATCGTAGCAATAGAGTTCTAATGCTTCTTAAAACGCGATATCGCATCTCACCTCTATGTTTCGAGATAAGATATAATATTCATTGCGAAGTGTCATGTATACCTCGTACTCACTTCAAAAGAATGTAAATACGACCCTTCCATGCTAGGAAATAGCCTTCGCAGATGTCTACGTATATTAGCAATAGAGTTCTAATGCTTCTTAAAACCCGATATCGCATCACATTTCAATGTTTCGTGATAAGATATAATACTCATTGCGAAGTGTCATGTATACCTCGTACTCACTTCAAAAGAATGTAAATGCGGCACTTTCATGCTAGGAAATAGCGTTTCCAGATGACAACGTATCGAAAGGATAGAGTTCTAATGCTTCTTAAAACGAGATGTCGCATCACATTTCTATGTTTCATGATAAGATATAATATTCATTGCGAACTGTCATGTATACCTCGTATTCCTTTCAAAGGAATGAAAATGCGACACTTCCATGCTAGGAAATAGCCTTTGCAGATGTCTACGTATCGTAGCAATAGTGTTCTAATGCTTCTTAAAACGCGATATCGCTTCTCACTTATATGTTTCATGATAAGATATAATACTGATTGCGAAGTGTCATGTATACATCGTACTCACTTCAAAAGAATGTAAATACGACCCCTCCATGCTAGGAAATAGCCTTCGCAGATGTCTACGTATATTAGCAGTAGAGTTCTAATGCTTCTTAAAACCCGATATCGCATCACATTTCAATGTTTCGTGATAAGATATAATATTCATTGTGGAGACTTAGGTATACCTCGTATTCACTTCAAAAGAATGTAAATGCGACACTTCCATGCTAGGAAATAGCCTTTGCAGATGTCTACGTATCGTAGCAATAGAGTTCTAATACTTCTTAAAACGAGATGTCGCATCTCATTTCTATGTTTCATGATAAGATATAATATCCATTGCGAAGTGTCATGTATTCCTCGTATTCACAGCAATGGAATGTAATTGCGACATTCCCTTGCTAGGAAATAGAGTTTGCAGATGTCTACGTATATTAGCAAGAGAGTTCTAATGCTTCTCAAACCGCGATATAGCATCTCACTTCCATGTTTCGTGATAAGATATAATATTCATTGTGGAGTGTTATGCATACCTCGTATTCACTTCTAAAGAATGTAAATGCGACACTTCTTTGCTAGGAAATAACATTTGCAAATGTCTACGCATCGTAGCAATAGTGTTCTAGTGCTACTTATATCGCGATATCGCATCTCATTCCTATGTTTCTGGATAAGATATAATATTCATTGCGATGTGTTATGTTTACCTCGTATTATCTTCAAAAGAATGTAAATGCGGCACTTGCATGCTAGGAAATAGCGTTTGCAGATGTCTACGTATCGTAGCAATAGAGTTCTAATGCTTCTTAAAACGCGATATCGCATCTCACCTCTATGTTTCATGATAAGATATAATATTCATTGCGAAGTGTCATGTATACCTCGTACTCACTTCAATAGAATGTAAATGCGATACTTCCATGCTAGGAAATAGCCTTTGCAGATGTCTACGTATCGTAGCAATAGAGTTCTAATGCTACATAAAACGAGATGTCGCATTTCATTTCTATGTTTCGTGATAAGATGTAATATTCTTTGTGGAGTGTTACGTGTACCTCGTTTTCACTTCAGAAGAATGTAAATGCGACACTTCCATGCTAGGAAATAGCTTTTGCAGATGTCTACGTATCGTAAGAATAGAGTTCTAATACTTCGTAAAACGAGATGTCGCATCTCATTTCTATGCTTCATGATAAGATATAATATCCATTGCAAAGTGTCATGTATACATCGTACTCACTTCAAAAGAATGTAAATGCGGCACTTTCATGCTAGGAAATAGTGTTTCCAGATGACAACGTATCGAAAGTATAGAGTTCTAATGCTTCTTAAAACGCGATATCGCATCTCACTTCTATGTTTCATGATGAGATATAATATTCATTGCGAAGTGTCATGTATATCTCGTACTCACTTCAAAAGAATGTAAATGCGACACTTCCATGCTACGAAATAGCCTTTGCAGATGTCTACGTATCGTAGCAATGGAGTTCTAATGCTACTTAAAACGAGATGTCGCATTTCATTTCTATGTTACGCAATAAGATATAATATTCATTGTGGAATGTTATGTATACCTCGTATTCACTTCAAAAGAATGTAAATGCGACACTTCCTTGCTAGGAAATAGCGTTTCCAGATGACCACGTATCGAAAGAATAGAGTTCTAATACTTCTTAAAACGAGATGTCGCATCACATTTCTATGTTTCATGATAAGATATAATATCCATTGCGAAGTGTCATGTATACCTCGTATTCACATCAATGGAATGCAAATGCGACATTCCCTTGCTAGGAAATAGAGCTTGCAGATGTCTACGTATATTAGCAAGAGAGTTCTAATGCTTCTCAAACCGCGATATAGCATCTCACTTCTATGTTTCGTGATAAGATATAATATACATTGTGAAGTGTTATGTATACCTCGTATTCACTTCAAAAGAATGTAAATGCCGCACTTCCTTGCTAGGAAATAGCGGATCCAGTTGTCTACGTATCGAGGTCATGGAGTTATAATGATTCCTAAAACGCGATTTCGCATCTGACTTCTATTTTTCATGATAAGAGATAATAGTCATTGCGAAGTGTTACGTATACCTCGACTGCACATCAAAAGAATGTAAATGCCACACTTCTTTGCTAGGAAATGGTGTTTCCAGATGTCTACGTATAGGAGCAATAGAGTTATAGTGCTGCTTAAAACGCAATATCGCATGTCATTTCTATGCTTGATGATAAGATATAATATTCATTTCGAAGTGTTAAACATACCTCGTTTACACTTCAAAAGAATGTAAATGCCACACTCCTTTGCTAGGAAATGCGTTACCAGATGTCGACGTATCGGAGCAATAGTGTTGTAACGCATCTTAGAGCGCGATATCGCATCTCATTTCTTTGTTTCACGATAAGATATAATATTCATCGTGCAATGTTATGTATACCTTGGTTTCACATCAAAAGAATGTAAATGCCACACTTCCTTGCTAGGAAATGCTTTTCCAGATGTCTACGTATCGAAGCAATAGAGTTGTAACGCTTTTTAAAACGCCATATCGCATCTCATATCTATGTTTCATGTTATGACATAATATTCATTGCGAAGTGTTATGTATACATCGTCTACACTTCAAAGGAATGTGAATGCCATACTTCCTTGCTAGGGAATGCGTTTCCTGGAGTCCAAGTATCGAAGCAATGGAGTTCTAATGCTTCTGAAAACGCGATAATGCATCTCATTTCTGTGCTTCATGATAGGATGTAATATTCATTGCGATGTGCTATGTATACCTCGTATACACTTCAAAGGAATGTGAATGCCACACTTCCTTGCTAGGAAGTGCGTTTTCAGGTGTCTACGAAAATGGAAAGTAGCGAGCAGAAAAAGAAACTGATGGAGCTACAAAGTAGATTGATACATCTGTCAAATGATGATTCTAGGTTAATAAAATCTGTTAATTAAAGAACTATTGCAAAAATCAAGTATAATTAATATTACTTCTGCTCAAAGGCTATAATAGAATTGGACCGAAATGGGTACAAAACAGGCAATTATATCTATACGTTCTATTCTATGCAAAGGCAAATATTTCAAAGAGAAAAGATGTGTTACTTACAAATTACTTATGTTCCTAGATATCTCACTATTTCAGGCTTCTTGTCTTGCAGAACTTATCATTCATGTAACATGTAAAGGGATCCAAGACTAATAAAAGATTTTTATATTTCATAGCCTCACTTGATACGTCGAGTGGATCACGTAAAATATCGGACATTAATTGCATCTACATCTTCAGACCTTAAATATATAATTGCAACAACATATTTAATAGTGTTTTAATAACATTTTTCTAATTGTTTATATCTATGACTAATAAATATATATTAATCGAATAAGTTGCTTTACCAAAGAATAAAAGTATCTGAGGCTTACAAATCGGAGCATTACATAACAAACGTGCATCACATATATAATATTACATGTAACGAAAGATGAAGACCAAAAAGATCGTACATAAGTTGAATCCACAATGCGGTCATAGAGATACAGAAACGGCAAAAATTCCAAACAATAATTTAAAAAATTCAAAAAGGGGGGAGTGAAAAACCATCTCCTTGACGATGATAAGGAACAAGTCTGCCTCATGCACTACAATAACCCAAACAGCCAGCGATTGGCACGCCAATGACAACGGATGGAACGAATTCCGTGACAGAACTGTGCTAACAAAGTGCTCCTACTCAGCTTTCGAAATGGCATACTGTTAGTACTGGGGCGGCATTCGTATCACGGCACTATTAAAGCACCGAGATATAGCACACGGGCTACACGGCCGTGACAATGACACTATCAGCTCACCATAGCTACACGCGTGGTTGTGGCGTAGGCTGACATTTACTAATGGGGAAGCTGTTTCCATAAAAATTATAAGCAAATATGAAAAATGACTAAACTCTGCAATTTATTTATTTTGATTCTCGATTTTATTATTTTCTATAAACTAGCTCGATAGGGCGATTTTTTCCATAAAGTCGATAATTACTTTGTCATAAAAATATATACACTTATTTTATATATTTTTTCTTCAATTTATTGTTACAAATTCATGTAATTGAGGGTTACATTATATACGATGACAGCATGTTATTTCAAAAATTACACAAGGCGAAGTTAGGGACACAACGGCATGAATTTTTATTTTATAGGTAATATTTTTTTTTATAAATAATATTTTTAGTCTATGATGGATTGAAAGAAATATATACGACTCGCTCAATAACTATAAATATAGGAAAACGACCATCAAAATGTCTATCAATACTCATATGCTGAACATCTACTGACATCTAACGGTTCTAATTTGTATGAAAGCACAGGTTCCCCATTGCCAAATGTGATCCTGCGTCATTGCTGAGGAGATTCATGAATGGAGCGATGATACGCGTGCCACCATGGTGCTGGTGCTGCGCGATTCGCTTGTCTAGAACGTGCTGGTAACACGTTCTGGCATTTTAGTCAACGAATCCGGTCACAGATGACTACGAATCAGTTGACACTCCTCGGAAGTGGCAATATAGTGCCGGCATGGTGTCGATACCATCTTGCCGTTTGTTATCTGGGATGCTTTTTAGTGCATTATTCGGAATTGAATTTGAACACATAGCTACTTAATCACAAATTTGTATGTACTGTGACGTGGTGATGTCACAAGGCTCGCTCACCCCCCCCCCCCCCCTGCTTCGGTCAGTAGCTCGCAGTACTAGCTTCTTCGGGTACTAGCTCGCAGATCACCACCCATGCGAGAAGCGCGACACGGACCATCGCGATAGCTGTATTTGCGAGGAGCGTGAAATACACGATGGTAGAACCTTCCCCCCCCCCCCCCCGTTCGTTTCTCTCTCACCGTTCTACGGATTAGACTGGCGAGCTGATGGAAGAAGCGACCCATAAAACGCCTCTTCGACGGATAATAAGACCGCAGGTTCGCGGAAGGGCTGTGCGCCGAGGTAGCGTGGCGGGCTCGACGGTGGAGGAGACGGGAAGTGATCAAGAAGAGACCCTGAAGCCCGAAGGATAGGATCCAGAGCTCTGTAACGATAAGACCGCTGCCATAGTCCATGGAGACAAACAGGATGGTTCTCGGGTGTTAGAAGGACCCCCCCCCCCCTTCCCCCATTAGAACTCTAATGCTTCGATACGTAGACATCTGGAAACGCTATTTCCTAGCAAGGAAGTGCCGCATTCACATTCTTTTGAAGTGAATGCGAGGTATACATGACACTTCGCAATGAATATTATATCTTATCATGAAACATAGAAGTGAGATGCGATATCGCGTTTTAAGAAGCATTAGAACTCTATTGCTACGATACGTAGGCATCTGCAAACGCTATTTCCTAGCATGGAAGTTTCGCATTTACATTCTTTTGAGGTGAATACGAGATATACATGACACTTCGCAATGAATATTATATCTTATCTCGAAACATAGAAGTGAGATGCGATATGGCGATATAAGAAGCATTAGAACTCTATTGCTTCCATACGTAGACATCTGCAAACGCTACTTCCTAGCAAGGAAGTGAAGCATTTACATTCTTTTGAAAGGAATACGAGGTATACATGATGCTTCGCAATGAATATTATATCTTATCAGGAAACGTAGATATGAGATGCGATATGACGATTTAAGAAGCATTAGAACCCTATTGCTTCGATACGTAGACATCTGCAAACGCTATTTCCTAGCAAGCAAGTGTCGCATTTACATTCTTTTGAGGTGAATACGAGGTATACATAACACAGCACAATGGAAATTATATCTTATCATGAAACATAGAAATGAGAGGCGATATGACGATTTAAGAAGCATTAGAACTCTATTGCTTCGATACGTAGACATCTGCAAACGCTATTTCCTAGAAAGGAAGTGTGGCATTTACATTCATTTGAAGTGTATGCGAGGTATACATGGCACTTCGCAATGAATATTATACATTATCATGAAACATATAAATGAGATGCGATATCGCGAATTAACAAGTTTAGAAACCTATTGCCTCGATATATAGACATCTGCCAACGCTATGTCCTAGCGAGGAAGTGTCGCATTTACATTCATTTGAAGTATAGATGAGATATACATAACACTGCACAATGAATATTATATGTCATCATGAAACATAGAAATGAGATGCTATATGGCGATTTAAGAAGCATTAGAACTCTATTGCATCGATACGTAGACATCTGCAAACGCTACTTCCTAGCAAGGAAGTGAAGCATTTACATTCTTTTGAAAGGAATACGAGGTATACATGATACTTCGCAATGAATATTATATCTTATCAGGAAACGTAGATATGAGATGCGATATGAAGATTTAAGAAGCATTAGAACTCTATTGCTTCGATACGTAGACATCTGCAAACGCTATTTCCTAGCAAGCAAGTGTCGCATTTACATTCTTTTGAGGTGAATACGAGGTATACATAACACAGCACAATGGAAATTATATCTTATCATGAAACATAGAAATGGGATGCGATATCGCGATTTAAGAAGCATTATAACTCTATTGCTTCGATACGTAGACATCTGCAAACGCTATTTCCTAGCAAGGAAGTGTCGCATTTACATTCATTTGAAGTGTATGCGAGGTATACATGACACTACGCAATGAATATTATATACTATCATGAAACATAGAATTGGAAAGCGATACCGCGTTTTGAGAAGCATTAGAACTCTAATGCCACGATACGCAGACATCTGCAAACGGTATTTCCTAGCAAGGATGTGTCGCATTTACATTCATTTCAAGTGTATGCGAGGTATACATGACACTACGCAATGAGTATTATATACTATCATGAAACATAAAAATGAGAAACGATATCGCGATTTCAGAAGCATCAGATTTCTATTGCTTCGATACGTAGACATCTGCAAACGCTATTCCCTAGCAAGGAAGTGACGCATGTACATTCAGTTGAAGTGTATGCGAGATATACATGGCACTTTGCCATTAATATGATATACTATCATGAAACATAGTAATGAGAAACGATGTCGCGTTTTGAGAAGCATTAGAGCACTAATTCTACGTTACGTAGACGTCTACAAACGCAATTTCCTAGCAAGGAAGTGTCGCATTTACATTTTTTTGATGTGAATGCGAGGTATACATAGCACAGCACAGTGAATATTATATCTTATCATGAAACATAGAACTGAGATGCGATATGGCGGTTTAAGAAGCATTGGAACTCTATTGCTTCGATACGTAGGCATCTGCAAACGCTATTTCCTAGCAAGGAAGTGTCGCATTTACATTCATTTGAAGTGTATGCGAGGTATACATGACACTGCACAATGGATATGATATCTTAACATGAAACATTGAAATGAGATGCGATATCGCGATTTAAGAAGCATTGGAATTCTATTGCTTCGATACTTAGACATCTGCAAAAGCTATTCCCTAGCAAGGAAGTGTCGCATTTACATTCATTTGAAGTGTATGCGAGGTATACATGACACTACGCAATGAATATTATATACTATCATGAAACATAGAAATGAGAAACGATGTCGCGTTTTGAGAAGCATTAGAGCACTAATGCTACGATACGTAGACATCTGCAAACGCTATTTCCTAGCAAGGAAGTGTCGCATTTACATTCTTTTGAAGTGACTACGAGGTATACATAACACTGCACAGTGAATATTATATCTCATCATGAAACATAGAAATGAGGGTGATATGGCGATTTAAGAAGCATTAGAATTCTATTGCTTCGATACGTAGACATCTGCAAACGCTATTTCCTAGCAAAGGAAGTGTCGCATGTACATTCTTTTGAAATTAATACGAGGTATACATAACACTGCAAAATGGATATTATATCTTATCATGAAACATAGAAATGAAATGCGATATCGCGAACTAAGAAGCATTAGAGCTCTATTGGTTCGATACGTAGACATCTGCAAACGCTATTTCCTAGCAAGGAAGTGTCGCATTTACATTCTTTTGACAGGAGTATGAGGTATAGATGACACTTCGCAATGAATATTACATCTTATCATGAAACATAGAAATGGGATGCGATATGGCCATTTATGAAGCATTAGAATTCTATTGCTTCGAACCGTAGACATCTGCAAACGCTATATCCCAGCAAGGAAGTGTCGCATTTACATTCATTTGAAGTGTATGCGAGGTATACATGACACTACGCAATGAATATTATATACTATCATGAAACATAGAAATGAGAAACGATGTCGCGTTTCGAGAAGCATTAGAGCACTAATGCTACGATACGTAGACATCTGCAAACGCTATTTCCTAGCAAGGAAGTGTCGCATTTACATTCTGTTGAGGTGAATACGAGGTATACATAACACTGCACAATGGGTATTATACCTTATCATGAAACATAGAAATGAGATGCGATATCTCGTTTTAAGAAGCATTAGAAATCTATTGCTGCGATACGTAGAGATCTGCACACGCTATTTCCCAGCAAGGAAGTGTCGCATTTACATTCAATTGAAGTGTATGCGATGTATAAGTGACACTTGGCAATGAATATTATATCTTATCATGAAACATAAAAGTGAGATGCGATATCGCGTTTTGAGAAGCATTAGAACTCCATTGCTACGATATGTAGACATATGCAGACGCTATTTCCTAGCAAGGAAGTGTCGCATTTACAATCTTTTGAAGTGAATACGAAGTGTACATGACACATCGCAATGAATATTATATCTTATCATGAAACATAGAAATGAGATGCGATATCGCGTTTTAAGAAGCATTGGAATTCAATTGCTACAATACGTAGACATCTGCAGATGCAATTTCCTAGGAAGAAAGTGTCGCATTTACATTCATTTGAGTGTATGCGAGGTATACATGCCACTTTGCAATGAATATTATATCTTATCATGAAACATAGAAATGGCAGGCTATATCGCGTTTTAAGGAGCAATAGAACTTTATTGCTTCGACACGTAGACAAATGGAAACGTAATTTCCTAGAAAGGAAGTGTCGCATTTACCTTCATTTGAAGTGTAGACGAGGGATGCATAACACTAAGCAATGAATGTTATATCTTATCATGAGACAAATAAATGAGATGCGATATCGATCTTGAGAAGCTAGGAAACTGCAGCGTTTGCAGATGTCTACGAATCGAAGCAATGGTGTTCTAATGCTTCTTAAAACGCGATATCGCATCACATTTCTATGTCTCATGATAAGACACAATACTCATTGTGAAGTGTTATGTATTTCTAGTCTACACATCTAATCAATGTAATTGCGACACTTCCTTGCTAGGAAATAGCGTTGCCAGACGTCTTCGTATTGAAGCAATAGAGTTCTAATGCTTCTTAAAACGTGATATCGCGTTTCATTTCTATGTTTCGTGATAAGATATAATATTCATTGCGAAATGTCATGTATACCTCGTATTCACTCCAAACGAATATAATGCGACACTTCCTTGCTAGGAAATAGCGTATTCAGATGTCTACGTATCGTAGCAATAGAGTTCTAATGCTACTTAAATCGCGATATCGCATCACTTTTCTATGTTTCGTGATAAGATGTAATATTCATTGCGAAGTGTCATGTACACCTAGTATTCACTTCAAAAGAATGTAAATGCGACACTTCCTTGCTGGGAAATAGCGTATTCAGATGTCTACGTATCGCAGCAATAGAGTTCTAATGCTACTTAAATCGCAATATCAAATCTCTTTTCTATGTTTCGTGATAAGATATAATATTCATTGCGAAGTGTCATGTATACCTCGTATTCACTTCAATAGAATGTAAGTGCGAACACTTCCATCCTAGGAAATAGCGTTTGCAGATGTCTACGTATCGTAGCAATAGAGTTCTAATGTTTCTCAAAACGCGATATCGCATCTCATTTCTATGCTTCATGATAAGATATAATATTGATTGCGAAGCGTCATGTATACCTCGTATTCACTACAAACGAATGTAAATGCGACATTTCCTTGCTAGGAAATAGCGTATACAGATGTCTACGTATCGTAGCAATAGAGTTCTAATACTACTAAAATCGCGATATCGCATCACTTTTCTATGTTTCATGATAAGATGTAATATTCATTGCGAAGTGTCATGTATACCTCGTATTCACTTCAAAAGAATGTAAATGCGACTATTGCTTGCTAGGAAATAGAGTTTGCAGATGTCTGCGTATCGTAGCAATAGAGTTCTATCGCTTCTTAAAACGCAATATCGCATCTCATTTCTATGTTTCATGATAAGATATGATATCCATTCCGAAGTGTCACTTATTCCTCGTATTCGCTTCAAATGAATGTAAATGCGACACTTCCTTGCCAGGAAATAGCGTTTGCAGATGTCTCCGTACCGAAGCAATAGAGTTCTATTACTTCTTAAAACGGGATATCGCATCCCATTTCTATGTTTCATGACAGGATATAATATTCATTGCGAAGTGTCATGTACACCTCGTATTCAATTGAAAAGAAAGTAAATGCGACTATTGCTTGCTAGGAAATAGCGTTTGCAGATGTCTACGTATCGCAGCAAAGGAGTTCTTATGCTACTTAAATCGCGATATCGCATGTCATTTCTATGTTTCGTGATAAGATATAATATTCATTACGAAGTGTCATGTACACCTCGTATTAAATTCAAAAGAATGTAAACGCGAATCTTCCTTGCTATGGTATAGCGTTTGCAGATGTCTATGTACCGTAGCAATAGAGTTCTAATGCTTCGCAAAACGCGATATCGCATCTCATTTCTGTGTTTCATGATAAGATATATTATTCATTGCGAAGTGTTATGTATTCCTCGTCTGCACTTCAAATGAATGTAAATGCGACATTTCGTTTCTAGGAAATATTGTTTCCAGAAATCTACGTATCCAAGCAATAGAGTTCTAATGCATCGTAAATCGTGATATCGCATCTCATTTCTATGTTTCATGACAAGCTATAATATTCATTGCGAAGTGTTAAGTATTCCTCGTCTGCACTTCAAATGAATGTAAATGCGACATTTTGTTCCTAGGAAATAGCGTTTGCAGATGTCTACGTATCGAAGCAATAGAGTTCTAATGCATCGTAAATCGCGATATCGCATCTCATTTCTATGTTTCATGATAAGATATAATATTCATTTTGCAAATTTATGTATACCTCGTATTCACTTCAAAAGAATGTTAATGCGACACTTCCTTGCTAGGGAGTAGCGTTTGCAGATGTCTACGTATCGAAGCAATAGAGTTCGAAAGCTTCTTAAAACGCGATATGCCATCACATTTCTATGTTTCATGATAAGATTTGATATTCATTGTGGAGTGTTATGTATACCTAGTATTTACATAAAAAAAATGTAAACGCGACACTTCCTTGCTAGGAAATAGCGTCTGCAGGTGTATATGTATCGTAGCAGTAGAGTTCTAATGCTTCTTAAAACGGGATATCGCATCTCATTTCTGTGTTTCATGGTAAGATATAACATACTTTGCGAAGCGTCATGTATACCTCGTATTCCTTTCAAAAGAATGTAAATGCGACACTTCCTTGCTAGGAAAGGGCGTTTGCAGATATCTCCCCATCGAGGCAATAGGGTTCTAATGCTTCTTAAGACGCGATATCGCATCTCACTTATATGTTACATGATAAGATATAATGTTCATTACGAAGTGTCACGTATACCGCGTATTCACTTCAAAAGAATGTAAATGCGACACTTCCTTGCTAGGAAATTGCGAATTCAGATGTCTACGTATCGTAGCAATAGAGTTCTAGTGCTACTTAAATCGCGATATCGCATCCCATTTCTATGTTTCGTGATAAGATATAATATTCATTGCGAATGGTTATGTATACCTCGTATTCACTTCAAAAGAATGTAAATGCGACTACTGCTTGCTAGGAAAGAGCGTTTGCAGATGTCTACGTATCGTAGCAATAGAGTTCTAATGCTACTTAAATCGCGATATCGCATCTCGTTTGTATGTTTCGTGATAAGATATAATATTCATTCCGAAGTGTCATGTATACCTCGAATTCACTTCAAAAGAATGTAAATGCGACACTTCCATGCTAGGAAATAGCGTTTGCCGATATCTCCCCATCGAGGCAATAGGGTTCTAATGCTTCTTAAGACGCGATATCGCATCTCACATATATGTTACATGATAAGATATAATGTTCATTACGAAGTGTCATGTATACCTCGTATTCACTTCAAAAGAATGTAAATGCGAATCTTCCTTGCTAGGAAATAGCGTTTGCACATGTCTACGTATCGTAGCAATGGAGTTCTAATGCTTCCCAAAACGTGATATCGCATATCCTTTCTATGTTTCGTGATAAGATATAATATTCATGGTGGTGTGTCATCCCTACTTCGTATTCACCTCAAAAGTCTGTAAATGCGACACTTCCTTGCTAGGAAATAGCGTTTGCAGACGTCTACGTATCGAAGCAATGGAGTTCTAGTGCATCTTAAAACGCGATATCGCATCTCATTTCTATGTCTCATGATAAGATATAATATTCATTCCGAAGTGTTATGTATTCCACGTCTGCACTTCAAATGAATGTTAATGCGACACTTCCTTGCTAGGAAATAGCGTTTGCAGAAGTCTGCGTATCGTAGAAACAGAGTTCTAAAGCTTCTTAGAACGCGATATCGCATGTCATATCTATGTTTCATGATAATATATAATATTCATTGCGAAGTGCCATGTATACCTCGCATAGACTTCAATTGAATGTACATGCAACACTTCCTTGCTAGAAAATAGCGTTTGCAGATGTCAACGTATCGAAGCAATAGAGTTCTAATGCTTCTTAAATCGCCATATTACATCTCATTTCTGTGTTTCATGATAGTATATAATATTCATTGCGAAGTGTCATGTATACCTCGCATACACTTAAAATGAATGCAAATGCGACACTTCCTTGCTAGGATGTAGCGTTTGCAGATGTCTACGTATCGAACCAATAGATTTCTAATGCTTCTTAAATCGCCATATCGCATCTCATTTCTACGTTCCATGATAAGATATAATATTCATTGTGCAGTGTTATGTATATCTCGTCTATACTTCAAATGAATGTAAATGCGACACTTCCTTGCTAGAAAGTAGCGTTTGCAGATGTCTACGTATCGTGGCATTAGAGTTCTAATGCTTCTCAAAACGCGATATCGCTTCTCATTTCTATGTTTCATGATAATATATAATATTCATTGCGAAGTGTCATGTATACCTCGCATACACTTAAAATGAATGCAAATGCGACACTTCCTTGCTAGGAAATAATGTTTGCAGATGTCTACTTATCGAAGCAATAGATATCTGATGCTTCATAAATCGCCATATCACATCACATTTCTATGTTTCATGATAAGATATAATATTCACTGTGCAGTGTTATGTATATCTCGTCTAAACTTCAAATGGATGTAAATGCGATACTTCCTTGCTGGGAAATAGCGTTTGCAGATATCTACGTATCGTTGCATTAAAGTTCTAATGCTTCTCAAAACGCTATATTGCTTCTCATTTCTATATTTCATGATAATATATAATATTCATTGCGAAGTGCCATGTATGCCTCGCATACACTTCAATTGAATGTACATGCAACACTTCCATTCTAGGAAATAGCGTTTGCAGATGTCTACGTATCGAAGCAATAGAGTTCTAATGCTTCTTAAATCGTCATATCGCATCTCATTTCTGTGTTTCATGAGAAGATATAATATTCATTGCTAAGTGTCATATATACCTCTTATTCCTTTCAAAATAATGTAAATGCGACACTTCTTTGCTAGGAAGTAGCATTTGCAGATGTCTACGTATCGAACCAATAGGTTTCTAATGCTTCTTAAATCGCCATATCGCATCTCATTTCTATGTTTCATGATAAGATATAATATTCACTGTACAGTGTTATGTATACCTCTTATTCACTTCAAAAGAATGTGAATGCGACACTTCCTTGCTTGGAAATTGCGTTTGCAGATGTCTACGCATCGAAGCAATAGATTTCTAAAGCTTGCTAATTCGCGATATCGCATCTCATATATATGTTTCATGATAATTTATAATATTCATTGCGAAGTGTCATGTATAACTCGCATACACTTCAAATGAATGTGAATGCGACAGTTCCTTGCTAGGAAATAGCGTTTTCAGATATCTACGTATCGAAGCAATAGAGTTCTAATGTTTCTTAAATCGTCATATCGCATCTCATTTCTATGTTTCATGAGAAGATATAATATTCATTGCGAAGTGTCATGTATACCTCGTATTCCTATCAAAAGAATGTAAATGCGACACTTCCTTGCTAGGAAGTAGCGTTTGCAGATGTCTACGTATCGAACCAATAGATTTCTAGTGCTTCTTAAATCGCCATATCGCATCTCATTTCTACGTTCCATGATAAGATATAATATTCATTGTGCAGTGTTATGTATATCTCGTCTATACTTCAAATGAATGTAAATGCGACACTTCCTTGCTAGGAAGTAGCGTTTGCAGATGTCTACGTATCGTAGCATTAGAGTTCTAATGCTTCTCAAAACGCGATATCGCTACTCATTGCTATGTTTCATGATAATATATAATATTCATTGTGGAGTGTTATGTACACCTCGTATTCACTTCAAAAGAATGTAAATGCGACACTTCCTTGCTTGGAAATAGCGTTTGTAGATGTCTAAGTATCGATGCAATAGAGTTCTAATGCTTCTTAAATCGCGATATCGCATCTCATTTCTGTGTATCATGATAAGATATAATATTCATTGTGCAGTGTTATGTATATCTCGTCTATACTTCAAATGAACGTAAATGCGACACTTCCTTGCTAGGAAATAGCGTTTGCAGATGTCTACGTATCGTGGCAATAGAGTTCTAATGCTTCTTAAAACGCGATATCGCAACTCATTTCTATGTTTCATAATAAGATACAATATTCAATGCGAAGTGTCATGTATACCTCGTATTCACTTCAAAAGAATGTAAATGCGACACTTCCATGTTAGGAAATAGCGTTTGCAGATGTCTCCGCATCGAGGCAATGGGGTTCTAATGCTTCTTAAAGCGCGATATCGCATCACACTTCTATGTTTCATGATAAGATATATTGATCATTGCAAAGTGTCATGTATACCTCGTATTCACTTCAAAAGAATGTAAATGAGACACTTCCTTGCTAGGAAATAGCGTTTGCAGATGACTCCGCAACGAGGCAATAGGGTCCTAATTCTTCTTAAAACGCGATATCGCATCTCATTTCTATGTTTCATGATATTATATAATATTCATTGCGAAGTGTTATGTATACCTCGACTACATTCTTAAAGAATGTAAATACCACACTTCCTTCCTAGGAAATTGCGTTTCTAGATGTCTACGCATCGAAGCAATAGATTTCTAACTCTTTATTAAACGCGATATCGGATGTCATTTCTAAGTCACATGATAAGATGTAATTTCAATGCAACGCGTTATTTATATCTCCTCTACACTTCAAATGAATATAAATGCATCACTTCCTTGCTACGATACTAATAGAGTTATAATGCTTCGTATAAGATGTAATATTCATAGCATCGCGTTATGTTTATCTGCTTCTACACATGAATTGAGTGTGAACCCTACACTTTCTTGCCCGGGGATAGCGTTTCTAGATGTCCTGGTGCCGAAGCAATTAATTTGTCACGCTTCATGCACCCCAATATCGCATTTCATGTAAACAGTTCAAAGTAAGTTAGAAGGTTGTAAAGCTCTATGCATCGCATTATGCTTATCTGCTTTTGTGCTTTATAATGCTCTGGGATGTGAGAAGGTCCTCAACCATCCTTAACCCCCTAAAGAGAAGTCAATAGTCCAGCGGCCCTGCAGGCGGGCCATGGGAGCACGGCGCGCGAGGCGCTATGCAATTTAAATGATAAGGAGGATCCCCTCAGGGACGCCCAAGCGGGCGAGAAGAGGAAATCGCCGAAATCCACTGATCGATGGACCCGAACAATACCGAAGCCTACAGCCCACTCCACCAAGGAGCCCCGAGGAGGATGCAGGAGACCCGGGGACCACCAGCGAATTCAAGGAACCTGAAGAAGAGAACGTGAGAGCTTATTCGCTAAAGCGTCCCATTTCTTGTGTCGCATATTGTATATTGTCTTATATCGTGAAGCGAGTTATGATACCCGGTAATTCGCGGCGTGTTGCGTAGTTTCCCGTAGCCCTTGTTAGTTAAACCCACGTCGAGACTATAAATAAACATGCCGTCACTTCAGTATCTCGCGACCTGAGTGTGTGTACTTGGCTAGGAGTAGTCGAGAGGAGGAGCATTTCGAAATTTCAAGGGTTGTTCCGCCCAGGGTTCCCGGGGTCGTGTAGTCCATCCCTTTGCTACATTCTCAGCAGCTGGCGTCCAAGAAAAGTTATACGTGAGCGGATACCTTGGAACGATAGATCGCTTTAGATTAAAGTACGTTTTACACCTTAAAGCATTTAGATAATTAATCCCTTCGAGCTTCCCTGACTTACTATATATAGGTTTCCCTCACAACTAATAGGAACCATCACTTTACATAGATATATAGAACACACATAGTTTTAAACGTAGAACTGAGAATTTTAGAACTTACTTTGAAACGTTAGTAGTGAGGAATTCCATCGGATTTCATAGAAATTCAGAACTTACTTGCTATGAAACATAGGCAGATAAGGGCCATCGCGTTGCTTAGAACTTTAGAACTTGCTTACTTCAACAAAGATTTCTATTGGCTTCGTCCGTTCTTTTAGAAGAGTTTTTGATGAACCACATACTTTTCACACTTCTGATAGCTTTGAAAGTTCACGAGATGTAATCGTTTAAGTTTTAAAATGATTACTTAGTGTGGATTATTATTTAGTAGCTCGCTCATAAACGAGTCTGCATAGGATATAATCCATAAGTTTTTAAGCCTGGAATTTATGCAGTTATTTGTTATTCACTTATTGCTCAAACGACAAAGATTCTGACCACTTCAAAATGGTTGACTTTCATCAATTTTCTTAAAAATAGAAATACTGCCCAACTGCTTGTATTGAAAACTGTAATTAAAGCTTTCAAAACATTTTACCTCTTATAGATGAATTCTGGAATTGAAATTGAATGTTTGACTTTTCTAACTCCTGTTTAGACATCTTTCTATTGGAATGTTCAAGTATTTTTCATATTCGTAATTATTAAAAATGTTTTACTTGATTCTTTAATTTAATATTTAGAATTTTCTGAGAAATATTTTTTATCGTAATGAACTATATAATTGCAATTATAATTCTTTATGAAATAATAATAACAGAAAGGTATGTATCCATTCTTGTAGTTTTGTCAAGAGTATTTAATCTTACTATCTAAAATGAAACATTGAGATCTGTTTACAATCTAATGGAATTTAATTACCTTTTGATTCAAATTCACAATGATAATCTTTCATAGTTCAACAATTTTGTGAGCTGTCCTCAGGAATCCGCAGCTTAGTACTTATAAGATGAACGACACAAAGAACAGCCTAACCAAACGTATTCGAACCGATTTTTCAATACTAATCTTATCATGTTTAATTTATGCTGCAAACTATTGAAATGCCCTTCGAAAAGTGTTTGTTCACAGTGAAGTAAACGGTAAATGTTACGCCTTCCACCACTGTTTACAATACGTATGTTTCACTTCCTATCAAAACCGTGAGTATTATCGCCTTTCTTTACTTTTTGTAACCTTCAATGCCTTCATGTTACAGATCGTTAAACTTGCTTTAAAATGCTCTATCGTATTACGGAAGAATGGACATACCAATTCATTTTAAAAAATGAAGGTAACCTTCATATGTCCAACATAACACCACTTACAAAAAAACTATTTTCATCAACGGATGGGCCCTATGTACTATGCAATTTTATATTAGCAAAAACTTCTATGAAACTTATAGTTGCGTGGATATCTGAGGTGCTAATTATTACTGCCCCACCCTGTATATTGTTATGGATGTGTCCAACAAGGCAACGATGAACAGAGTTAAATTTAATATTATGATGTTTATTATTTTACTTATAGTATATTTGTTTTTCTGGAATTTTGCCAAAAAACAATGTTCACGATGTCGACAGATGAATATATTTGCCTTAGAATTACAAGAGCCAACAATTTCGAAAGTAGAATATTTCTTTACTTCGCTAACCGAATCATTGCAAACGTTAAGTAAAGTGCGTGCCTTTCAAAACAGTCAGATGCAAATTACGATACAACGTTTCCGAGAAATGGTACGTGCCACTGTTTTTTAATTTCCGTTTATTTAATCAAAGGAAATTTAGTTGAAATATCCGCAAAATTTGAGGACAAAAAGTTATTGTAATTTTACGCAACATATATGATGATGATAAAGGATAAGTATACGGAACTGAAAATGGAAAGTAGCGAGCAGAAAAAGAACCTGATGGAGCTACAAAGTAGATTGATACATCCGTCAAATGATGATTCTAGGTTAATAAAATCTGTTAATCAAAGAACTATTGCAAAAATCAAGTATAATCAATATTACTTCTGCTCAAAGGCTATAATAGAATTGGACCGAAATGGATACAAAACAGGCAAATATATCTATACGTTCTATTCTATGCAAAGGCAAATATTTCGAAGAGAAAAGATGTGTTACTTTCAAATTACTTATGTTCCTAGATATCTCACTAATTCAGGCTTCTTGTCTTGCAGAACTAATCATTCATTTAACATGTAAAGGGGTCGATGAATAGTAAAAGATTTTTATATTTCATAGCCTCACTCGATACGTCGATTCGATCACGTAAAATATCGGACATTAATTGCATCTACATCTTCAGACTTGTAATTTGTATTGTATAACGGGTGGTGATCCACGGTCATTCGCGGCGTGTCGTATACCCTTTTGTAATACCGCGTCGAGGCAATCTAGAAAGAAGCCGTCAGTTCAGTATCCCGCGACCCTAATTTGCGCACTCGGCTAGAAGCAATAGAGCGAAAGAGTATTTTGAAATTTCGAGGGTTATCTTGAACCGGGTTTCCCCGGGTTGTGTGGTTTACTAGTTTTTGCTACTTTTTGAGTAGCTGGCGCCCAAAAAGTCCCAGCCTCGCAGCTTCGAAATACTCGCTGGATAGGAAATTTATTGTTCTGTACTTCGCGTTGCCGAATCACGCGGATATTCTGTACCCCGATATAACCCCGGATTAAACTTCTGGATACCCCGTTATTATTGGTTCTATATACCCTTTTCTTGAGGATTGGAACGGGAAAAACCGTCACAGAACATAATTATACATGACTGCATAAGAAGGGTATCATATACTTTTATAATGAATGCGATATAAGAATATAAAACGAAGAACTATCCACTCCCATCAGGAGTAAAAACAATGTTTGGTACGCAAAGTTCATTGCAAAATATAATCAAGCAGTTAATATATTAAATCACAGCACACAATAAATCACTGAATGTATAATGATATGAATAGTAAGAAAAACATATTTACCTGTTAGATGTTTATAAATTCAAATTTAAAAGTCCAAGTCACATTTAATATATTATTGTTTAACAAGGTGATTTAATGTTGTTTCAAATAGGCGTGCAGAACTAGCTCGTACCTCTGTCAATGTAATTTCATTCGAAAAATACAAAGGATAAGAGGAAATATTCTCCAATATATAACATATATAAATCAACGGATGCAAGAGAGAACACTCGATCTCGGTGTAACGAGACCGGGGCGTCATCCTGCAGTAATAGTATAAAGCCTGTTCCGAGATGGTGTAGAGAGGGAATGTGGAGGGTGAAAAGCATAAAATAACAACAATGTAACTAAAGAGAAAGAGAAAAAAAATATGTGGAAGCATTGCATTTATTAAGAGGAAATCCTAGAAATATCAAACAACAGATTATATACCATACTGTAAGGGTAAGGTACAACGAAATAGACGATATCGTGAGAGAAACTAAAAAAATCGAGAAACTTAAAAAGAAAATAATAATTTAGATGGAGCGAATCAATATCACTGATCCCGGCAAGCTTAATGGAAAACGCATAACGATGAATCGGTTAGAGTATAAGATAGATGTTGGTCGCGGTTTGAGTGGCCCTGGGAATCCTTTGCCCGCATCAGAACAGGCAGTAGGATAGTGGAGGGCCTGCCCTCCTGTTGCTTGGATCTATAGAATTCACATTCTATTGTAGAGTAGAAGCAGATAATTATAATGCTTTTCATAGAAAATTACAGCTTACTTAATTCGAAACGTTGAAATGAGATTAGTCATGGCATTGTATAATGCATTAGTACTCTATTTTCTCGACATGTAGACACTACGAAGGGCAATCCTGTTGCATGGAGCTGTAGAATTTACATTCTTATGAAGTTTTAAAGCAGACAAGCATAGAGCTATGCCAAAGAGATGACAGCATTCTTACTTTCAAACGATGAAATGGGATGCGTCAGCGCATTGCATGGAGAATTCTCGCTCGATTGCTTTAACAGACAGACAATACGGAGTGTCATGCCGTTGCATGGAATTATATAGTTCACATTCTATTGAAGACCTCTAACAGTTAAGCATAATGTTATGGATATATGATTACAGATTCTTTGCTTTGATACGTTGAAATGAGATGCGACATTGCGTTGCATGAAGTATTATAAATGTCTTGCTTGGACACATAGAGATCTGGAAAAGATATTCTGTTGCATGTAAGTATAGGATTCACATCCTTCTAAGGTCTAGATGCAGACAAATGTAACATATTGCATAGAACAATGCAATTTACCATGAATCATTGAAATGACTTGCGACATCGTGTTGAATGAAGCAATAGAACTCCATTGCTCCGATAAGTAAACAACTGAAAACGCTATTTCCTGGCAAGAAAGTGGGGCATTTACATCCTTTTGGAGTGTAGACGAGGTATACATAACACTTCGCATTGAATATTATATCTTATCATGCAACATAGAAATGAGATGCGATATCGCGTTTTAAGAAGCATTAGAACTATATTGCTACGACACGTAGACATCTGCAAGCGCTATTTCCCAGCAAGCAAGTATCGCATTTACATTCTTTTGAAGTGAATGCGATGTATACATGACACTTCGCAATGAATATTATATCTTATCACGAAACATAGAAATTAGATGCGTTACCGCGTTTTAAGAAGCGTTAGAAGACAATTGCTACGACACGTACACATCTGCAGTCGCTAATTCCTAGGAAGGAAATGCCGCATTTACATTCTCCTGAATGGAATACGAGGTATAAGAGACACCTCGCAGTGAATATTATAACTTATCATGTAACATAGAAATGAGATGCTATATCGCGTTTTAAGAAGCATTAGAACCCTGCTTCTACGGACATCTGCAAACGCTATTTCCTAGGAAGGAAGTGTCGGACTTACATTCTTTGAAGTGAATACGGGGTATACATAACAGTCCACAATGAATATTATACCTTATCACGAAACATGGGAATGATATGCGATATCGCGTTTTAAGAAGCATTAGAACTATATTGCTATGACACGTAGGCATCCCCAAACCTTATTCCTAGTAAAGAACTGTCGGATTTACAATCTTTTGAAGTGAATACGAGGTATACATGACACTTCGCAATGAATATCATATCTTATCATGAATCATGGAAATGAGATGCGATATCGCGTTTTGAGAAGCATTAGAACACTACTTCTTCGACACCGTTAGACATCTGAAAACGCAACTTCCTAGCAAGGAAGTGTCGCAGTTACATTGTTTTGAAGTGTATACGAGGTATACATGACACTTCGCAGTGATATTACATCTTAACATGAAACATAGAAATGATATGCGATATCGCGTCTTGAGAGGCATTACAACTCCATTGCTACGATACGTAGACATCCGCAAACGCTATTTCCTAGCAAGGAGTGTAGCATTTACATTCAATTGAAGTGTTTGCGAAGTATACATGACACTTCGCAATGACTATTTTATCTTATCATGAATCATGAAAATGGCATGCTATATCGCGTTTAAGGAGCATTAGAACTCTATTGCTTCGATACGTAGACATCTGCAAACGCTATTTCCTAGGAAGGAAGTGTCGCATTTACATTTTATTTGAAGTGTAGACGAAGTATACATGACACATCGCAATGATTAATAACATCTCATCATGAAACATAGAAATGAGATGCGATATCGCGTTTTGGAGATGCATTAGAACTCTAGTGCTTCGATACGTAGATATCTGCAAACGCTATTTCCTAGCAAGATAATGTCGCATCTACATTCATTTGAAGTGAATGCGAGGTATACATGACACATCGCATTGAATATTATATCTTATCATGAAACATAGAAATGAGATGCGATATTTGGTTTAAGAAGCGTTAGAACTGTATTGCTTCGATACGTAGACTCCAGCAAACGCTACTTCCTAGCAAGGAAGAGTCGCATTTACATTCTGTTGAAGTGAATACGAGGTATATATGACATTCAGCAGTGAATATTATATCCTTTCATGAAACATATAAATGAGAATGCGGTATCGTGTTTTTAAGAAGCTTTAGAACTCTATTGCTTCCATACGTAGACATTGGCAAACGATATTTTCTAGCAAGGAAGTGTCGCATTTACATTCATTTGAAGTGAATACGAGGTATAAGTGACACCTTCGCAATGAATAATAGATCTTATCATGAAACATAGAAATGAGATGCGATATCGTGTTTCAAGAAGCTTCAGAACTCTATTGCTTCGATACGTAGACATTTGCAAACGCTATTACCTATCAAGGAAGTGTCGCAGTTACATTCCTTAGATGTGAATACGAGGAATACATGACACTTCGCAATGAATATTATATATTGTCATGAAACATAGAAATGAGATGCGATATCCCGTTTTAAGAAGTAATAGAACACTATTGCTTCGGTACGGAGACACCTGCAAACGCTATTTTCTAGCAAGCAAGTGTCGCATTTTAGATTCTTCTGAAAGGAATACGATGTATACATGACGCTTCGCAATGAATATTATAACTTATCATAAAAAGCAAAAATACGATGCAACATCTCGTTATAAGGAGCATTATAACTCTATAGCTTCGATACGTAGACATCTGCAAACGCTATTTCCTAGCAAGGAAGAGTGTCATTTACATTCATTTGTAGTGAATACGAGGTATACATGACACATCGCAATGAATAATATATCTTATCATGAACATAGAACTGAGATGCGATATCCATTTTTAAGAAGCATTAGAACTCTATTGCTTCCGTACGTAGACATCTGAAAACGCTATTTCCTAGCAAGGAAGTGTCGCATTTACACTCATTTGAAGTGAATACGAGGTATAAAGTGAGACTTCGCAATGAATAATAGATCTTATCATGAAACATAGAAATGAGATGCGATATCGTGTTTTAAGAAGCTTTAGAACTCTATTGCTTCGATACGTAGACATTTTGCAAACGCTATTACCTATCAAGGAAGTGTCGCAGTTACATTCCTTAGATGTGAATACGAGGAATACATGACACTTCGCAATGAATAGTATATCTTATCATGAAACATAGAAATTAGATGCGATATCGCGTCTTGAGAGGCATTACAACTCCATTGCTACGATACGTAGACATCCGCAAACGCTATTTCCTAGCAAGGAAGTGTAGCATTTACATTCAATTGAAGTGTTTGCGAAGTATACATGACACTTCGCAATGACTATTTTATCTTATCATGAATCATGAAAATGGCATGCTATATCGCGGTTTAAGGAGCCATTAGAAACTCTATTGCTTCGATACGTAGACATCTGCAAACGCTATTTCCTAGGAAGGAAGTGTCGCATTTACATTTATTTGAAGTGTAGACGAAGTATACATGACACATCGCAATGATTAATACATCTCATCATGAAACATAGAAATGAGATGCAGATATCGCGTTTTGAGATGCATTAGAACTCTAGTGCTTCGATACGTAGATATCTGCAAACGCTATTTCCTAGCAAGATAATGTCGCATCTACATTCATTTGAAGTGAATGCGAGGTATACATGACACATCGCATTGAATATTATATCTTATCATGAAACATAGAAATGAGATGCGATATTTGGTTTAAGAAGCGTTAGAACTGTATTGCTTCGATACGTAGACTCCAGCAAACGCTACTTCCTAGCAAGGAAGAGTCGCATTTACATTCTGTTGAAGTGAATACGAGGTATATATGACATTCAGCAGTGAATATTATATCCTTTCATGAAACATAGATATGAGTTGCGATATCGCGATATAAGAAGCATTAGAACTCTATTGCTACGATACTTAGTACATCTGCAAACGCTACTTTCTAGCAAGGAAGTGCCATATTTACCTTCATTTGAAGTGTATGCGAGGTATACATGCCACTCCGCAATGAATATTATATCTAATCATGAAACGTAGAGATGAGATGCGATATGACGATTTAAGAAGCATTAGAAAACTATTGCTTCGATACGTAGACATCTGTGAACGCTATTTCCTAGCAAGGAAGTGTCGCATTTACATTCTTTTGAAAGGAATACGAGGTATTCATGACACTTCGCAATGAATATTACATCTTTAATCATGAAACATAGAAATGAGGTGCGATATCACCTTCTGGGAAGCATTAGAACTGTATTGCTACGATACGTAAACATCTGCAAACGCTATTTCTCTAGCAAGGAAGTGTCGCATTTACATTCATCTGCGGCTTATGCGAGGTATACATGTCACTTCTCAATGAATATTATATCTTATCAGGAAACATAAGAAATGAGATGCGATATCGCGTTTTTGGAAGCATTAGAACTCTATTGCTTCGATACGTAGACATCTGCAAACGCTATTTCCTAGCAAGGAAGTGTCGCATTTACATTTTTTTGAAGTGTCACGACTTGAAGTCGCGAAAGCGCTCGTCACGTGGACACTTTTCATAGCGTTCCCGACATCGACGCGAATTGCGCAGAGCTGGTTCGTCGGCGGACAAGAACGATTTACCAGGTATAAAGACGTGCAACTTACCTTTCGATGCTCCAGGCGTCGTAGCTCTCCTCATCCTCGTAGCGTGGAGTGGAATCCTCCCTCGCGTATGTGTGGCGTCGCATCCCCGTTCCGTGGCGGCGATTATGCGGGTTGCCAGCGTGTAGGGGATCCGGATGCTGGAGGAGATGCGGATACTGATCTGTGGCCGTCGAGGTTGGAGGGCGGCGTCTGAGGGTAGCAGGCGATACGTCTGACGTCACAAAATGCGACACTTTGCTAGGAAGTAGCGTTAGCAGATATCTACGTATCGAAGCAATAGATTTCTAATGCTTCTTCAAACGAGATGTCGCATCTCATTTCCATGTTTCATGATAAGATATAATTTTCATTGCGAAGTGTCATGTATACCTCGAATTCACTTCAAAAGAATGTAAATGCGATACTTCCTTGCTAGGAAATAGCGTTTGCAGATTTCTACGCACCGAAACAATAGAGCTCTAATGCTTCATAAAACGACATGTCGCTTCTCATTTCTATGTTCCATGATAAGATATAATATTCATTGCGAAGAGTCATGTATACCTCGTACTCACATCTAAAGAATGTAAATGCGACACTTCCATGCTAGAAAGTAGCGTTTGCAGATGTCTACGTATCGAAGCAATAGAGTTCTATCGCTTCTTAAATTGTGATATCGCATCTCATTTCTATGTTTCATGATAAGATATAATATTCATTGCGAAGTGCCACGTATACCTCGCATACACTTCAATTGAATGTACATGCGACGCTTCCTTGCTGGGAAATAGCATTTGCACATGTCTACGTATCGATGCAATAGACATCTAATGCTTCTTAAATCGCCATACCGCATCTCATTTCTATGTTTCATGATAAGATGTAATATTCATTGCGAAGTGTCATGTATACCTCATATTCCTTTCAAAAGAATGTAAATGCGACACTTCCTTGCCAAGAAGTTGCGTTTGCAGATGTCTACGTATCGTAGCATCACAGTTCTAATGCTTCTCAAAACGCGATATCGCTACCCATTACCATGTTTCATGATAATATATAATATTCATTGTGGAGTGTTATGTATACCTCGTATTCACTTCAAAAGAATGTAAATGCGACACTTCCTTGCTAGGAAATAGCGTTTGCAGATGTCTACGTTTCGTGCCATTAGGGTTCTAATGGTTCTCAAAACGCGATATCGCGTCTCATTTCTATGTTTCATGATAATATATAATATTCATTGCGAAGTGTCATGTATACCTCGCATACACTTAAAATGAATGTTAATGGGACTCTTCCTTCCTAGGAAATAGCGTTTGCAGATGTCTACGTATCGAAGAAATAGAAATCTAATGCTTCATATATCGCCATATCGCATCTCATTTCTACGTTTCATGATAAGATATAATATTCATTGTGCAGTGTTATGTGTACCTCGTATTCACCTCAAAAAAATGTAATTGCGACACTTGCTTGCTAGGAAGTAGCGTTTTCAGATGTCTACGTATCGAAGCAATAGAATTCTAATGATTCATAAATCGCCATATCGCATCCCATTTTTATGTTTAATGATAAGATATCATATCCCTTGTGCAGTGTTATGTATACCTCGTATTCCTTGCTAGGAAATAGCGTTTGCAGATGTCTATGTATCGAAGCATTAGTGCTCTAATGCTTCTTAAAATGAGATATCGCATCTCATTACTATGTTTCATGATAAGGTATAATATTCATTGCGAAGTGTCATGTATTCCTCGTATTCACATCTAAACAATGCAAATGCGACACTTCCTTGCAAGGTAATAGCGTTTGCAAATGTCTACGTATCGAAGCAATAGAGTTCTAAAGCTTCTTAAAACACGATATCGCATCAAATTTCTATGTTGCATGATAAGATCTGTTATTCATTGCGAAGTGTCACTTATACCTCGTATACACTTCAAATGAATATAAATGCGACACTTCCTTATGAGGAAATAGCGTTTGCAGATGGCTACGTATCGTAGCATTAGACTTCTCATGCTTCTTAAAACGGGATATCGTATCTCATACCTATGTTTAATACCTACGTTTCATGATAAGATATAATATTCATTGCGAAGTGTCATGTATACATCATCTGCACTTCAAAAGAATATAAATGCCACACTTCCTTGCTAGGAAATGCGATTCCACATATCTACGTATTGATGCAATAGAGTTTTAAAGCTTCTTAAATCGCGATATCGCATCGCTGTTCAATGTTTCGTGATAAGATATAATATTCATTGCGAAGTGTTATGTACATATCGTCTACACTTCAAAAGAATGTAAGTGCCACACTTCCTTGCTAGGAAATGGCACTTGCAGATGTCTACGTATCGTAGCAATAGAGATCTAATGCTTCTCAATACGCGATATCGCATCTCATTTCTATGTCTCATGATAAGATATAATATTCATTGCGAACTGTTATGTATAACTCGTATTCGCTTCAAAAGCATGTAAATGCGACACTTCCATGCTAGGAAATAGCGTTTGCAAATGTTTACGTATCGTAGCAATAGAGTTATAATGCTTCATATATCGCGATATCGCATCTCATTTCTATGTTTCATGATAAGATATAATATGCATTGTGGATTGATATGTATACCTCGTATTCACTTCAAATGAATGTAAATGCCACACATCCTGGCTAAGAAATAGCGTTTCCGGATGTCTACCTATCGAAGCAATAAAGTTCTAATGCTTCTTAGAACGCGATATCGCATCTCATTTCTATTTTTCATGATAAGATATAATATTCATTGCGAAGTGTCATGTATTCTCGTCTTCACGTCAAAAGAATGTAAATGCAACACTTCCTTGCTAGGGAATAGCGTTTCCAGATGTCTACGTATCGAAGCAATAGAGTTCTAATGGGGAGGGGTAGAGGTCCTTCTCACACCCGAGAACCATCCTGTTTGTCTCCATGGACTATGGCAGCGGTCTTATCGTTGCAGAGCTCTGGATCCTATCCTTCGGGCTTCAGGGTCTCTTCTTGCTCACTTCCCGACTCCTCCACCGTCGAGCCCGTCACGCTACCTCTGCGCACAGCCCTTCCGCGAAACTGCGGTCTTATTATCCGCCGAAGAGGCGTCATATGGGTCGCTTCTTCCATCAGCTCGCCAGTCTAATCCGTCGAACGGAGAGAGTGAAACGAACGGGACGGGGGGGGGGGGGGGGGGGGGGGGAAGGTTCTACCATCGTGTATTTCACGCTCCTCGCAAATACAGCTATCGCGATGGTCCGTGTCGCGCTTCTCGCATGGGTGGTGATCTGCGGGCTAGTCTAACCGAACCAGGGGGGGGGGGGGTGAGCGAGCCTTGTGACATCACCACGTCACAGTACATACAAATTTGCGATGAAGTAGCTATGTGTTCAAATTCCATTCCGAATAATGCACTAAAAAGCATCCCATATAACAAACGGCAAGATGGTAGCGACACGATGCCGGCACTATATTGCCACTTCCGAGGAGTGTCAACTGATTCGTAGTCATCTGTGACCGGATTCGTTGACTAAAATGCCAGAACGTGTTACCAGCACGTTCTAGACAAGCGAATCGCGCAGAACCAGCACCATGGTGACACGCGTATCATCGCTCCATTGATGAATCTCCTCAGCAATGACGCAGGATCACATTTGGCAATGGGGAACCTGTGCTTTCATACAAATTAGAACCGTTAGATGTCAGTAGATGTTCAGCATATGAGTATTGATAGACATTTTGATGGTCGTTTTCCTATATTTATAGTTATTGAGCGAGTCGTATATATTTCTTTCAATCCATCATAGACTAAAAATATTATTTATAAAAAAAATATTACTTATAAAATAAAATTCATGCTGTTGTGTCCCTAACTTCGCCTTGTGTAATTTTTGAAATAACATGCTGTCATTGTATTTAATGTAACCCTCAATTGCATGAATTTGTAACAATAAATTGAAGAAAATATGTATAAAGTAAGTGTATATATTTTTATGACAAAGTAATTATCGACTTTATGGAAAAAATCGCCCTATCGAGCTTGTTTATAGAAAATAATAAAATCGAGTTCTTATATCTTTGTTTTGTGCCGGTGTGTCTATATTGGAATCAAAATAAATAAATTGCACAGTTTAGTCATTTTTCATATTTGCTTATAATTTTGATGGAAACAGCTTCCCCATTAGTAAATGTCAGCCTACGCCACAACCACGCGTGTAGCTATGGTGAGCTGATAGTGTCATTGTCACGGCCGTGTAGCCCGTGTGCTATATCTCGGTGCTTTAATAGTGCCGTGGTACGAATGCCGCCCCAGTACTAGCAGTATGCCATTTCGAAAGCTGAGTAGGAGCACTTTGTTAGCACAGTTCTGTCACGGAATTCGTTCCATCCGTTGTCATTGGCGTGCCAATCGCTGGCTGTTTGGAATATTGTAGTGCATGAGGCAGACTTGTTCCTTATCATCGTCAAGGAGATGGATTTTCACTCCCCCCTTTTTGAATTTTTTAAATTATTGTTTGGAATTTTTGCCGTAATTTCTGTATTTCTATGACCGCATTGTGGATTCAACTTATGTACGATCTTTTTGGTCTTCATCTTTTGTTACATGTAATATTATATATGTGATGCACGTTTGTTATGTAATGCTCCGATTTGTAAGCCTCAGATACTTTTATTCTTTGGTAAAGCAACTTATTCGATTAATATATATTTATTAGACATAGGTATAAACAATTAGAAAAATGTTATTAAAACGCTATTAAATATGTTGTTGCAATTATATATTTAAGGTCTGAAGATGTAGATGCAATTAATGTCCGATATTTTACGTGATCCAATCGACGTATCAAGTGAGGCTATGAAATATAAAAATCTTTTACTATTCTTCGACCACTTTACATGTTACATGAATGATAAGTCCTGCAAGACAAGAAGCCTGAATTAGTGAGATATCTAGGAACATAAGTAATTTGTAAGTAACACATCTTTTCTCTTTGAAATATTTGCCTTTGCATAGAATAGAACGTATAGATATAATTGCCTGTCTTGTACCCATTTCGGTCCAATTCTATTATAGCCTTTGAGCAGAAGTAATATTGATTATACTTGATTTTTGCAATAGTTCCTTAATTAACAGATTTTATTAACCTAGAATCATCATTTGACGGATGTATCAATCTACTTTGTAGCTCCATCAGTTTCTTTTTCTGCTCGCTACTTTCCATTTTCAGTTCCGTATACTTATCCTTACATACAATAACTTTTTGTCCTCAAATTTTGCGGATATTTCAATTAAATTTCCTTTGATTAAATAAACGGAAAATAAAAAACAGTGGCACATACCATTTCTTGGAAACGTTGTATCGTAATTTGCATCTGACTGTTTTGAAAGGCAAGCACTTTACTTAACGTTTGCAATGATTCGGTTAGCGAAGTAAAGTAATATTCTACTTTCGAAATTGTTGGCTCTTGTAATTCTAAGGCAAATATCTGTCGAGATCGTGAACATTGTTTTTTTGGCAAAATTCCAGAAAAACAAATATACTATAAGTAAAATAATAAACATCATAATATTAAATTTAACTCTGTTCATCGTTGCCTTGTTGGACACATCCATAACAATATACAGGGTGGGGCAGTAATAATTAGCACCTCAGATATCCACGAAACTATAAGTTTCATAGAAGTTTTTGCTAATATAAAATTGCATAGTACAAAGGGGCCATCCGTTGATGAAAATAGTTTTTTTGTAAGTGGAGTTATGTTGGACATATGAAGGTTACCTTCATTTTTTAAAATGAATTGGTATGACCATTCTTCCGTAATACGATAGAGCATTTTAAAGCAAGTTTAACGATCTGTAACATAAAGGCATTGAAGGTTACAAAAAGTAAAGAGAGGCGATAATACTCACGGTTTTGATAGTAAATGAAACATACGAATTGTAAACAGTGGTGGAAGGCGTAATAGTTACCGTTTACTTCACTGTGAATAAACACTTTTCGAAGGGCATTTCAATAGTTTGCAGCATAAGTTAAACATGATAAGATTAGTATTGAAAAATCGGTTCGAATACGTTTGGTTAGGCTGTTCTTTGTGTCGTTCATTTTATAAGTACTGAGCTGCGGATTCCTGAGGACAGCTCACAAAATTGTTGAACTATGGAAGATTATCATTGTGAATTTGAATCAAAAGGTAATTAAATTCCATTAGATTGTAAACAGATCTCAATGTTTCATTTTAGATAGTAAGATTAAATACTCTTTACAAAACTACAAGAATGGATACATACCTTTCTGTTATTATTACTTCATAAAGAATTATAATTGCAATTATACAGTTCATTACGATAAAAAATATTTCTCAGAAAATTCTAAATATTAAATAAAAGAATCAAGTAAAACATTTTTAATAATTACGAATATGAAAAATACTCGAACATTCCAATAGAAAGATGTCTAAACAGGAGCTAGAAAAGTCAAACATTCAATTTCAATTCCAGAATTCATCTATAAAAGGTAAAATGTTTCGAAAGCTTTAATTACAGTCTTTAATGCAAGCAGTTGTGCAGTATTTCAATTTTTAAGAAAATTGATGAAAGTCAACCATTTTGAAGTGGTCAGAATCTTTGTCGTTTGAGCAATAAGTGAATAACAAATAACTACATAAATTCCAGGCTTAAAAACTTATGGATTAAATCCTATGCAGACTCGTTTATGAGCGAGTTACTAAATAATAATCCACACTAAGTAATCATTTTAAAACTTAAACGATTACATCTCGCGAACATTCAAAGATATCAGAAGCGTGAAAAGTATGTGGTTTATCAAAAACTCTTCTAAAAGAACGGACGAAGTCAATAGAAATCTTTGTTGAAGTAAGCACGTTCTAAAGTTATAAGCAACGCGATGGCCCTTATCTGCCTATGTTTCATAGCAAGTAAGTTCTGAATTTCTATGAAATCCGATGGAATTTCTCACTACTAACGTTTCAAAGTAAGTTCTCAAATTCTCAGTTCTACGTTTAAAACTATGTGTGTTCTATATATCTATGTAAAGTGATGGTTCCTATTAGTTGTGACGGAAACCTATATATAGTAAGTCAGGGAAGCTCGAAGGGGTTAATTATCCAAATGCTTTAAGGTGTAAAACGTACTTTAATCTAAAGCGATCTATCGTTCCAAGGTATCCGCTCACGTACAACTTTCTTGGACGCCAGCTGCTCAGAAAGTAGCAAAGGGATAGACTACACGACCCCGGGAACCCTGGGGCGGAACAACCCTTGAAACTTCGAAATGCTCCTCCTCTCGACTACGCATAGCCAAGTACACACACTCAGGTCGCGAGATACTGAAGTCACGGCATGTTTATTTATGGTCTCGACGTGGGTTTAACTAACAAGGGCTACGGGAAACTACGCAACACGCCGCAAATTACCGGGTATCATAACTCGCTTCACAATATAAGATACAATATACAATATGCGACACAAGAAATGGGACGCTTAAGCGAATAAGCTCTCACGTTCTCTTCTTCAGGTTCCTTGAATTCGCTGGTGGTCCTCGGGTCTCCTGCATCCTCCTCGGGGCTCCTTGGTGGAGTGGGCTGTAGGCTTCGGTATTGTTCGAATCCATCGATCAGTGGATTTCGGCGATTTCCTCTTCTCGCCCCCTTGGGTGTCCCTGACGGGATCCTCCTGATCATTTAAATTGCGTAGCGCCTCGCGCGCCGCGCTCCCATGGCCCACCTGTAGGGCCGCTGGACTTTTGACTTCTCTTTAGGGTGTTAAGGATGGTTGAGGACCTTCTCACATCCCAGAGCATTATAAAGCACAAAAGCAGATAAGCATAATGCGATGCCATAGAGCTTTACAACCTTCTAACTTACTTTGAACTGTTTATATGAAATGCAATATTGAGGTGCATGAAGCATGACAAATTAAATGCTTCGGCACCTGGACATCTAGAAACGCTATCCCCGGGCAAGAAAGTATAGGGTTCACACTCAATTCATATGCAGAAGCAGATAAACATAACGCGATGCTATGAATATTACATCCTATCATGAAATATAGAAGTAAGATGCGCAGCCGCGTTTTACGAAGCGTTAGAACTCTATTGCTTCTAAACCTTCAGATATAGAAACGATATTCCGTAGCAAGGAAGTGATCCATTTACATTCATTTGAAGTGTAGAGGAGATATACATAACGCGTTGCATTGAAATTACATCATATCATGTGACTTAGAATTGATATGCGATATCGCGTTCTATAAAGAGTTAGAAATCTATTGCTTCGATGCGTAGACATCTAGAAACGCAATTTCCTAGCCAAAAAGTGTGGCATTTGCATTCTTTTGAAGTGTAGACGAGGTATACATAACACATCGCAATGAATATTATACCTTATCATGAAACATTGAAATGAGATGCGATATCCCGTTTTATGAAGCATTAGAGCTGTACTGCTTCGATACGTAGACATCTGCAAACGCTATTTCCTAGCAAGGAAGTGACACTTTTACATTCATTTGAAGTGTATGCGAGCCATACATGACACTTTGCAATGTATATTATATCTTATCATGAAAGATAGAAGTGAGATGCGATATCGCGTCTTAAGAATCATTAGAACTCTATTGCTACGATACGTAGACATCTGGATACGCTATTTCCTAGCAAGAAAGTGTCGCACTTACATTGCTTTGAAGTGAATACGAGGTATACGTGACACTTCGCAATGAATATTATATCTTATCCTGCAACATAGAAATGAGATGCGATATCGCGTTAAATGAAGCATTAGATCTCTATTTCTTAGAAACGTAGACATCTAAAAACGCTATTCCGTAGCAACGAATTGTGGGACTTACATTCTTTGGAAGTTTTGACGAGTTATACATAACGCGTCGCAATGATATTACATGTTATCATGATACATAGAAATGGGATGCGATATCGCGTTTTATGATGCGTTACAAACCTATTGCTACGATACGTAGATGTCCACAAACGCTATTCACAGGGAAGACTGGGATTTCCATTCTTTTGAAGTGTGGACGAGATACATGTAATGGGCTGCGTTGAATATTGCATATGATCATGTGACAAAGAAATGAGATGCGGATTAGCGTATTATGAAGAATTAGAACTGTATTGCTTCGATACGTTGACGTCTAGAAACGCTATTTTGTCGCACGGATGTGTGGAATTTACATTCTCTTGAAGTATTGATGAGATATGCGTAGCACGTTGCATTGAATTACATCTTATCGTGAATCTTAGAATTGAGATGCGATGTCGCGTTTTATGTATCATTAGAGCTCTATTGCTTCGATCCGTAGTGTAGCGTCTGGCGTACTGCCTTTCTACCTCTAGCGCCTCCCACAGCATCTGGCAGCGACGTTCTCACCGTCAGCAGCACCTAAAAACATGGGACGAGCGCCACCGCAACCGAACACACACCACGTCCACCAAGCTAAGGCTGCTAGCAATGCACGAATACCCAGGAGTTCAAGTGACTGACCGCGCGACAACGCGCAGCATCTCCAAAGCAAGGGATGATACAGCATTCAGCCAGACGACTGGACCACTGGGCACTGCAGCGTTTCACCTTCTTCACCACAGCGTTATTCTCTTTTCTACGGTATATGTTCGGAAATCCTCTAAATCCAAGTACTCGTCACATGCATTGTACATACGCAGACAACACATACGTAGTTTCTAAGATCGATGTAAACATCGATAATTATTAGTTGCGATACGCTCCAGCGGGGCGTACTACGCGCGCGGCTCACGCGTAACGCGATCCGGGCACCAATCCAACCGGCCGCACCACTGCGCAGTCCGAGCGGCCACCCCACTCTGGGGTCGAGCGAATCGCGCGCCACGGGATCTAAGGATGTCGCGGATCCGCGATCCGAGAGTCAATCTACTCCGAGCCTCGTTCCAAGCTGATCATTAGACAGCTTCGATACCTTCGGGCTATTCGCCTGAATCGGAAGTGTTACCAAATCTATTCTAAATTTCAATTTTAATTCAATTCATCGAGTTTAGTTCTAGTTCCTATTCTAAACAATTAAGCCTACTTTTAATTTAGTATTATGGAAAGTACAGTGCAAGCTTAGGATTAACTTAAAATATACTTTGATTTTATCTCCTAACTACAAGTTCAGTTACTGATAACCTCCTTTAACTTCATTCTTAACCTACGACTTCTTCCACGAGCCAATGCGTGGGCATTCTACATTCAATCCAATCGTTAGTCGATCATTGGTAATCAGCTGGTTAGAGCGGACCGCCGCTTAGCTCCGCTGACACATACGAGAGACTCAGTGCAGATAACGTCGACATTTCACTCTCTGGACCGAAAGGCTAGAGCTGATCGCCGCTTAACCGAGTCGTATCTAGTCCGCTGAAATTAGACGCGAATGTGCAGCAATCTGAAACAAAAGGCTCGACGTGCGAGAAGGAAGAATTTCCTACGCCGTCTAATACGTGTTTACGTGGGCACCGAAGCCTTATCGTCGCATTGTTCATCCGCCAGCGTCACCGTCGCTTCTCAATGTTCTACGCCGCCAACGTCATCCCGTCCAGGGGAGCCGAACATCGCCGAATCTCCGCAACGCTGGGCGCTCATCCTTTTAGACATTCAGACTCGCAGTCCTTACGCAGAACCGATTCCAGACTACGATCCATGGAAGCAGAGATACCTGAGAAAAGAGTATTGATTTGTTCTCTATCAAAACGACAAAGGTAGGGTTTCTCCACACTTACCGCGTTCACCGTGCTCGTAAAAGCGTTCGTTGTAACACGGAAGCAACCCGGCATTAGTTGCAATTAAGCGAGCCGTTTCCGCGAATTGGCTGCGTGTCGTCTCCGAGTAAAGCGGAAATATTCCACCACCGTGACGAGACAGATGAAGTCTAGAAACGCCATTCCGTACCAAGGAAAAGTGGCATTTAAATTCCATCGGGGTGTAGCCGAGATATACATAACGCGTTGCATTGATTTACATCTTATCATGAGACATAGAAATGAGATGCGATATCGCGCTTTACGATGCATTGGAACAATGTTGGTTAGAAACGTAGACATCTAGATACGATATTCCGTAACAAGGGAGTGTGGTATTTACATTCCTTTGAAGTGTCGACCAGATATACATATCGCGTTGCATTGAATATTACGTCTTATATCATGAGTCATAGAAATGAGATGCGACGTCACGTTTTATGAAGCATTAGAACTCTGTCTCTTCGAAACGTAGACATCTAGAAACGCTATAAAGTAGCAAGGAAGTGTGGTATTTGCATGCCTTTGAAGTGTCGACGAGATATACATAACGCGGTGTACTGAATATTACATCTTACCGTGGGACATTAAAAAGAGATGCGATATCGCGTCTTATAGAGCATACGAACTCTACTGCTTCGATACGTAGAAATCTAGAAACGCTATTCCGTCGGAAGGAAGTGTGGGACTTACACTCTTTTGAGGTGTTGACGAGATATAATTAACGCGTTGCATACAAATACATCTTATCATGAAACATAGAGATAAGATGCGATATCGCGTTTTATGAAGCATTGGGAACTCCATTGCTGCTATACGCAGATATCTGCAAACGCTATTTAATAGCAAGGAATTGTCGCATTTACATTCTTCTGAAGTGAATACGGGGTATACATAACACTCCACAATGAACATTATACCTTATCACGAAACATAGAAATGAGATGCGATATAGCCATATAAAGCGCATTGGCACTCTATTGCTTCTATACGGAGAGATCTGCAAACGCTATTTCCTAGCAAGGAAGTGTCGCATTTACATTCTTTTTAAGTGAATTCGAGGTATGCATGACACTTCGCAATTAAAATTATTTGTTATCATGAAACATAGAAATGAGATGCGATATAGCGATAGTAAAAAGCATTAGAACACTATTGCTACGAAACGTAGACATCTGCAAACGCTATTTCCGAGCAAGGAAGTGTCGCATTTACATTCATTTGAAGTGAGTAAGAGGTATACCTAACACTACACAATGACTATTATATCTTATCGTGAAACATAGAAATGAGATGCGATATCGCGATTTAAAACGCATTAGAACTCTATTGCTACGATACATAGACATCTGCAAACGCTACATAATAGTAAGGATGTGTCGCACTTACGTTTGTTTGAAGTGAATACGATGTATACATGACAGTTCGCAATGAATATTGTATCTTATCATGAAACATAGATGAAATGCGATATCGCGATTTAAGAAGCATTAGAACTCTACTGCTTCGAAACGGAGACATCTGGAAACACTATTTCCTAGCATGGAAGTGTCGCACTGACATTCTGTTGAAGTGAATACGAGGTATACATGACACTTCGCAATGAATATTGTATCTTATCGTAAAACATAGAAATGAGAAGCGGTATCTCGTTCTAAGAAGCATTGGAATTCTATTGCAACGATACTTAGACATCTGCAAACGCTACTTCCTAGCATGGACGTGTCGCATTTACATTCGCTTGAAGTGAATACGAGGTATACATAACACTCCACAATGTATATTATATCTTATCATGAAACATAGAAGTAAGATGCGACATCTCGTTTTAAGAAGCTCCAGAAATCTATTGACTTGATACGTAGACATCTGAGAACGCTATTTCCTAGCAAGGATGTGTCGCACTTACGTTCGTTTGAAGTGTATGCGAGGTATACATGACACTTCGCAGTGAATATTATATATTATCATGAAACATAGAAATGAGAAGCGTTATGGCGATTTAAGAAGCATTAGATCCCTATTGCTTCGATACGTGGACATCAGCAAACGCTACTTCCCAGCAAGGAAGTGTTACATTTACATTCTTTTGAATGGAATACGAGGTATACATGACACTTCGCAATGAATATTATATCTTATCATGAAACGTAGATATGAGATGCGATATGACGATTTAAGGAGCATTAGAAGACTATTGCTTCGATACGTAGACACCTGCAAACGCTATTTCCAAGCAAGGAAGTGTCGCATTCACATTCATTTAAAGTGTATGCGCGGTATACATGACACTTCGCAATGAATATTATAAATTATCATGAAACATAGATATGAGATGCGATATCGCGTATTAGCAAGATTTAGAAATCTATTGCTTCGAAACGTAGACACCTGCAAATGCTATTTCCAAGCAAGGAAGTGTCGCATTTACATTCTTCTGTTGTGAATAGGAGGTGTACATAAAACTGCACAATGAATATTATATGTAATCATGAAACACACAAATGGGATGCGTCCTCACGTATTGTGAAGCATTAGAACACTATTGCTACGTTACGTAGATATCTGTAAACGATATTTCCTAGCAAGGAAGTGACGCATTTACATTCTTTTGAAATGAATACGAGCTAAGCATGACATTTCGCAATGAATATTATATATTATCATGAAACATAGAATTGAGATGCGATATCTCGTATTTAGAAGCATTAGAACTCTATTGATTCGATAAGTAGACATCTGGAAACGCTATTTCCTAGCAAGGAAGAGCAGTATTTACATACATTTGTAGTGAATACGAGGTATACATGACACTTCGCAATGAATGTTATATCTTATCATGAAACATAGAAATGAGATGCGATATAGCGATTTAAAAAGCATTAGAAATATATTGCTATGATACGTAGACATCTGCAAACGCTATTTAATAGCAGGGAAGCGTCGCACTTCCATGCATTTGAAGTGTATGCGAGGTATTCATGACACTTCGCAATGAATATTATATCTTATTACGAAACATAGAAATGGGATGCGATATCGCGTATTAGAAAGGATTAGATCTATATTGCTACGATACGTAGACATCTGCAGACGCTATTTCCTAGAACGGAAGTGTCGCATTTACATTCATTTGAAGTATAGACGAGGAATACATAACACTTCGCAATGAATATTATATCTTCTCATGATACATAGAAATGAGATGCGATATCACTTTATAAGAAGAATTGGAACTCCACTGCTTCGATACGTAGACATCTGCAAACTCTACTTCCTAGCAAGGCAGTGTCGCATTTACGTACTTTTGAAGTGAATACGAGGTATACATGACACTTTGCAATGAATATTATATCTTCTCACGATACATAGAAATGAGATGCGATATCGCGTTTTAAGAAGCATTAGAACTCTATTGCTTCGATACGTAGACATCTGTAAACGCTATTTCCTAGAAAGGAAGTGTGGCATTTACATACATTTCAAGTGTAGGCCAGGAATACATAAGACTTCGCAATGAATATTATATCTTATCATGAATCATGGAAATGAGATGCGATATTGCGTTTTAAGAAGCTTTAGAACTCTATTTCTATGATACATAGACGATACATCTACAGGCGCTATTTCCCAGCAAGGAAGTGTGGCATTTACATTCATTTGAAGTGAATGCGAGGTATTGATAACACTCAACAATGAATATTATATCTTATCACGAAACATAGACATAAGATGCGATATGGCGTTTTAAGGGGTATTAGTACTCTATAGCTTCGATACAGAGATATCTGGGAACGTAATTTCCTAGAAAGGAACCTCCTCGCACCCCCCAGCATCAAACCCTGGACGCATGCAACCAGCCAAACTCGCCTGCAGAACCAGCAACTGGAAGAGTTGGCGCGTGCATACCTGCACGCGCTCACTCACACCGAGTTCCGCTGCCTCACTCGCACCGCCGAGTATACCTGTCTCGCTCGTACCGGGCACCAGTGTCTCACTCGCACCACCGAGTATACCTGTCTCGCCCTCACCAAGGACGGGCAGCCCTATCTCCCTCGCACCGAGGATTCCGTCCTGCAGGAAGACGCAGCCGCAGCCCATCACCTGAATGGGGTCTTTTCCAATTCCGGGAACAGGATCTGCTAGAACCTATATATTACTTCTAAGCTAGGACATACATACCATATCATGACGCATATATAAGAATTCCTAGATCTAAGTTACACTAAGTAAGATGCGTCCGGCCAGCGGCATGCGCCGCTAGCCCCACCACGAGCCGCGAGTCCCCACTCGCTGGACCGCGCGCTCTCCGCCTCGAGACGCGAGTCCCCCACTCGCGGGACCGCGATCTCCCTACCGCAAGCCTCCGCGACCGTAGCGCCCCGCGAACCGAGGAGGTCCAGTTCTTGTATACTTTAAACCTAGAATATATTTTATTTTTACTTTTACTGTATCCAAGTACAAGTTCTTTTACCAAGTCTACTATTTCCACATCCATTAATTTTATCAAGTGTTAACAATAATAGTTCTACTTTTAACATTACATTTAACTACGAATTCTTCCACGGGTTCTTCCATACAGCTGGGGTTGCTCTTCATCAAATTGAAGGTGTACAGAAATCGGCTTTGTGGCGTTGAGACCGCCGCTTATCCTTCAGATCTTAGTCGAAAGTACAGAAAAACCTGGTGAATGAATCGTGCTTCCGGTTTGCGAAGAACGCGACGTGCGAGTAGGAAGAAATTCATACGATCACTTGTGCGTGAATATTTGTAGGGTGTTCCGAGAGTCCTCGTATACCAGCGAACTGCCTCCGCACCAGTCCAGACGCCGCTTTTCGAAGCGACCGTCGACGCTTCCGAACCAGACACCACGACGCTTCACGCTGATTCTGCCACATTCAGCATCATCGCTGAATTCCGACCGCCGTCCTCCTCTTCGCTGGCGACTGATCGAGGTTTCCGTACCAGCCATCAGAACGAAATCCGCTACGATCCCAGCGAAAGATCCTCCACGCCGTTTCTACGTACAAATCGAGAGAGAAGTCATCGAAAGGTAGGGTCACTCCCTTATTATCGCGAGTGTTTTCGCTAGTGTCGCGTCAGCCGAAATTGTCGGACCCGGTCTTAACGCGTTCCCGCGGACCGACAAATGCGACACTTCCTTGCTAGGAATTAAAGTTTGCAGATATCTACGTATCGAAGAAATAGAGTTCTAATGCTTCATGAATCGCCATATCGCATCTCATTTCTATGTTTCATCATAAGATATAATATTCATTACGAAGTGTCATGTATACATCGTATTCCTCTCAAGAGAATGTAAATGCGACACTTCCTTTCTAGGAAATTACGTTTCCAGATGTCTACGTATCGAAGCAATAGAGTTCTAATGCCTCCTAAAACGCGATATCGCATCTCACTTCTATGTTTCATGATAAGATATAGTATCCATTGCGAAGTGTCATGTATATCTCGTATTCACTTCAAAAGAATGTAAATGCGACACTTCCATGCTAGGGAATAGCGTTTCCAGATGTCTACGTATCGTAGCAATAGAGTTTTAATGCTACTTAAAACGAGATGTCGCATTTCATTTCTATGTTTCGTGATAAGGTACAATATTCATTGTGGAGTGTTATGTATACCTCGTATTCACTTCAAAAGAATGTAAATGCGACACTTCCATGCTAGGAAATAGCGTTTGCAGATGTCTACGTATCGTAGCAATAGAGTTCTAATGCTTCTTAAAACGAGATGTCGCATGTCATTTCTATGTTTCGTGATAAGATACAATATTCATTGTGGAGTGTTATGTATACCTCGTATTCACTTCACAAGAATGTAAATGCGACACTTCCATGCTAGGAAGTAGCGTTTGCAGATGTCTACGTATCGTAGCAATGTAGTTCTAATGCTTCTTAAAACGCGATATCGCATCTCACTACTAAGATTCATGATAAGATATGATATTCATTGCGAAGTGTCATGTATACCTCGTATTCACTTCAAAAGAATGTAAATGCGGCACTTCCATGCTAGGAAATAGCGTTTGCAGATGTCTACGTATCGTAGCAATAGAGTTCTAATGCCTCCTAAAACGCGATATCGCATCTCACTTCTATGTTTCATGATAAGATATAATATTCATTGCGAAGTGTCATGTGTACTTCGTATTCGCTTCAAAAGAATGTAAATGCGACACTTCGATGCTAGGAAATAGCGTTTGCAGATGTCTACGTATCGTAGCAATAGAGTTCTAATGCTTCTTAAAACGAGATGTCGCATTTCATTCCTATGTTTCGTGATAAGATATAATATTCATTGTAGAGTGTTATGTATACCTCGTATTCACTTCAAAAGCATGTAAATGCGAAACTTCCATGCTAGCAAATAGCGTTTGCAGATGTCTACGTATCGTAGTTCTAGAGTTCTAATGCTTCTTAAAACGCGATATCGCATCTCACTTCTAAGATTCATGATAAGATATAATATTCATTGCGAAGTGTCATGTATACCTCGTATTCACTTCAAAAGAATGTAAATGCGGCACTTCCATGCCAGGAAATAGCGTTTGCAGATGTCTACGTACCGTAGCAATAGAGTTCTAATGCTTCCTAAAACGCGATATCACATCTCACTTCTATGTTTCATGATAAGATATAATATTCATTGCGAAGTGTCATGTATGCTTCGTATTCGCTTCAAAAGAATGTGAATGCGACACTTCGATGCTAGGAAATAGCGTTTGCAGATGTCTACGTATCGTAGCAATAGAGTTCTAATGCTTCTTAAAACGCGATATTGCATCTAACTTCTATGTTTCATGATAAGATATAATATTCATTGCGAAGTGTCATGTATACCTCGTATTCACTTCAAAAGAATGTAAACGCGACACTTACATGCTAGGAAATAGCGTTTGCAGATGTCTACGTATCGTAGCAATAGAGTACTAATGCTTCTTAAAACGAGATGTCGCATTTCATTCCTATGTTTCGTGATAAGGTATAATATTCATTGTAGAGTGTTATGCATACCTCGTATTCACTTCAAAAGCATGTAAATGCGAAACTTCCATGCTAGGAAATAGCGTTTGCAGATGTCTACGTATCGTAGTTCTAGAGTTCTAATGCTTCTTAAAACGCGATATCGCATATCACTTCTAAGATTCATGATAAGATATAATATTCATTGCGAAGTGTCATGTATACCTCGTACTCACTTCAAAAGAATGTAAATGCGGCACTTCCATGCCAGGAAATAGCGTTTGCAGATGTCTACGTATCGTAGCAATAGAGTTCTAATGCTTCCTAAAACGCGATATCGCATCTCACTTCTATGTTTCATGATAAGATATAATATTCATTGCGAAGTGTCATGTATGCTTCGTATTCGCTTCAAAAGAATGTGAATGCGACACTTCGATGCTAGGAAATAGCGTTTGCAGATGTCTACGTATCGTAGCAATGGAGTTCTACTGCTTCATAAAACGCGATATTGCATCTAACTTCTATGTTTCATGATAAGATATAATATTCATCGCGAAGTGTCATGTATACTTCGTATTCGCTTCAAAAGAATGTAAATGCGACACTTCCATGCTAGGAAGTAGCGTTTGCATATGTCTACGTATCGTAGCAATAGTGTTCTAATGCTTCTTAAAACGCGATATCGCATCTCACTAGTATGTTTCATGATAAGATGTAATATTCATCGCGAAGTGTCATGTATACCTCGTATTCACTTCCAAAGAATGTGAATGCGACACTTACATGCTAGGAAATAGCGTTTGTAGATGTCTACGTATCGTAGCAATAGAGTACTAATGCTTCTTAAAACGAGATGTCGCAATTCATTCCTATGTTTCGTGATAAGATATAATATTCATTGTAGAGTGTTATCTATACCTCGTATTCACTTAAAAAGAATGTAAATACGACACTTCCATGCTAGGAAATAGTGATTCCAGATGTCTACGTATCGTAGCAATAGAGTTCTAATGCTTCTTAAAACGCGATATCGCACCTCATTCCTATGTTTCATGATAAGATACAATATTCATTGCGAAGTGTCATGTATACCTCGTATTCACTTCAAAAGAATGTAAATGCGGCACTTCCATGCCAGGAAATAGCGTTTGCAGATGTCTACGTATCGTAGCAATAGAGTTCTAATGCTTCCTAAAACGCGATATCGCATCTCACTTCTATGTTTCATGATAAGATATAATATTCATTGCGAAGTGTCATGTATGCTTCGTATTCGCTTCAAAAGAATGTGAATGCGACACTTCGATGCTAGGAAATAGCGTTTGCAGATGTCTACGTATCGTAGCAATAGAGTTCTAATGCTTCTTAAAACGCGATATCGCATCTCACTTCTATGTTTCATTGTAAGATATAATATTCATTGCGAAGTGTCATGTATACCTCGTATTCACTTCAAAAGAATGTAAATGCGACTACTGCTTGCTAGAAAGTAGTGTTTGCAGATGTCTACGTATCGTAGCAATAGAGTTCTAATGCTACTTAAATCGCGATATCGCATCTCATTTCTATGTTTCATGATAAGATATAATATTCATTGCGAAGCGTCATGTATACCTCGTATTCACTTCAAAAGAATGTAATTACGAATCTTCCTTGCTAGGAAATAGCGTTTGCAGATGCCTACGTATCGTAGAAATAGAGTTCTAATGCTTTTTATATCGCGACATCGCATCTCATTTCTATGTTACATGATAAGATATAATGTTCATTGCGAAATGTCATGTATACCTCGCATTCACTTCAAAAGAATGTAAAGGCGATTCTTCCTTGCTAGGAAATAGCGTTTGCAGATGTCTCCGCATCGAGGCCATAGATTTTTAATGCTTCTTAAAACGCGATATCGCATCTCATTTCTATGTTTCATGATAAGATATAATATTCATTGCGAAGTGTCATGTATACCTCGTATTCACTTCAAAAGAATGTAAATGCGACACTTACATGCTAGGAAATAGCGTTTGCAGATGTCTACGTATCGTAGCAATAGAGTACTAATGCTTCTTAAAACGAGATGTCGCATCTCATTTCTATGTTTCGTGATAAGATACAATATTCATTGTGGAGTGTTATGTATACCTCGTATTCACTTCAAAAGAATGTAAATGCGACACTTCCATGCTAGGAAGTAGCGTTTGCATATGTCTACGTATCGTAGCAATAGAGTTCTAATGCTTCTTAAAACGCGATATCGCATCTCACTACTATGTTTCATGACAAGATGTAATATTCATCGCGAAGTGTCATGTATACCTCGTATTCACTTCCAAAGAATGTGAATGCGACACTTACATGCTAGGAAATAGCGTTTGTAGATGTCTACGTATCGTAGCAATAGAGTACTAATGCTTCTTAAAACACGATATCACACCTCATCCCTATGTTTCATGATAAGATATAATATTCATTGCGAAGTGTCATGTATACATCGTATTAACTTCAAAAGAATGTAAATGCGACACTTGCTTGCTAGGAAATAGCGTTTCCAGATGACCACGTATCGTATGAATAGAGTTCTAATACTTCTTAAAACGAGATGTCGCATCTCATTTCAATGTTTCATGATAAGATATAATATTCATTGCGAAGTGTCATGTATACCTCGTATTCACTTCAAAAGAATGTAAATGCGATCCTTACATGCTAGGAAATAGCGTTTGCAGATGTCTACGTATCGTAGCAATACGGTTCTAATGCTTCTTAAAACGAGATGTCGCATTTCATTCCTATGTTTCGTGATAAGATATAATATTCATTGTAGAGTGTTATGTATACCTCGTATTCACTTCAAAAGCATGTAAATGCGAAACTTCCATGCTAGGAAATAGCGTTTGCAGATGTCTACGTATCGTAGTTCTAGAGTTCTAATGCTTCTTAAAACGCGATGTCGCATCTCACTTCTAAGATTCATGAGAAGATATAATATTCATTGCGAAGTGTCATGTACACCTCGTATTCACTTCAAAAGAATGTAAATGCGGCACTTCCATGCCAGGAAATAGCGTTTGCAGATGTCTACGTATCGTAGCAACAGAGTTCTAATGCTTCCTAAAACGCGATATCGCATCTCACTTCTATGTTTCATGATAAGATATAATATTCATTGCGAAGTGTCATGTATGCTTCGTATTCGCTTCAAAAGAATGTGAATGCGACACTTCGATGCTAGGAAATAGCGTTTGTAGATGTCTACGTATCGTAGCAATATAGTACTAATGCTTCTTAAAACGAGATGTCGCTTTTCATTCCTATGTTTCGTGATAAGATATAATATTCATTGTAGAGTGTTATCTATACCTCGTATTCACTTAAAAAGAATGTAAATGCGACACTTCCATGCTAGGAAATAGTGATTCCAGATGTCTACGTATCGTAGCAACAGAGTTCTAATGCTTCCTAAAACGCGATATCGCATCTCACTCCTATGTTTCATGATAAGATATAGTATCCATTGCGAAGTGTTTTGTATACCTCGTATTATCTTCAGAAGATCGTAAATGCGGCACTTCCATGCTAGGAAATAGGGTTTGCAGATGTCTACGTAACGTAGCAATAGAGTTCTAATGCTTCTTAAAATGAGAAGTCGCATTTCATTTGTATATTTCGTAATAAGGTGTAATATTCATTGTGGAATGTTATGTTTACCTCGTATTCACGTCAAAGGAATGTAAATGCGACACTTCCTTGCTAGGAAATAACATTTGCAGATGTCTACGCATCGTAGCAATAGATTTCTAGTGCTTCTTAATTCGCGATATCGCATCTCACACCTATGTTTCGAGATAAAGTATAATATTCATTGCGAAGTGTCATGTATACCTCGTATTAACATCAAAAGAATGTAAATGCGGCATTTCCAAGCTAGGTAATAGCGTTTGCAGATGTTTACGTATCGTAGTAGTAGAGTTCTAATGCTTCTTAAAACGCGATATCGCATCTCACTGCTATGTTTCATGATAAGATATAATATTCATTATGGAGTGTTATGTATACCTCGTATTCACTTCAAAAGAATGTAAATGCGACACTTCCATGCTAGGAAGTAGCGCTTGCAGATGTCTACGTATCGCAGCAATAGAGTTCTAATACTACTTAAAACGAGATGTCGCATTTCATTTCTATGTTTCGAGATAAGATATAATATTCATTGCGAAGTGTTATGTATACCTCGTATTATCTTCAAAAGAATGAAAATTGCACACTTCCCTCCTAGGAAATGCGTTTCCTGTTGTCCACGTATCGAAGCAATGGAGTCCTAGTGCTTCATAAAACGCGATATCGCGTCTCATTTGTATGCCTCATGATAAGATATGTGATTCGTTGCGAAGTGTTATGGACTCCTCGTCTACACTTCTAATGAATGTAAATGCGACACATCCTTGCTAGGAAATCGCGTTTCCAGATGTCTACGTATCGAGACAATAGAGTTCTAATGCTTCTTATATCGAGATATCGCATTACATTTCTATGTTTCATGATGAGAAAAAATATTCATTGCGAAGTGTCATGTATTCCTCGTTTTCACTTCAATGGAATGTAAATGCGACACTTCCTTGCTAGGAAATAGCGTTTGCACATGTCTACGTATCCAAGCAATAGAGTTCTAATGCTCCTTAAAACGCGATATCGGGTCTCATTTCTATGCCTCATGATAAGATATATGATTCGATGCGAAGTGTTATGTTCTCCTCATCTATACTTCAAATGAATGTAAATGCAACACTTCCTTGCCATTAAATAGCGTTTGCAGATGTCTACGTATCGAAGCAATAGAGTTCTAATGCTTCTTAAATCGCGATATCGCATCTCGTTTCAATGTTTCGTAATAAGATATAATATTCATTGTTTAATGTTATGTATACCTCGTATTCACTTCAAAAGATTGTAAATACGACATTTCCTTGCTAGGAAATAACGTTTGCAGATTTCTACGTATATTAGCAATAGAGCTCTAATGCTTCTTAAAACGCGATATAGCTCCTCATTTCTATGCCTCATGATAAGATATAAGATTCGTTGCGAAGTGATGTGTACTCCACGTCTACACTTCAAATGAATGTAAATGCGACACTTCCTTGCTAGGAAATAGCGTTTCCAGATATCTACGTATCGAAGCAATAGAGTTCTAATGCTTCTTAAATCGCGATATCGCATCTCGTTTCAATGTTTCGTAATAAGATATAATATTCATTGTTTAATGTTATGTATACCTCGTATTCACTTCAAAAGAATGTAAATACGACATTTCCTTGCTAGGAAATAACGTTTGCAGATGTCTACGTATCGTACCAATAGAGTTCTAGTGCTTCATAAATCGCGATATCGCATCTCATTTCTATGTTTCGTGATAAGATATGTGATTCGTTACGAAGTGTTATGTACTCCTCGTCTACACTTCTAATGAATCTAAATGCGACACATCCTTGCTAGGAAACCGTGTTTCCAGATGTCTACGTATCGAAACAATAGAGCTCTAATGTTTCTTATATCGAGATATCGCATCTCATTTCTATGTTTCATGATAAGATATAATATTCATTGCGAAGTGTCATGTATACCTCGTATTCACTTCAAAAGAATGTAAATGCGACACTTCCTTGCTAGGAAATAGCGTTTCCAGATGTCTACGTATCGTAGCAATAGAGTTATAATGCTTCTTAAAAAGCGATATCGCACCTCATTTCTATCTTTCATGATAAGATATAATATTTATTGTGGAGAATTAGGTATACATCGTACTCACTTCAAAAGAATGTAAATGCGACACTTCCCTCCTAGGAAATAGCGTTTCCAGAAGTCTACATATCGTAGAAATAGTGTTCTAGTGCTTCTCAAGACGCAATATCGCATCTCATTTCCATATTTCATGAAAGATATAAAATTCATTGCGAAGTGTCATGTATACCTCGTATGCACTTCAAATGAATGTATGTGTGACACTTCCTTCCTAGGAAATAGCGTTTGCAGATGTCTACGTACAGAGGCAATAGTGTTCTAATGCTTCTTAAACGCGATATCGCATCTCATTTCTATGTTTCATGATAAGATATAATGAAATACGTATCATAGCAATAGAGTTCTAATGCTTCCTAAAACGCGATATCGCTACTTATTTTTATGTTTCATGATAAGGTATAATATTCATTGTGGAGTGTTATGTTTACCTCGCATTCACTTCAATGGAATGTAAATGCGACACTTCCTTGCTATTAAATTGCGTTTGCAGATGTCTGCGTATCGTAGCAAAAGTTTTCTAATGCTTCTTAAATCGCGTTATCGCATCTCATTTATATGTTTCGTGATAAGATGTATTATTCACTGCGAAGTGTCACGTATACCGCGTATTCACTTCAAAAGAATGTAAATGTGGCACTTCCTTGCTTGGAAATAGCGTTTCCAGATGTCTATGTATCGTAGCAATTGAGTTCCAGTGCTTCTTATATCGAGATATCGCATTACATTTCTATGTTTCATGATGAGAAAAAATATTCATTGCGAAGTGTCATGTATTCCTCGTTTTCACTTCAATGGAATGTAAATGCGACACTTCCTTGCTAGGAAATAGCGTTTGCACATGTCTACGTATCCAAGCAATAGAGTTCTAATGCTCCTTAAAACGCGATATCGGGTCTCATTTCTATGCCTCATGATAAGATATATGATTCGATGCGAAGTGTTATGTTCTCCTCATCTATACTTCAAATGAATGTAAATGCAACACTTCCTTGCCATTAAATAGCGTTTCCAGATGTCTATGTATCGTAGCAATTGAGTTCTAGTGCTTCTCAAGACGCGATATCGCATCTTTTTTCTATGTTTCATGATAACATATAATATTCATTGCGAAGTCTCATGCATACATCGTATTCACGTCAAAAGAATGTAAATGCGACACTTCCTTGCTAGGAAATAGCGTTTACAGATGTCTACGTATCGAAGCAATAGAGTTCTAGTGCTTCTTAAAACGCAATATGGCATCTCATTTCTATGTCTCATGATAAGATATAATATTCATTGGGCAGTGTTATGTATACCTCGCATCTACTTCAAATGAATGTAAATGCGACACTTCCTTGCTAGGAAGTAGCGTTTGCAAATGGTTACTTATCGAAGAAATAGGGCTCTAATGCATCTTAGAACGTCATATCGCATCTCATTCCTATGTCTCATGATAAGATATAATATTCATTGCAAAGTGTTATGCATACCTCGTCCGCACTACAAAAGATTATAAATGCGACACTTCCTTGCTAGGAAATAGCGTTTCCAGATGCCTACGTCTTGTAGCAATAGAGTTATAATACTTCTTTAAACGGGATATGGTATCTCATCTCTATGTTTCATGATAAGATATAATATTCATTGCGAAGTGTTATGTACACCTCGTCCAAACTTCAAAAGAATGTAACTGCCACACTTCCTCACCAGGAAATAGCGTTTCCAGATCTTTACGTATCGAAGTAATAGATTTCAAATGTTTCTTAAAACGCGATATCGCATCTCATCTCTATGTTTCATGATAGGATATAGCATTCGTTACGAAATGTTACGTTCAACTCGTCTACACTTCAAAAGAATGTAAATGTCACACGTCCTTGCTAGGAAATAGCCTTACCGGATGTCTACGTATCGAAGCAACAGAGTTCTAATGCTTCCTTAGACACGATATCGCATCTCAATTCTGTCACATGATATGATGTAATATTCAATGCGAAGTGTTATGTTTACCACGTCTACACTTCAAGTGAATGTAAATGCAACACTTCCTTGCTAGGAAATAGCGTTTCCAGATGCGTACGTATCGGGGCAATAGATTTCTAATGCTTCTTTAAACGCGATATCGCATCTCAATTCTATGTTTCATGATAAGATATAATATTCAATGCGAAGTTATATGTATACCTCGTATACACTTCAAGAGAATGTAAATGCCACACATCCTTGCTAGGAAATGCGTTTTCAAATGTCTACGTATCGAAGCAATAGAGTTCTAATGCTTCTCAAGGCGCGATATCGCATCTCATTTCTATATCTCATGATAAGATATAATATTCATTGCGAAGTGTTGTGTATACCTCGACTACACTTCAAAAGAATGTAAATTCCACACTTCCTTGCTAGGAAATGCGTTTCCAGATGTCCACGTATCGAAACAATAGAGTTCTAATGCTTCTTAAAACGCAATATTGCATCGCAGCTCTATGTTTCATTTTGAGATATAATATTCATTACGAAGTGTTATGTACACCACGTGAGCACTTCATAAGAACGTAAATGCCACACTTCCTTGCTAGGAAATAGCGTTTCCAGATGCCTACGTATCGAAGGACTAGAGTTGTAATGCTTCTTAAAACGCGATATTGCATCTCAGTTATATGTTTCACCTTAAGATATAATATTCTTTGCGAAATGTTACGTATAACTCGACTACACTACAAAAGAATGTAAATTCCACACTTCCTTGCTAGGAAATAGCGTTTCCACATGTCTACGTATCGAAGCAATAGAGTTGTAATGCTTCTTAAAACGCGATATCGCATCTCATTTCTATGTCTCATGATATGATACAAGATTCATTACGAAGTGTTATTTATACCACGTATACAATTCAAAACAATCTAAATGCCACACTTCCTTGCTAGGAAATGCGTTTCCAAATGTCTACGTATCGAAGGAATAGAGTTCTAATGCTTCTACAAACGCGATAACGCATCTCATTTCTATGTTTCATGATATAATAGCATATTCACTGCGATGTGCTATGTATACCGCGCGTACACTTCAAAGGAATGTGAATGCCACACTTCCTTGCTAGGAAATGCGATTTCAGATATCTAATTATCGAGGCAATAGAGTTCTAATGCTTCTTTAAATGCGATATCGCATCTCAATTCTGTGTTTCATGATAAGATATAATGTTCATTGCGAGGTGTCACGTATACTTCGTACTCACTTCTAAAGAATGTAAATGCGACACTTACGTGCTAGGAAATAGCGATTGCAGATGTCTACGTATCGTAGCTACAGAGTTCTAATGTTTCTTAAAACGCGATATCGCATCTCAATTCTATGTTTCATGATCAGATATAATATTCATTGCGAAGTGTCTTGTATACCTCGTATTCGCTTCAAAAGAATGTAAATGCGACACTTCCTTGCTAGGAAATAACGTTTGCAGATGTCTACGTATCGTACCAATAGAGTTCTAGTGCTTCTTAAAACGCGATATCGCGTCTCATTTGTATGCCTCATGATAAGATATATGATTCGTTGCGAAGTGTTATGTACTCCTCGTCTACACTTCTAATGAATGTAAATGCGACGCATCCTTGCTAGGAAATCGCGTTTCCAGATGTGTACGTATCGAGACAATAGAGTTCTAATGCTTCTTATATCGAGATATCGCATTACATTTCTATGTTTCATGATGAGATAAAATATTCATTGCGAAGTGTCTTGTATTCCTCGTTTTCACTTCAATGGAATGTAAATGCGACACTTCCTTGCTAGGAAATAGCGTTTGCACATGTCTACGTATCCAAGCAATAGAGTTCTAATGCTTCTTAAAACGCGATATCGGGTCTCATTTCTATGCCTCATGATAAGATATATGATTCGATGCGAAGTGTTATGTTCTCCTCATCTATACTTCAAATGAATGTAAATGCAACACTTCCTTGCCATTAAATAGCGTTTGCAGATATCTACGTATCGGAGCAATAGAGTTCTAATGCTTTTTAAATCGCGATATCGCATCTCATTTCTATGTTTCATGATAAGATATAATATTCATTGCGAAGTGCCACGTATACTACGTACTCACTTCTAAAGAATGTAAATGCGACACTTGCATGCTAGGAAATAGCGATTGCAGATGTCTACGTATCGTATCAACAAAGTTCTAATGCTTCTTAAAACGCGATCTCGTATCTCACATCTATCTTTCATGGTAAGATAAAATATTAATTGCGAATTTTAAGTATACTTCGTATTCACTTCAACGGAATGTAAATGCGACACTTCCTTGTTAGGAAATAGCGTTCGCAGATTTCTACGTATATTAGCAATAGAGCTCTAATCCTTCTTAAAAAGCGATATAGCTCCTCATTTCTATGCCTCATGATAAGATATAAGATTCGTTGCGAAGTGATATGTACTCCACGTCTACACTTCAAATGAATGTAAATGCGACACTTCCTTGCTAGGAAATAGCGTTTCCAGATATCTACGTATCGAAGCAATAGAGTTCTAATGCTTCTTAAATCGCGATATCGCATCTCGTTTCAATGTTTCGTAATAAGATATAATATTCATTGTTTAGTGTTATGCATACCTCGTATTCACTTCAAAAGAATGTAAATACGACATTTCCTTGCTAGGAAATAACGTTTGCAGATGTCTACGTATCGTACCAATAGAGTTCTAGTACTTCCTAAATCGCGATATCGCATTTCATTTCTATGTTTCGTGATAAGATATGTGATTCGTTGCGAAGTGTTTTGTACTCCACGTCTACACTTCAAATGAATGTAAATGCGACACTTCCTTGCTAGGAAATAGCGTTTCCAGATATCTACGTATCGAAGCAATAGAGTTCTAATGCTTCTTAAATCGCGATATCGCATCTCGTTTCAATGTTTCGTAATAAGATATAATATTCATTGTTTAATGTTATGTATACCTCGTATTCACTTCAAAAGAATGTAAATACGACATTTCCTTGCTAGGAAATAACGTTTGCAGATGTCTACGTATCGTACCAATAGAGTTCTAGTGCTTCATAAATCGCGATATCGCATCTCATTTCTATGTTTCGTGATAAGATATGTGATTCGTTACGAAGTGTTATGTACTCCTCGTCTACACTTCTAATGAATCTAAATGCGACACATCCTTGCTAGGAAATCGTGTTTCCAAATGTCCACGTATCGAAACAATAGAGCTCTAATGTTTCTTATATCGAGATATCGCATCTCATTTCTATGTTTCATGATAAGATATAATATTCATTGCGAAGTGTCATGTATACCTCGTATTCACTTCAAACGAATGTAAATACGATACTCCCTTGCTATTAAATGGAGTTTGCAGATGTCTACGTATCGTAGCTATAGAGATCTAATGCTTTTTAAATCTGGATATCGCATCTCATGTCTATGTTTCATGATATGGTATAATATTCATTGCGAAGTGTCGTGTATACCTCGTATTCACTTCAAATGAATGTAAATGCGACACTTCCATGCTAGCAAATAGCTTTTGCAGATGTCTGCGTATCGTAGCAATAGAGATCTAATGCTTCCTAAAACGCGATATCGCACCTCAATTCTATGTTTCATGATAAGATATAATATTCATTGCGAAGTGTCTTGTATACCTCGTATTCACTTCAAAAGAATGTAAATGCGACACTTCCTTGCTAGGAAATAGCGTTTGCAGATGTCTACGTGTCGAAGAAATAGAGTTCTAATGCTTCTTATATCGAGATATCGCATCTCATTTCTATGTTCCATGATAGGATATAATACCCATTCCGATGTGTCATGAATACCTCGTATCCACTTCAAACGAATGTAAATGCGACTCTTTCTTGCTAGGTAATAGCGTTTCCAGATGACCATGTATAGAAGGATTAGAGTTCTATTGCTTCTTAAAACGCGATATCGCATCTCAATTCTATGATTCATGATATGATATAATATTCATTGCGAAGTGTTATGGATACCTCGTCTGCACTTCAAAAGAATGTAAATACCACACTTCCTTACCAAGAAATAGCGTTTGCAGATGTCTACGTATCGTAGCATTGGAGTTCTAATTCTTTTTGAATCGCGATATCGCATCTCATTTCTATGCTTCATGATAAGATACAATATTCATTGCGAAGTGTCATTAATACCTCGTATTCTCTTCAAAAGATTAAATGCGGTACTCCCTTGCTATTAAATGGAGTTTGCAGATGTCTAGGTATCGTAGCTATAGAGTTCTAATGCTTTTTAAATCGCGATATCGCATCTCATTTCTATGTTTCATGATAAGATATAATATTCATTGCGATATGTCACGTATACTTCGTACTCATTTCTAAAGAATGTAGATGCGACACTTACGTGTTAGGAAATAGCGATTGCAGATGTCTACGTATCGTAGCAACAGAGTTCTAATGTTTCTTAAAACGCGATATCGCATCTCAATTCTATGATTCATGATATGATATAATATCCATTGCGAAGTGTCATGTATACCTCGTATTCTCTTCAAAAGAATGTACATGCGATACTCCCTTGCTATTAAATGGAGTTTGCAGATGTCTAGGTATCGTAGCTATAGAGTTCTAATGCTTTTGAAATCGCGAAATCGCATCTCATTTCAATGTTTGATGATAAGATATGATATTCATTGCGATGTGCCACGTATACTTCGTACTCACTTCTAAAGAATGTAAATGCGACACTTACGTGTTAGGAAATAGCGATTGCAGATGTCTACGTATCGTAGCAACAGAGTTCTAATGTTTCCGTAAACGCGATATCGCATCTCAATTCTATGTTTCATGATAAGATATAATATTCATTGCGAAGTGTCATGTATACCTCGTATTCAGTTCAAAAGAATGTAAATGCGACACTTCCATGCTAGGAAATAGCGTCTGCAGATGTCTACAAGTCGAGGCAATAGGGATCTAATGCACCTTAAAACGCGATATCGCATCTCACTTCTATGTTACATGATAAGATATAATGATCATTGCGAAGTGTCATGCATACCTCGTATTAACTTCAAAAGAATGTAAATGCGACTATTCCTTGCCAGGAAATAGCGTCTGCAGATGTCTACGCGTCGAGGCAATAGATTTCTAATGCTTCTTAAAACGCGATATCGCGTCTCATTTCTATGCCTCATGATAAGATATAAGATTCATTGCTAAGTGTTATGTACTCCACGTCTACACTTCAAATGAATGTAAATGCGACAGTTCCTTGCTATTAAGTAGCGTTTGCAGATGTCTACGTATCGTAGCAATGGAGTTCTAATTCTTTTTGAATCGCGATATCGCATCTCATTTCTATGCTTCATGATAAGATACAATATTCATTGCGAAGTGTCATTAATACCTCGTATTCTCTTCAAAAGATTAAATGCGATACTCCCTTGCTATTAAATGGAGTTTGCAGATGTCTAGGTATCGTAGCTATAGAGTTCTAATGCTTTTTAAATCGCGATATCGCATCTCATATCTATGTTTCATGATAAGATATAATATTCATTGCGATATGTCACGTATACTTCGTACTCACTTCTAAAGTATGTAGATGCGACACTTACGTGTTAGGAAATAGCGATTGCAGATGTCTACGTATCGTAGCAACAGAGTTCTAATGTTTCTTAAAACGCGATATCGCATCTCAATTCTATGATTCATGATATGATATAATATCCATTGCGAAGTGTCATGTATACCTCGTATTCTCTTCAAAAGAATGTAAATGCGATACTCCCTTGCTATTAAATGGAGTTTGCAGATGTCTAGGTATCGTAGCTATAGAGTTCTAATGCTTTTGAAATCGCGAAATCGCATCTCATTTCAATGTTTGATGATAAGATATGATATTCATTGCGATGTGCCACGTATACTTCGTACTCACTTCAAAAGAATGTAAATGGGACACTTCCTTTCTAGGAAATAGCGTCTGCAGATGTCTACGTATCGAAGCAACATAGTTCTAGTGTTTCTTAAAACGAGATATAGCATCTCATTTCTATGTTTCATGATAAGATATAATATTCATTGTGCAGTGTTATGTATACCTCGTATTCACTTCAAAAGAATGTAAATGGGACACTTCCTTTCTAGGAAATAGCGTCTGCAGATGTCTACGTATCGAAGCAAGAGAGTTCTAACGCTTCATAAATCGAGATATCGAATCTCATTTCGATGTTTCATGATAAGATATAATATTCATTGTGCAGTGATATGTATACCTCGTATTCACTTCAAAAGAATGAAAATGCGACACTTCCTTACTAGGAAATATTGTTTTCAGATGTCTACGTATCGAAGCAATAGATTTCTAATGCTTCTTATATCGCCATATTGCATCTCAATTCTATGTTTCATGATATGATGTAATGTTCATTTCGAAGTGTCATGTATACCTCCCATACACATCAACTGAATGTAATTGCGACACTTCCTTGCTAGGAAATAACGCTTGCAGATGTCTACGTATCGAAGCAATAGGGTTCTAATGCCTCTCAAATCGTCATATCGCATCTCATTTCTATGTTTCATGATAAGATATAATATTCCTTGTGCAGTATTATGTATACCTCGTATTCACATCAACTGAATGTAAATGCGACACTTCCATGCTAAGAAATAGCGTCTGCAGATGTCTACGTATCGTAGCAATGGGGTTCTAATGCATCTTAGAACGCGATATCGCATCTCACTTCTATCTTTCATGATAAGATATAATATTCATTGCGTGGTGCCATGTATACGTCGTACTCACTTCAAAAGAATATAAATGCGGGACTTCCTTGCTAGGCAGTAACGCTTGTAGGTGTCTACGTATCGAAGCATTAGATTTCTGGTGCATCTTAAATCGCGATACCGCTTCTCATTTCTATGTTTCATGATAAGATATAATATGCATTGCGAAGTGTCATGTATACCTCGTATTCATTTCAAATGCATGTAAGAGCGTCACTTCCTTGTTAGGAAATTGTGTTTGCAGATGTCTACGTATCGTAGCAATACAGTTCTAAAGCTTCTTAGAACTGTATATCGCTTCTGTTTAAAATGATTCATGATAAGGTATTATATTCATTGCGAAGTGTCACGTATACCTCGCATTCACTCCAAAAGAATATAAATGCGACACTTCCATGCTAGGAAATAGCGTTTGCAGATGTCAAAATATTGCTGCAATATAATTCTAATGCTTCTTCAAACGAGATACCGTATCTCATTTCTATGTTTCACGATAAGATATAATATTCATTGCGAAGTTTTATGTATACGTCGCATACACTTCAAATGAATGTAAATGCGACACTTACTTGCTAGGAAAGAGCGTTTGCAGATGTCTACGTATCGTAGCAATAGAGTTCTAGTGCTCCTTAAATCACGATATCAAATCTCATTTCTATGTTTCGTGATAAGGTATAATACTCATTGCGAAGTGTCATGTATACCTCGTATTCACTTCAGAAGAATGTAAATGCGACACTTCCTTGCTAGGAAATATTGTTTGCAGATGTCTACGTATCGTAGCAATAGAGTTCTAATGCTTCTTAAAACGAGAAGTTGTATTTCATTTATGTGTTTCGTAATGAGATATAATATTCATTGTGGAATGTTATGTATACCTCGTATTCACTTCATTAGAATGTAATTGCGACCCTTCCATGCTAGGAAATATTGTTTGCAGATGTCTACGTATCGTAGCAATAGAGTTCTAATGCTTCTTAAAACGCGATATCGCATCTCATTCCTATGTTTCATGATGAGATATAATAATCATTGCGAAGTGTCATGTATACCTCGTATTGACTTCAAAAGAATGTAAATGCGACACTTCCATGCTAGGACATAGCGTTTGCAGATGTCTACGTATCGTAGCAATAGATTTCTAATGCTTCTTAAAACGAGATGTCGCATTTCATTCCTATGTTTCGTGATAAGATATAATATTGATTTTGGAGTGTTATGTATACCTCGTATTCACTTCAAAAGAATGTAAATGCGACACTTCCTTGCTAGGAAATATTGTTTGCAGATGTCTACGTATCGTAGCAATAGAGTTCTAATGCTTCCTAAAATGAGAAGTCGTATTTCATTTCTTTGTTTCGTAATAAGATATAATATTCATTGTGGAATGTTATGTATACCTCGTATTCACTTCAAAAGAATGTAAATGCGACACTTCCTTGCTAGGAAATATTGATTGCAGATGTCTACGTATCGTAGCAATAGAGTTCTAATGCTTCTTAAATCCCGATATCGCATCTCACTTCTGTGTTTCGAGATAAGATATAATATTCAGAGCGAAGTGTTATGTATACCTCGTCTACACTTCAAAAGAATGTAAATGCGACACTTCCATGCTAGGAAACAGCGTTTGCAGATGTCTACGTATCGTAGCAATAGAGTTATAATGCTTCTTAAAACGAGATGTCGCATTTCATTCCTATGTTTCGTGATAAGATATAATATTGATTTTGGAGTGTTATGTATACCTCGTATTCACTTCAAAAGAATGTAAATGCGACACTTCCTTGCTAGGAAATATTGTTTGCAGATGTCTACGTATCGTAGCAATAGAGTTCTAATGCTTCCTAAAATGAGAAGTCGTATTTCATTTCTTTGTTTCGTAATATGATATAATATTCATTGTGGAATGTTATGTATACCTCGTATTCACTTCAAAAGAATGTAAATGCGACACTTCCTTGCTAGGAAATATTGATTGCAGATGTCTACGTATCGTAGCAATAGAGTTCTAATGCTTCTTAAATCCCGATATCGCATCTCACTTCTGTGTTTCGAGATAAGATATAATATTCAGAGCGAAGTGTTATGTATACCTCGTCTACACTTCAAAAGAATGTAAATGCGACACTTCCATGCTAGGAAACAGCGTTTGCAGATGTCTACGTATCGTAGCAATAGAGTTATAATGCTTCTTAAAACGAGATGTCGCATCTCACTTCTATGTTTCATGATAAGGTATAATATTCATTGCGAAGTGTCATGTATACCTCGTATTCACTTCAAAAGAATGTAAATGCGACACTTCCATGCTAGGAAATAGAGTTTGCAGATGTCTACGTATCGTAGCAATAGAGTTCTAATGCTTCTTAAAACGAGATGTGGCATTTCATTTCTATGTTTCGTGATAAGATATAATATTCATATTGGAGTGTTATGTATACCTCGTATTCACTTGAAAAGAATGTAAATGCGACACTTCCTTGCTAGGAAATAACATTTGCAGATGTCTACGCATCGTAGCAATAGTGTTCTACTGCTTCTTAAATCGCGATATCGCATCTCACTTCTATGTTTCATGATAAGATATAATATTCATTGCGATGTGTCACGTATACCTCGTATTCACTTCAAAAGAATGTAAATGCGACACTTCCTTGCTAGGAAGTAGCGTTTCCAGATGACCACGTATCGAAAGAATAGAGTTCTAATACTTCTTAATACGAGATGTCAAATCTCATTTCTATGTTTCATGATAAGATATAATATCCATTGCGAAGTGTCATGCATACCTCGTATTCACTTCAATGGAATGTAAATGCGACATTTCCATGCTAGGAAATAGAGTTTGCAGATGTCTACGTATATTAGCAATAGAGTTCTAACGCTTCTCAAAACGCGATATAGCACCTCATTCCTATGTTTCATGATAAGATATAATATTCATTGCGAAGTGTCATGTATATCTCGTATTCACTTCAAAAGAATGTAAATGCGACACTTCCATGCTAGGAAGTATTGTTTGCAGATGTCTACGTATCGTAGCAATAGAGTTCTAATGCTTCTTCAAACGCGGTATCGCATCTTACATCTATGTTTAATGATAAGATATAATACTCATTGCGAAGTGTCATGTATACCTCGTATTCAACTTCAGAAGAATGTAAATGCGACACTTCCATGCTAGGAAATAGCGTTTGCAGATGTCTACGTATCGTAATAATAGAGTTCTAATGCTTCTTAAAGCGAGATGTCGCATTTCATTTCTATGTTTCGTAATAAGATATAATATTCATTGTGGAGTGTCATGTATACCTCGTACTCACATCACAAGAATGTAAATGCGACACTTCCATGCTAGGAAATAGCGTTTGCAAATATCTACGTATCGTAGCAATAGAGTTCTAATGCTTCTTAAAACGCGATATCGCATCTCACTTCTATGTTTCATGCTAAGGTATAATATTTATTGCGAAGTGTCATGTATACCACGTATTCACTTCAAAAGAGTGTAAATGCGACACTTCCATGCTAGGAAATAGCGTTTGCAGATGTCAACGTATCGTAGCAATAGAGTTCTAATATTTCTTAAAACGAGATGTCGCATTTCACATCTATGTTTCGTAATAAGATATAATATTCTTTGTGGAGTGTTACGTATACCTCGTATTCACTTCAAAAGGATGTAAGTGCAACTCTTCCTTGCTAGGAAATATTGTTTGCAGATGTGTACGTATCGTAGCAATAGAGTACTAGTGCTCCTTAATTCACGATATCGAATCTCACTTCTATGTTTCGAGATAAAGTATAATATTCATTGTGGAGTGTTATGTATACCTCGTATTCACTTCAAAAGAAAGTAAATACCACACTTCCTTGCTAGGAAATAACATTTGCAGATGTCTACGCATCGTAGCTTTAGAGTTCTAGTGCTTCTTAAATCCCGATATCGCATCTCACTTCTGTGTTTCGAGATAAGATATAATATTCAGAGCGAAGTGTTATGTATACCTCGTCTACACTTCAAAAGAATGTAAATGCGACACTACCTTGTCAGGAAATAGAGTTTGCACCTGTCTACGTATCGAAGAAATAGAGTTCTGATGCATCATAAAACGCGACATCGCACCTCATTTTTATGTTTCATGATAACATGCAATTCTTTGCAACGCGTTAATTATATCTCGGCAGCACTTCAAAAGAATGAAAATTCCACAATTCCTTGCAACGGAATAGCGTTTCTAGATGTCTAGATGTTTCTAGATGTTTCATGATAAGTTGTAATATTCAGTGCAAAGCGTTATGTATATCTGGATAATACTTCAAAGGAATGTAAATCCCACACTTCCTTCCTACGGAATTGCGTTTATAGATGTCGACGTATCGATGCAATAGAGTTCTAGTGCTTCATAGAACGTGATATCGCATCTCATTTCTATGTCTCATGATAACATGCAATATTCAATGTAGATCCTTATGTGTATCTTGTCTACACTTCGAAAGAATGTAAATGCCACACTTCGTTGCTACGGAATAGCGTATTTAGATGTCTACTTATCGAAGCATTACAGTTCTAATTCTTAATAAAACGCGATATCGTATATCATATCTGTGTTTCATGGTAAGATATAATTTAGTGCAATGCGTTATGTATACCTCGTCACTATTTCATGAGAACGTAAAGCCCACACTTCCTTGGGACGAAATAGCGTTTCCAGATGTCTACGTATCAAAGCAATATAGTTCCAATTCTTCATTAGACACGAAATCGTATCTCATATCTATGTTTCATGGTAAGATGTAATTTAAAGCAACGCGTTATGTATATCACGTCTACACTTCAAAAGCATGTAAACCCCACTGTACCTTGCTGCGGGATAGCGTTTCTAGATGTCTACGTTTCGAAGCAATAGTGTTATAATATTGCCACCATTGTGGCGCTGCGGAGGACTCGGCGCGGCACACTCTTCAGGAGTGTCCTGCCTGGGAGGTGCCGCGTCGGGCATTAGCGGCGGAGATGGGTACAGGCCTCTCGTTGCCGAGCATCCTGTCTGTGATGCTTGGTCGTGGGAGCGTCGTGCGGGCCATGATCTCCTTTTGCGAGGAGGCCATGGTCGCGAAGGAGGCCGCCAAGCGTGTCAGGGAGCAATCCCTGCCCGACGCTGCTCAAGGAGTCGACGTCGTAGACTTTTGCCCCGTTTCGCCTCACGGTATGGGGGGCTTCTACTTTAGGGTGGATGTCGCTCCTAAGAAACCTTCGCGGGGCGGAACTTCGCCACCTTCCCCGCGCCTGCGTGTCATGATGGTGGCCATTACGCCTCAGGGGCCACGATTCGGCATTTGTCGGGCCGTGGTATCGAGTCTGACGCACCCGGGGCACCCAGTGCGTCCGGCCCACGCCTGGCCCGAGGCATCGACGACGCCCGTGCGGTGTGGACCACTTAGGTCGTGCCCCACGTCTTTGCACGGGTGTCGTCCGGGGGGCGCGTTCGGTCCGATTGGGGGATTTTTCCGAACATTGCACGCGTCCTCCGGGACGGGAGTGGTGGCCGCGTGGCCCAGCCATTGCTCATTCCTCAGACGGGGTAGTGTGTCTTGTCGACCACACTCCTCTCGGGAAATGGGATCCTCCCAGTCACCATGGAGGACCCCGGCGCGGCAGGGGACCGGACTTGTTCGTCCAGAGTTCCCGGTCCCCTCCCAGCAGCGCCGAGATCGATCACCGTGGGATTTTAGCCGGTAAGTGTCCGGCATACCCCCGGAGTTCCCCAGCTCCGGGAGATCCATGAGGATTTCCCCACGTTAAAAAAAAGGCTAGGTTTAGGTTTGGTTTTATTAGATGGGGTTCAAGTTATATTAGGTTCAAGTTATTCTGGGTTCAAGTTATACGGGTATCGAGTTTAAAGTTTATGTTATACGGCGTTTGATTTTAAGGTTCAAGTTATACGGGGTTTGATTTTAAGATTGAAGTTATACTGGGTTTGAGTTTAAGGTTCATGTTGTACGGGGTTTGAATTCGTGCTAGGAGCGTGCGTTGTGTCGTCGCGCGTAACCTGTTAAAGATGGTCGATAGTACCATTCCTTTCGGAGGGGACGATTCGTCGGGAATAGCCCCGGTTGTCAAGAGTCTAAGATACCCAGCGACCTTTCGAAGTTGCGAGCTTTCGAATCATTTATGCTCGCTTCGTGTCGTCGGGTGAATATATAGACCGCTCGAGGCTGTGTTGGGCGAACGGTAGAGTGTCCTAACGAATGTACGGATTTTTTTTCGTTTACCTGAGCCTTGTTGGAATCGAAACGACTGGATGGTATTGGAATTTTGAAGAGACCGTTGTCGTCGTTGTTCGTTCGGAGGGGACGATTCGTTGCTCGCACCAAGCCTCGTTGTCGAGAGTCTGAGCAAAACCTGCCGTTGCGAGATTGAATAATTTTATACTCGCTTCGTGTTGCCGGGGAAAGCTTTTATAGACCGCCTCGAGACTGTGCATGAAGGCGACGAATGTCCCATCGATGATAACATTATTATGTTCACTCGAATGAGAGCGTCCTGCCGATCTTGAAAGCAATACGCCGCTGTGTGTTTGGTTTTTTTTCTTCTTAGTTCGACGCGCGCGTTCGTTCCAGAGGGGACGATTCCGCGTTGCCCGTTGTCCTCGTTGTCGAGAGTCTGCAATCCCGCCGTTGCGAACTCGAACAGTTTATGCTCGCTTCGCGTTGTCGGGAGGAAAAAGACCGCCTCGAGACTGCTGGTACAAATTCGGAGGAGTCCTAACGAATTTTTGAAAGATTTTTTTTCTTCATACCTGGACGCGCGTGTGCATTTTTCGTAACTTTGAGGGAGACCTTGCGCGCCAACCACTGGCATATGCGTTTCATCCGTAGGACCGATATATCGTGTCGCCTCGAACTCCGTCGAGAGGTGAAAACCGCCACGGTTCGGCGACGCCCGCGTCTCGTTCACCGGAGACGATTGGGTATCGACTTGTTCGAACTTTAGTACCAAGAGACTTAAAGATCAATAAAATATACATATACGATTACCCTGAACGGTGGATCACTTGGCCCGTGGGTCGATGAAGAACGCAGCTAATTGCGCGTCAACGTGTGAACTGCAGGACACATGAACATCGACATTTCGAATGCACATTGCGGTCCACGGATACAAATCCTGGACCACGCCTAGCTGAGGGTCGTTCCCGTAACCAAAATACTGCTTGCGTTGCGCTTCGTCGAATCTGTTTTCCCTACGGTGCTCGAATCTGCTCGCCGTCGTTCATTCTCGATTTAAATTACGAACGTTTCTTAGTTCGGGCGGCACCGAGAAAAGGAGGAAGAGAAGCGATACACGACGTACGAGCGATCGTTGGACGCTCGTCTGAGTCGTCCGTGACCGTGCCGAGGCAATCTGCGATTGGCAACGTGTGTGCGCGTGCAGGGTGCGTAAACGTGTTCATGGAACTGGACGGTGTGTCAATTAGGAACACGCGTGAGTTCTTCGTGGCGTCGTGAGTCGTCCGTTAAACAGGCGACCGCCCACGGGGAACCGCTTTGATCGTGTTTCGATTGCCGATTTTGTTCCGTGTTCCGAATTCGCACACCCGCCACACGCATCGCCTTCACCTGCCTTTAGCGCACGATACGAACATGCCGCGCGCTCGACGTCGTTTAAAATGAATTTTTTTTCATGCCGCAAGAGCGCGGATGAATTCTCGGTCGAGAGAGAAGAGATATATAAGAAAGAGAGCGACATCGTCGTAACGCGAGAGATGATGATGCGCATCCGATCGTTCGAAGTTCTCCTCGTACAGCCCCAGGGTGTTCGATCAGAATAACCCGTTATCTCTGTTCTCTCCGCGTGTGTATAACATGTTCCGCGAGGGAAAAAAAAGATCTCTCACGCGGAACGTCACTCGGACATAGGCCGTCAATGCGTTGTAATGTCGTAACGTTATTCGTGAGGGCGCTCCAACTCGGCCTGTCCTTCGTTCTGAAGGATCAGGGTAATAAAATCGGGGGAAAAGGAGCCGCTCCGTTTCGATCTCTGCGTGTAACGCGCGGAAGGTGGAACCGTTGGAGAGTATAAACGGTGTTGATCGTTCGCAGCTACGACGATAAAGAGGACGGATGTTAAAGAAACGCCGGTAACTTGGTCGTCTAGCGAGAGTCTCGTATTTTTTTTTATATTTTTGACGAATCTTATATAAAAGAAATACCGACACACGAAAGACATTGGCGAGGTGTATAAAACGCTTCGACGAGAACAACAACGAAGAGGTGCGTGTAGTTCTTCTTGCCGGTTTCTCGAGCGGTAAATCAAAGGATCGTTGTGTCGGAGATGGACGAAAGTTCTTTTCGTCGTCTGCCGTCCCCGTTCGCCGATGCTCTCTCCTCATCTTGTATATATTATACATACGAATCTCCTTACCTTCTCTCCGCAAGCGAGTTCGATGGCACGAATGAATTTCGTGCGTCACGTAGAGACGACCTCAGATTAGGTGAGATTACCCGCTGAATTTAAGCATATTACTAAGCGGTGGAAAAGAAACTAACCAGGAATTCCTTAGTAGCTGCGAGCGAACAGGAATGAGCCCAGCACTGAATCCCGCGGTTCCGCCACTGGGAAATGTAGTGTTCGGGAGGATCCGTTTATCCCGAGACAACGAACCGCGTCCAAGTCCATCTCGGATGGGGCCATTTATCCACAGAGTGTGCCAGGCCCGTAACGACCGGTACGCGTTTCGGGACGATCTCTCCTTAGAGTCGGGTTGCTTGAGAGTGCAGCCCTAAGTGGGTGGTAAACTCCATCTAAGACTAAATACGACCACGAGACCGATAGCGAACAAGTACCGTGAGGGAAAGTTGAAAAGAACTTTGAAGAGAGAGTTCAAGAATACGTGAAACCGTTCATGTGTAAACTTGAGAAACCCAAATGATCAAATGAAGAGACACATCGACGACGATACGGGCTCTCGATGGCGCGCGATGCCCCGGTGGTACCCTCGCGGTTCCACAGTGAACGGCACGCCGTCGTCGGCGAACGTTCCGATGATATAGTCGTGTACTTCTCCCCTAGTAGAACGACGCGACCCGTTGCGCGTCGGTCTACGGCCCGAGTGAGCGCCTATAGCTTCGCAATCTTGCGCACGCGGCAGACCCTCGGTCGCCTGCTCGGCTGCGGACGGTACTCGTACGGTATCGGGCCGCAACCAATCCATTCTCGACTGTATGTGCGCCTAGCCCGCCGCAAGCTCGGTCAGACTACCCGGTGGAACAGATTTTGCGCCGGCGCCGGGCTTGGCCAGCTGTTAGCAGGCGGTGCCTCGACTGCCTTGGTCTCGAGGTTCCTTGAAATGGGGAACAGTCCCCATTCTGGTGACAGGCTACGGCTTCTTCCTTCTAGACGGAGTCATCGGTGCGAGGGAGGCGGGGATGGGAACTCGTAGATGGAAACGAGAAGGCGATGCAAAATGCGAGTGAGACAGAGTTGCTCGTTGGTATAAGCGAGACAGCGATGCGTATTGGCGTGAGTGAGACAGAGGTGCTCGTAGGTTCGAGTGAGCGCGTGCACTAGCACGCACGCGAACGCTGCTGGTTGCTGGATTTGCAGGCGTGTACGGCAGGTTGCCTGCGTGCGCGAATTGATGCTGGAGGCGGCAAAGAGGCTGATGGGTGGCAGGCGCTACGCCTGACGTCACCTTACACTCTAAAAGAATGTAAATCCTACAGTTCCTTTCTACGGAATATCGTAGAATACGGAATATCGTATCTAGATGTTTACAAATCTATGCGATACAGTACTAATGCTTCATAAAACGTGATATCCCATTTCATATCAACAGTTCAAAGTAAGTACGTAGGTTGTAAAGCTCTATGCATCGCGTTATGCTTATCTGCTTCTACCCTTAAAAAGAATGTGAACACTACACTCCCTTGCAGAGGGATAGCGCTTTTAGATGTCTACTTGCCTAAGCAATAGAGTTCTATTGCTTCATTCAACGCGATGTCGCATCTCATTTCAATGTTTCATGATAGGTTGTAATATTCAATGCAACGCGTTATGTTTATCTCCACCTACACTTCAAAATAATGTAGATCCCACACTTCCTTGATACGAGATAGCGTTTCTGAATGTCTACGTATCGAAGTAATAGAGTTCTAATGCTTCATAACTCCAACGTTTCAAAGTAAGAAAGTTGTATTCTTCTATGCGTAGAGTTATGCCTGTCTGCTTCTACGATTTGAAAGAATGTGAATTCTACAGTTCTATGCAACTAGATGGCGTTTTATAGTGTCTGCATGTCAAAGCAGTATATTTCTAATGCTCCATGCAATGCAATAGCACATCTCCTTTCAGCGTTTCAATGTAAGTAAGATGGAATCCTATATGCATAGCACTATGCTTATCTGATATTATACTTCATTAGAATGTGAAGTCCGCCGTCCATGCAACATAATTGTGCTTTAATGGGTCTACTTGTCAATGCAATAGAGTTCGTAACCTGCATGCAATGCGATAGCGCATCTCTTTTTAACGTTTCAAGGTAAGTAACCTGTAACCTTATATGCATAGCAATATGCTTATATGCTTCTACACTTTTAATGAATGTCAATAGAAGGGATCCATAAAGCGGGATCGCGCTTCATAGTTTCTACGTGTCAAATAAACGTATTTCCTTGGTGGTATTCCGTATTCCGAAGGTGGTAAAGTATGTAACATGTTATCTTCTATTCATGTTATTATACTCGTGTGCTCCTACACAGCAACCGATTGTGAATTCTGCTGTTTCTTCCAGCGGAATGGGGTTTCATATTGTCTGCTCCTCAAAGCAACCTAAAGATACCTAAAGCATTACACCATGCGATTGCACATCTCATTTCAACGATTCAAATTAAATAATAAGCTGTAAGCAATTATGCAGGGCATTATACTTATCAGCTTCTATGCTTTATAATGCTTCGGAATGCGAGGAGAACCTCAACCCCCCCTTAATTACCTAAAGAGAAGTCAAAAATCCAGCGGCCCTGCAGGTGAGACACCCGAGTGGACGAGAAGAGGTGATCGCCGAAATCCACTGATCGATGGCCCCGAACAATACCGAAGCGTACAGCCCGTCCCACCAAGGAGCCCAGAGGAGGATTCAGGAGACCTGAGGACCACCAGCGAATTCAAGGAAACTAAAGAAGAAAACGTGAGAGCCCATTAAGTATCCCGCGACCCGAGTGTGTGTACACGGCTAGGCGTAGTCGAGAGGAGTAGAATTTCGAAGTTTCGAGCATTGTTTCGCCCCAAGTTTCCCGGGGTCGTGTAGTCTATTTCTTTGGTGCTTTCTGAGCAGCTGGCGCCCAAGAAAATATAGTTTCGCAGTTTCGAAATACCTCCCCGTTTCGGTGATTATTTTTGCGTTCGCGAGCCCGCGAAATGTTGTACGTGAGTGGATACATTGTAACGATAGATCGCTTTAGATTGAGGTACGTTTTACACCTTAATGCATTTGAATAATTAACCCCTACGAGCTTCCCTGACTTACTGTAGATAGGTTTCCGTCACAACTGATAGGGACCATCACTTTACATAGATATATAGAACACACATAGCTCTAAACGTAGAACTGAGAGTTTGAGAACTTCCTTTGAAACGTTGATAGTGAGGAGATCCATCGGATTTTATAGAACTTCAGAACTTACTTGCTATGAAATGTAGGCAGATAAGGGCCATCGCGTTACTTAGAACTTTAGAACTTGCTTACTTCAACAAAGATTTCTATTGGCTTCGTCCGTTCTTTTAGAAGAGTTTTTGATAAACCACTTACTTTTCACGTTCGCAATATTTTTAAAAGTACGCGAGGTGTAATCGTTTAAGTTTTAAAATGATTACTTAGTGTTGATTATTATTTAGTAACTCGGATATAAACGTGTCTGCATAAGATTTAATCTATATGTTTATAAGCCTGAAATTTATGCAGTTTTTTGTTAGTAACTTATTGCTCAAACGGCAAAGATTCAGACCACTTCAAAATGGTTGACTTTCATCAATTTTCTTAAAAATTGAAACAGTGTCCAACTACTTGCTTTAAAGACTGTAATTAATGTTTTCAGAATATTTTAACCCTTATAGGTGAATTCTGGAATTGAAATTGAATGTTTGATTTATCTAACTCCTGTTTAGAACATCTTTCTTTCGGAATGTTCAAGTATTTTTCATATTCGTAATTATTGAAAATGTTTTGCTTCGTTCTCTAATTTAATATTTAGAATTTCCTCAGAAATATTCTTTATCGTAGTGAACTATATAATTGCAATTAGAATTCTTTATGAAATAATAATAACAGGGAGGTATGTATCCATTCTTGTAGTTTTGTAAAGAGTATTTAATCTCACTATTTAAAATGAAACATTAACATTTGTTTACAACCTAATGGAATTTAATTACCTTTTGATTCAAATTCACAATGTTAATCTTCCGTAGTTCAACAATTGTGAGCTGTCCTCAGGAATCGCAGCTCAGTACTTATAAAATGGACGACAAACGAACAGCCTAACCAATTGTAATCAAACCGATTTTTCAATACCAATATTATCATATTTAACTTATCCTGCAAACTACTAAGATGCCCTTCGAACAGTGTTTATTCACTTGCTTCCACCACTGTTTACAATACGTATGTTTAATTTACCATCAAAACTGTAAGTATTATCGTCTTCTTTATTTTTTGTAACCTTCAATGGCTTCATGTTACAGGTCGTTGAACTCATTTTAAAATGCTCTATCGTATTACGGAAGAATGAACATACCAATTCATTTTAAAAAATGAAGGTAACCATCAAATGTCCAACATACCTCCACTTACAAAAAAACTATTTTCATCAACGGATGGGCGCTTTGTTCTGTGCAATTTTATATCAACAAAAATTTCTATGAAACTTAGAGCTTCAAGGATATCTGAGGTGCTAATTATTATTATCTCACGCTGCATATTGTTATGGATGTGTCCAACAAGGCAACGATGAACAAAGTTAGATTTAATATTACGATGTTTAATATATTCCTTATAATGTATTTGTTTTTCTCTAATTTAGCTATAAACAGTGTTCCCGTTGTCAGCAGATAAATATATTTGCTTTAGAATTACAAGAGCCGACAATATCGAAAGTAGAATATTTCTTTACTCCGCTGACCGAATCACTGGAAACGTTAACTAAAGTGCGTGCCTTTCAAAACAGTCAGATGCAAATTACGATACAACGTTTCGAAGAAATGGCACCTGTCACTCTTCTTTAATTTTCGTTTTTTTAATCAAAGGAAATTTAATTGAAGTATCCGCAAAATTTAAGGACAAAAAAGTTATTATAATCTTATGTAACATATATGATGGTGATAAACGATAAGTATATGGACCTGAGAATAGAAAGTAGTGAGCAGAAAAAGAAACTGATAGAACTGCAAAGTAGATCGATATATCTCACAAATGATGCTTCTACGTCCATAAAATCTGCTAAATAAAGACCTATTGCAAATACCAGGTATAATCAATATTACTTCTGCTCAAAAACTATAACAGAATTGGACCGAAATGGATATAAAACAGGGATTTATGTATTCAAAGAGAAAAAATGTATTACTTACAAATTACTTATGTTTGCAGAGATCTCACTAATTCAGGCTTCTTATCGTACAGAACTAATCATTCATTTAACATGGGAAGGGGTCGAGGTATAGTAAAATATTCTCATATTTCTTAGCCTCGTTCGATACGTCAATTGGATCATGTAAAACATCGAACACTAATTGCATCTACTACCTTCAGACCTTAAATATATAATTACAACATATTTAATACCGTTTTAATAACATTTTCCTATTATTTATATATATTATTTATATTAATCGAATAAGTTGCTTTACCAAAGAATAAGAGAATCTGAGGATTATAAATCTGAGCATTACATAACAAACGTGCATTACATATATAATGTTACATGTAAAAAAAGATGAAGACCAAAAAGATCGTACATATGTTGAATCCACAATACGGTAACAAAATTCAAAAAGGGGGGAGGGGTGAAAATCCATCTCCTTGACGATGATAAGAAACAAGTCTGCCACGTGCACTACAATATCTCAAACAGCCAGCGGTTGGCACGCCAATGACAACGGATAGAAAGAATTACGTGGCAGAATAGTAAGTGAATAATAAGAAAAACATATTTATTTGTTAGATGTTTATAAATTCAAATTTAAAAGTCCAAGTCGCATTTAATATACTATTGTTTATCAAGGTGATTTAATGTTGATTCAAATAGGCGTGGAGAACTAGCTGGTACTTCTGTCAATGTAATTTCATTTCTGCTGGATACAGTAAAAACACATTTGCAATTTAAGCAAGGTTTCACTAGATCTGGCGAATTTTCCAAATTTTAGAATGGGATGATGGCAGTAGTAGTTGGTTCAGCGCCAGGCGATAAACGTATACAACAAGCAAAGCAATGTAAACGGATTTAAAATGTTCAAGATTATATAAGTTAAACTATTACACTTTTATAATCCATGTAGCGCTTCGGTTCTTTGTAACGTACAAAGAGTCTTAAGAATGTAACGCAATGTAAAGGAGTTTGGAAACAAAGAAAGCAGGCCTTAATCTCAGATAAATGGACCTTGGATCTGTTGTGTATCGTGGTTTCCGGCGTGCTGTGTTAAGGGATATGTCATTCGGATTTAATTATCTAAACGAGAACAATTCAAATAAATCTGGAGTCAACACATTTGAAGAAAAATTCTTCCAGTGAAGAATGCTGTCTGCTGTGCAATAGCAGCTTTACATCCACTTGATATTCTACAGAAAACTTTATGTCATTTTCCTCGATTTACTAGAATCGAAACTATGAAATCTATTATGTAGTTTTTCTGCAACTGCTACCATACACACACGCACGCGCGCATACACACACACGCGCACGTACATACGAAATCCATCAAGATTAAAGATACTGTATATCTATTGGCTATTGCATGGATAAATTGTAGAATTCCATTTGTAATTGATAATTAGATTATAAACATTTATATGCTTTTATCAGAAATTTAAATACGTCAAAATTGCAGCGCGCAGATGTGTAAATATCACTTTGCGATCTCATTTCATTTTGGCAGTTATACTTATATATGAGGATCCATCCAGGCATAAAGCTTAATAATCTTTCAACTATAAAATAATTATGGAACATTAGACTTTTTACTAGCGTTGGTCCATTTTATCATTTTCGGAACTTATGAAGCAGCTAGAACTATAATAACAATGTACTTTATATCTTTTCTCATTGTTTCCAAAGAAAATATTAGATATGAATAACTATGTTCATTTTATTATAAATGTATGAGTAAAGTTCAATCTACATAAATAAACGTTTTCAAACGTATTTATTTAATTTTTATCATTTAGCGTTACAAAATGTATTATAATATTTTATATTATCATATCAAATTTTACAAAAAGTAACAAAATTTTTAAAAGTAGGAATAATTTTTCCTTAATTAGTTAATATGTCGGTTCTTTTTAAGAAGACGGTATTTAATTTTTCAAAGAAAGTTTCGACTTTAAATTGACCATTAATTTCTCTAATTTCAATGCTTTTCGTAGATCACCGCTAATTTTCAACTTTTCCATTACAGCTTTGTCCATGCAAGGTTTAATTCTCCGAAAGATATATAATATTATGTTATTAGTAAAATTATTTTGCATTTCTAATTAATTTAAACGTAAAAAATATATTTTTTTTTATAAGAAAGCATTGCGAGAAAATTTTGGGAATCCATTGCTAATGTTGTACCTAGTGGTTGACTAGGTTCTCCCCTCGCTGCCACACCCTTTACTATTTTTAAGATCCAAAAACCGTGTACCAACTTTGTCACCTTCAAAATTTACGAAATTTACATATTGCGAATTTTGCAAAAGTGATGTTAATTAACTCTTGAATTATGGTTGCTTGGGCGATTAATCAGACTGATCTATGAGAAGCTGTAATGTACGAGGACTAATAAATTTTCTTTTAACATAATGAACAATATAGTATTTGTGCTTACAGTCTTATTAACAAACTCGCTGTTCAAATTAGTTTGGATGACAATTAATATTTGCATGATCTTTTCCTCTGATTTATCTGTATAATTTGTTCGTTCTTTTCAATTGTCATATATAATTACTAAAATCTATATGTTCTAGGAAGGAATCAGGCAACAAGTTAACTTATCAATGATATTTATATTCTGTAAAATAAATTGATTTGTTTACTAAAATATAAATTATACATTCATGTATTAATTGTAAACCTTTAGTTAATTATTCATACCTGGATTACACGCATAATGGGTAAAATCAGACATACCTTCAGTTTTTCAATATTGCCTCATAGAATAAAGACTTATTAGTAACAAATTTACTGTGTTTGCAAAATAAAAGTGTACATTGCATCACCCATTATTTCCAGCTTCCTACTATAATTTTGTGATTCTGGCTGGTGTTACTTGTTGTTAATAATCCATGAATAATCGACGACTGGAGTTACCAACAACCGATAACGTATGATATCACACACGAGTGGTGTAACCAATAGTAGGTAACTCAAGACTTATCAACGACTAGAGTTTCCTGCGGTCGAAAACTCACGACATATGGACAGTAGGTGATGCATGAGGTCGATAACTCATGATATTATAACGGCCGGTATTACCAATAGTCGGTAATTCAAGAACTATCGACGGATGACATTGCCAATTATCGATAATCCCTCTTTTACTTGGCATAACTTAATCTAACATCATCTAAACTTAATTTGAACCAAGCTAACCTCAGTTACACCTAATCGGACTTAACCTGCCTTCACTCAAATCTAACCCAACCTAGCACAATCTAACTTTACCTCTTTTAAACATAAACCAATCAAACCAACGCTTTCTTAAATCTAATCCAACATAACTGAGCTACATGCAAACATTCCCAAATATAACCCAACCTAACCTAACCTAGCGTAACCGAACTAAATCAAACATAATCACACTTCCATCTCGTTTCAGAAGCAACCTCCGCAACTTTCCCAGGGATAAGGCTATGCAGTAAGCCTTCCGCAGTAACGGAGTGATTGAGATCCGCTCCGATTGAACGCTCCGTTTATTCACGTAATGTAATGTAATTATCAGCGGGTTCAATCGGAGCGGGTCCGCATCGAATACAGGAGCGCCTTTGGCGAAATGAAAACGAACAGACTGAAAAGAATAAAACTTTACTAAAAAATCGTACGGAAATCCGATATATCTACGCGTATCTAATATACATCTAACTAAAACATAATTCGAAAAATACAAACGATAAGAGGGAACATTCTCCAATATATGACATATATAAATCAACGGATGCAAGAGAGAACACTCGATCTCGGGGTAGCGAGACCGGGGCGCTATCCTGAAGTAATCGTATAACGTCGTTTTCGGGATGGTGCAGTGAGGAAATGTGGAGGATAGAGAGCATAAAGTAACAACAACGTAACTAAAGAGAAGGAAAGGAAAATTTGTGGAAACATTGCATTCATTAAGAGGAAATCCTAGAAATTTCAGACAACAGATTATATACCATACTGTAAGGGCCTTGACGTTGTACCTTGGTACAAAGAAATATGGCGATATCGTAGGAGAAAATAAAAAAATCGAGAAACTAAAAAAGAATTATATTGGTCGCAAAAGGATATATATATAAACTTTATATTGATACTTAGATATTTTCATTTCACCAACATTTTCACGGCAATGACTAGACCGTTTGTATAAACTCAGAATTATTGTTAACGAAATTTGCCACACTTTCAAAATTACTGTTAACCTCTGCAAAAATATTGCAATCGACGAAACCATGGTTTCGTGGCGAGGACGCCTTAGTTTTTGCCAATATATCCCAGGAAAGGGCATAAATATGGTATAAGACATTGTCAACTGTACCTTCCGGATGGATACATCAACAACATTCTTATTTACGCCGGAAAAAATGCAACCAGAATAGTTAGAGCACATGTGCATGCTATAGTTATGACCTTGAAGGTTGAATTATCATTTGGACGCCGCGTATTATGCGCAAATAATTTTGATAGTAGTGTCCCATTGGCAAAGAACTTTTGCATGAAGGAACATTTATTTGTGGTACAGTAAAAATTAATAAAAAAATTCTCCCGCTGCAGGCCAAATGGAAACAGCAACGGGGTGGCTTTATGTATTTTCAAAATGGGAACGGATTTCAATTCTTAAAATGAACGGATAAGAGGCCGGTATGCATGCTAGCCACTTCTGAAAACCACAAATGTGTTATTGTCCAGGGTAATAATAATAAGTTAATGCCGGTCACAGTGTTCCTTTATAACAAAGCTACGAAGGGGTTTGACCATCCGACCAGATGTCTTCTTATCACAGTTGATTACGCAGAACAGTAAAGTGGTATAGAAAAATAGTTATCAAATTAGTTTGCGCGACTTCTCTCGTTAATTCCTATTGTATACATAGAAAATGAATTGCCAAAGGTATGAAAATATTGAACATTTTCTGCTGTCGTTTCAAGAACGCACGATAAAAACGAGACAGTGATGTAAAGAATGTTTTAAACATATATCTAGAATAAATCGTGGGCAGTATGCCGCGAATAAGACGACAAAAGCAAAAACCTATTGCAACAAATGTAAGGGTCAACCGGAACTCCACCCAACATGTTTTGAAAAATTACATAAAAAAATTAAATAATTATGTTAGGTTTACAATATTGAATTGTTATATTTTAAAGATTGAATGTCTGCTTATAATGTTGGAAACTACTTTCTGAAATACAAGTGCGACACAACGTGATGCACACCGGGTCACAAAATAGACGTGTGTGACCAACCAGTGATGCAAGCCGCCCCAAAAATCAGACGCGAGTGACCCACCGATGATGCACACCGCCCCACGGAACACACACGTGTGACACACCTGTGATGCACGCAGGCGTCAATGTGCTAAAAGTAGAAATTGGATGTGCCATCGCATCGCGTGGAGCATGAGATCACTACGGCTTTGACAAGCAGACAATATAAAAACCCATCACGATGCAAGGAACAGTGGAATTCTCAATCTTTTGAAGCGTAGAAGTAGGTAAGGTAAGTAGGTAACGTAAATTCAAGGATAATGCGATACATAGAACATTACAACGTTATTGCTTCCGAACGTTGAAATGAAATATACCACTGCACCGCATGCAGCATTAGAACTCTATTACTTTTACACGTAGACACTATGAAACGCCGTCCCGATGCATATGTCTGTAGAATTCATATTCTTTTGAAGTGTAGATGCAGATAAGCATAATGCTATGCACAGAAGATTATAGCTCACTTACTTTGAAATGTTGAAATGAGAAGTGCTATTGCATTGCGTGGAGTAGTAAACTCTTCTGCTTTGACACGCAGACACTATGAAGCACTATTCCCTTCCATGGAAATGTATAATTCACAATCTTTGAAAATGTAGAAGCAGATAAGCATAATGCTTTGCTTAGAAGTTTTAGCTTACTTACTTTGAAAATTTGGAATGAAATGCGCCTTTGAATTGCACAGAGTATTAGACCTCTTCGGTTTTGACAAGCAGACTCTGTGCAGTGTCATCCCGTTGCATGGAACAGTAGAATTTACAATCATTAGACATAATATTATCTTTTGGTCATTATTTCTGTTGCCCTTCCAAGATTTTTCATCAAACATGGTTTTTCGGGTTTTATCATGAACATAAGCTGTGGAACCGAAAATTCGTAAATACTTTACTTTTGGCTTTTTATCAAGCCACATTTCAAATGGCGTTTTACTTTGTTTTAAAGCCTTTGTTGGGCTCAAATTTATTAAATACGTCGCAGTTAAAGCTGCTTCCCCCTCAAAACACTTTATTCAAACTGGCACCACTTATAATCGTGCGTGCCTTTTCTGTTATAGTTCTGACCATTCTCTCAGAAACACCAATTGGGAGGTTCGCCGAACTGTTAGATGGTAACTAGTACCTTTTTCTACACAATAATCTTTCATCTCGTTTGACAGATATTCTCTGCCATTATCGCTATACAAGTGAACAACTTTTAAATTAAAATGAGCCTCGCTTCTACTTACATAATCTTTAAATGCAGAAAATACTTCTGATTTATATGTAATCAGATATGTTACACAGTAAAGTGTATATTCGTCCACAAATAGGAGAAAATAATTCTTTCCGTTAATAGTTGAAGGAATAATAAAACCACATACATCTGAATAAATAATAAGCAATAGTCACTTTACATGCTCCATATTCTTTACCTTTTCGAGTGATAATCGTGCTTGCTTACCTTTAATGCGAGCCTCACATAAATTATCATTCGGCACTATCATTTCAATATGACTTACATCACTGACCACATTTTTGTTCAATTCTACGAATTTTGATCTTCCAATGTGGCCCAAACGCTGATGCCACAGTTCGTAGTCATTATTTACTGCACTATGAATCTGGTGATTAATCAATGTTTCACCATTTTCCAATTGAAAATCAGTAATAGATAAGTTATTTTTTCCCTTACCTTTCATTATTTTCTGACCAGTTTTCATTACCTCAGCGTTTCCATCTATCACAAATACGATGTACATTCCTGCTTCTTGCATCCTTCTAACGGATAACACCTTTTTGCCATCAAAATCTTCAAGGGTGTACTCAATTCCTCGAATGTCGGAAAGACATTGTCACGTTTGATAATGTGATCCGACGCTCCGCAATCCAACAGAAACTTTAATTTCTTTTTATGGTCTTCCCCATTTTCATTGTACCCCGTCATAAAGGCAAACGAGGATGTCCCAGCCTTTTCAATATCCAATTCTTCTGTTTCTTGAGCTGCCTGGGCGATTACCTTTTTCTTTCCCGCGTGCTCAACCGTTCTTAATAATAAAAACGTTCTTTTATTTTATGCCCTTTCGTCCACAATGATGGCATTTTATATTTATCGTTTCTTTGGCCATTTAAATTATCCCATTTTGTCGTTTCTATTGGTTTGTCTTTTATGTACTTTTGGATTAAAATTGTCTCTATCTGTATGTATCTTCTGAGTATGTAATACATTCTCGCTTGTCGAGCAGCCTGTTCGTAATTTTACATCGTGGACCATTAAACGAGTTTTTATAAACGCTGATGTTAGGTTGTATTCGGAAAACGTTCTATCGGCGTAATTACTCGCCATAGCACGTTGGAAGGGTTAGCAGTAAATGGAAAGCTTTATCCGTTTCTTCTAATTTTACACACGCTGCTAAGAGTTCCGTGATTATATCGTTGAGTGTTGTAAAACATTTGATCAAGGGCTGCTCTGCCTGTAGTTTTAAGCTTAATAGTTTTTTTCTAACAGCCAATTGCGTGGCTAAACTCTCCCTTTCATATATGCCATCCAATTTCTGCAAAATTTCAGCTGCAGTCTTCGCATTATTTGCGAAGCTCAAAAAGGAATCTGCCAAACATTCAGCAATGACACCTTTCGCAATCCTCTCTGCTTTCCTCCAATCTTCAGATATTCTTACTGGAAGGGGTTCATCAATAATTATTCAATTAGCTTAACCGTGCACCAATTCTCAATTGTCACATACTGTAGCAATCACCATCAAATTGTTTAATGTTTCTCTTGGTTTTTGCACTTTCCAGATTTCTCCTTTTTCTTCTTAAAGAAAGGTTTATATTCACTAACAATGTTTCTTCTACAATTTAATCACTTATTTATACTTCTGATATTACACATATAATCACATAGTCACATACAGAAAAGTTATCATTGAAAAGAATATCTACTAAAGTGTTACTACTATTAAAATACGTAAACTAGGCCCATAACCTATTGAATTATGGGTAAATATAAATGAAAAGCTGTCCAAAGTTTTTTATAGTCTGCAACTTTATTCTTAAGGTTTGAAGGTACGTCTTTACGTTTTAAAAACTCTAATAATTGTGGGGACTCCGCATAGGAAATATAGTGTCCCCCTAAAGAAATAGACGACGCAAACTCTGCACGTGCTTTCCTTTCAGGCCACTAGGTATAAACAGTCGTGAACCCTACTCGAACCGACAGAACTCTTTCATAGTTTATATACTGGATTCTATTTCCTAACTCAAGATTCATTTTTGTTTCTCCGTTGACATGTGAAATAACCCAACGGTAGTAAGCTGTTATGCATAGCATTATACTCATCTGCCACTACACTTCAAAAAAAATGTTAATTCTACATGTTCATGCAACAAGATGGCCCTTCATACAGTCTGCCTGTTGGAACAACAGAGTCTTAATGCTTCATGACATGCGGTGGCAAATCTCACATCAATGTTTCCGAGTAGTGTTCCGAGTAGTAGTAGTGTTTCTGTTCCATGCAACAGGAAGGAGCTTCATAATGTCTACGTGTCAAATGAGGAGAGTCCTAATGCTCCATGCAATGCGATGTCGCATCTCATGTCAACGTTTTAAAGTAAGGTGTAATCGTGTATGCGTAGCATTATGCTCATCTGCTTCTACACTTCATAAGGTTGTGAATTCTACACTTCCATGCAACAGGGTGGCGTTTTATAGTGTCTACTTGTCAAAGCAATGGAGTTCTAATGCTCCATGCAATGCGACTGTGCATTTCATTTGTACGTATCGAATTTAGTAAGCTGCAATCTTCTGTGCATAACGTAGAAAACTCATTAATCAAAGACAATTACAAGGTTTTGTAAATCATTAAATAGTTCCTTTCAACTGAGATATTACTCCATGGACTGCTAATGAACAACTGCTTCATCGTTTTGAAACGTACACACGAAATCTCATTTTTTTCGCACATTCGCTCTTGCTCGCATTCTAGAATATTCCACGCACTTAACATTTAAAACTTGAATTATTGATTAGCTCTTAAATTAAGATAATTTCGTTATCCTTCACTCGGCATGCCTATCCTGTATGAACATTCGTCCAGAATGTCTTCATTCCTATCGTCTTTGATTTGAGATAAATGTCATAGATTTCTTCGATCCACGATTTCATAGAATCTGCTGACGTAGATGTATGTAGGGGTCCTTTTCCTTCCCCTACCTTTCGAACTACAAGTCGTTGATTGCGTAAAACTTGTGCAACTTCATACGATTCGAAGTATTTATGAGCTATTTTTTGACCAGGACTCTGTTACATATGTTTAATTGCTACTAGATCTCCTTCACGATAAACTCTAGCTTTTCGTCTATTCTTGTTAAATATTCGCCTATTCTCTCGTTGAATTCTGCATATATTTTTGCTTGCTTGAGTCGTACTTCATCTCGTTTATCTTGAAAACGTGCGATCCATTCCTTTTCAAGTATGTCTCGGATGTCAAGATGACATTAAGACGTGAATGTGTCCCAGAGAGAAGATGAAATGGTGACGTGCCAATACTTCGATGTATTGTTCATTTCAAACATTGTTAATCTACTTCTAAATACTTACATCATTCACAGGGCCTAGGTGCAACTAATTTTGCTGACAACAGTATGAATGTTCTATTAAGATGTTCGACTTGACCACTAGCTCTAGGAATTCCTGTTGTAGTTGAAACACGTTTTATATCTTCTTCTTGACAATATTGCTTGAAACCATTTGCTGTGAAAGCCGTTCCCCTATCAGAAATTATTCGACGCGGATTATAAAAAATAGTCGCTAGCTTTTTCAGGCGTGACGAAACGTAAGCTGTAGTAGTAGGTTTTGTAGTATAAAGCCATGTAAATTTTGTAAAAGCATTTACCACTACAAATATGTACTGATACGTTTTCTTTGTTGATGGCAGCGGTCCAAGATAATCGATATGAAATGTATCAAAAGGAATACTCCCGTTTTCAATCGGATTTAAATGACACTCATGCTTCCCCTGCATCTTTTCGGCTAAGATGCATGCAACACAATTCCTTACCACCTTTTCAACTTGCTGCCGAAGATTTGGAATCCAGTAATCTCTACGTACGATAGCCTCAGTCTTGACCACAGAAAAATGTCCACACTCATAAGCTGGCCTTATTTCTTGCTCTGTACAGAAAATTTCCCCGTAGAACATAATCATTCGTCTTGTTTTGAAGTACCAAATCTCGAAGTTTCATAACAGTCTCATCATCTTCCTGTGCTTTCCGCAAACGTGCTGTAAGGCTTGCATCAGATTCATCGATTAAGAAAATCGCAGGAGGTGCATTTCTACTTAGCGCAGCAGCATGTATCATGTCCCTCTCTGGACTATGCTATATCCGGTAATCAAATTCTTCTAACGATAATGTCCATCACGCAACTCACAAACAAAGATCTTTCTTATTCATTGTAAGAGTACAATCTCGGTAATAAGTAACAATAACAAACGAAATTCCTAATAAATAAACTCCTAATTTCTTCAAAGCTTTTACTATTGCTAAAACCTCAAACTCATAGCTACTGCATTTAGATTCAAAAGTCTTACCACTAAAAAATAATATATATATAACATATGCCCGAAAAATTTGACAGAAGTTTGCACAAAACAACACTTTTCTCAACTGAATATTAAACCGGCTCCGCTCGCTATAATTCAAACTCTTTCAAGATTTTTGATCCTACTTTTAATATCGTTTGATGAAATAATCGAATCATCTATGTATGCTAAAACTATTCTCTCTCGAATAAGATCTCTAAATATGGTATTTATAAAACTTTGAAAAACTGCTGGTGAATTACATAGACCAAATGGGACTCGTAAGAATTCATAATGACCATCTGATACAATAAATGCTGTATACTTTCGACCTGACATATCCTGTCATACGTGAAAGAAACCGTTTCTCAAGTCAAGAGTAATAAAAATGCGCGCGCCTTGTAACAAATCTAATTGATCTTCGATCAATTGTAACGGATATCTATCTTTAATAATTTTCTTATTAATTTGTCAATAATCCACACATAATCCAAACAAATCATTTTTCTTCCGAACGAGAAAAACCGAACTCGCATAATCAGAAGTAGACAACTGGGCGACTCCAGCCACAATCCACTGTTCTATCTGCGCATTAACGATCTCTTTTTGCAACGCTGACAATTGTCTCGCCGATTGATATACAGACTCTTCGCCTTTCAATATTAATTTCATTGCAATTTTACGTTCAAAGGTTTTACTTGGCTTGTAATTGCTAACAAGATTTTCTATCGTCACGCGCTAATTAGGATCTAATACACGAGACACATCAACTTGATTTACTTCTAACACGTCACTCGTTACATCTATTTAAAATATTTCCGGTACCATATTTTGTCTTTCAACAATTTCGCGCGTTACTTTCGATAATGGACGAATAATTACTTTACCATCTTTAATGCTGACATCGGTTATATTTAAGAAATTCGTTCCTATTAACAGCTTGTGTCGAACAATGGTATCAGAGATTATTTGTATACAAATCAGATATGAGTGCCCATCTACGGTAATTTCTGCTTGAAAATCACCTAATGTTGTATTATTCCTTGAACCTTCGAAATGTAATTCATTGCGTCGTAATTGCGGAGAAGCAAGCTTAATGTACTCGTCTGTGCGAATTAAACTAAAATCACTTCCTGAATCCATTAATGCTTTGATCTCGCATCCGTAAAGTAAAACATTTTTGAGATACTTTCGGTACGATACTCCTAATGATGCGCAGCTCTCTTCACTGGCTTTAAATTTCTTGGAACGTTTCGACGCAATATGTCCACGTTCTTGACATATGAAACATTTTACACCGCGATCTTTCGTTGGACAATTCACGCTAATATGATCGTGCTCACCACAATTATAACATCGTACAATATTACCGATAAATTCTTTTATCTCACCCACATTGACCATCTCTTTTCGTTCACTTCTAACGAAACTGTCTTTACACATCTCAAACTTTGTTGACGTCTGAACATTCGACATACCTCGATCTCGAAGAATTACCTTTTCAAACGCTTTCGAAAGTTGATTGGTTGTTGTAAACTGTAGAATACGCGCGTGGTTCCGGAGCATTTCATCGGGAATGCCGTCAATCAGATATTCAAGTATTTCATCGTCGTTGATTGGTACTCGATTTCCAAAAATGTTCTTCTCGTGCAAATATTCATGAAATGTCTCGTTCCTGTTCCATAACCGCTCTTCAAATTTCTTCTTCATTTCAATTTCGCTTTGTGGATGATAAAACACAACTCATAATTCTTCCAGCAGTCGGTTGAATACCATAGTTATATATTCTGATTTAGAAAGAAATCATTCAAGTGCTTTTCCCTTCAGTAGCATACCGATAAGTATTCGTGCAACGTCATCTTCCAATTTATATGTCGTCTTGAATAATTTGATCTGCTTCTCCCAAATTTTATAATCACCAGATTTACTTTAGACTATTAAGAAATTGTCACCGCTACTAACAACATCAAATAGTTCGCCTTCAAAATTACGCGTCGATATTCGTTGCTCATTTTCCGAATTTTACTCAACCTGTAATTTCTGACGCACCTGATCTAACTCAAGGCGCAACACGGCTAACTCACGTTCTGCTAATACTTTTTCTTTTAAGAAAAGATCAATTTCAGATTGCTGTAGATTCATTGATGACTGCACGTTTGGTGATACACCAGCACACGACTCTTCATTATCTTCATGAACTTCACGTTCCATCTGGATCAACTTCCATCAAACGGGAAATTAATTCAGCTTTCGAACCAGCAGTAAGTAGTTTATGCTCTATTAATATCTCTCTTAGCACTGTAACTGTAATTTTACGAAGCGCCATCCCGTTGCATGAAGCTGTATAATTCACATTCATTTGATGACTAGAAGCAGTTAAGCATAATGCTATGCATAGGGGATTACAGCTTGCTTACATTGAAACGTTGAAATGCGTTGCGCCAACGCATTGCATGGAGCATCGGAACTCTCTTGCTCTGACACGTAAACACTATAAAGCGCCATTTCGTTTCAAGGAATTGTAAAATTCACATTCTTTTGAAGTAGATAAGTATAATGCGATGCACAGAACGGTGCAGCTTTCATACTCTGAAACTTATACGATTCAGAAGAATATGAATTTGCAGTTCGCTGCAACCAGATGGCGCTTCATAATATCTGTGTCTCATTGCAATAGAGATCTACTGCTCCAAGTAATGCAATGGCGCATTTTAATTCAACGTTTCAAAGTTAGTAAGCTATTAATTTATATGATTAGCATTATGTTTATCTGCTTCAGCGCATCATAAGAATGTGAAATCTTCAGTTCCAAGCAACGGGATGGCGGTTCGTATTGCCTGCGTGTCAAAGTAATTGATGCCTAATGATCCATGCAATCTGATGGCGCATTTCATTTCAATGGTTCAATCCAACGAGACTGTAATCTTTTGTGCGTAGCATTATTCTTGTCTGTTTGTACACTTGAAAGGAATGTAAACTCTACAGTTCCTTGCTATGGGATCTCGCTATATTGTGTCTTCATGTCAAAGCTATTGAGATCTAAATGCTCCATGTGTCTCGATGGCGCGACTCATTTCAACGATTCAAACTAAGTAAGTTTTAAGGATCTATACATCGCATTATACTTATCAGCTTTTACACTTCAAAATAACCTACCTGGTTAGTCTGCCTGGTAAGTCTACCTGTAAAACCAATGGAGTTCAAAATCTTATATGCATCACGATCGTTCGTCGCATTTCAAAGTTTCAATGTATGTTACCTGTAACTCTCAATGCTTCTTCGAATACCTATCTGTTTATACACTTGAAAAGAATGTGACTTCCACAGTTCCATGTAACGGGAAGCTGCATCATAGCTTTGGCCTGTCAAAGCAATGCAGTTCTAGTGCTATATGTATGGCGTTGGCTCATCTCTTTTCAACGTTCTAAAGTATGTGTGTAATGTTCTATACATCTTATTATCCATATAAGCTTCTATGCGTCAAATGAATGTGAATCGTAATGTCGTTACAAGCGACTGTACGATTCATGATTGTGTCTTCGTGTCAATGCAATAGAGTTCTAATGCTTTATGCAATGCGATAGCGCAAATCATTTCAACGATTCATAGTAAGTTAGCTGTAACTTTGTACCCTTTGCATTTTGTTGATCTGTTTCTACATTTCAGAAGAATGCGAATTCTACAGATAAATGCATCGGGATGGCGTTTCATAGTGTCTACAATAGAGTTCTAATGCTATATGCTGTGTGGTGGGCTGTCTCATTTCAACGTTCGAAAGCAAGAATGTTGTAATGTTCTCTGTATCGCATTATCCTTACCTACCTCTACACTTCAAACGAATGGAAATTCGACTGTTGCTTGCACGGGGCTGGGGTTTCGTATTGTCTGCTTGCCAAAGCTGTAATGATCTAATGCTCCACGCAATGCGATGGCACATCTAATTTCTACGTTTAGCACGTTGACGCCGGCGTGCATCACATGTGAGTCACACGTGTCTGTTCCGTGAGGCAGTGTGCATCTCCGGTGGGTCACACGCGTCTATTTCGTGGGCCGGCGTGCATCACGATGGGTCGAACTTATATTTCACAAAGTAGATAGTACAAAATAGGTTTATTTTTCAATTCTCAGCATAATAAACATACATTCTATATTTAAAACATAACAAACCAATATTATAAACCTAACTAAATTATTTAATTTTTGAAATCATGTTGGGTAGAGTTCCGGTTGGCCCTTACATCAGTTAGAACAGATTTTTACGTTTATCGCCTTACTCGCGGCATACTGTTTACCATTTATTCTAGACATACATTAATAACATTCTTTACATGTCTAGTTTTTCTCGCGCGTCCTTGGAACGACCGCAGAAAATGTGTACGCTTCTTGGGCACTGCTTCAGTTTCAGATGACGTTTGTTCACCGTGGTGATCCATTGTACTGAGGAGATAATCAATAATTTTTTCGCGGAAGTTTAATATTTTCATACCTTTGGTACTCCATTTTCTATGCATATAATAGACATTGACGAGAGAATTCCAGCATACTAATTCGATAACTATTTTCCTATACCACTTTACTGTTCTGCGTAATCAACTGTGATAAGAAGACATCTGGTCGGATGGTCAAATCCCTCCTTAGCATTGTTATAAAGGGACACTGTGTCCGGCTTTAACTTATTATTTCTGCACGGGACAATAACACATTTGCGGTTTTCAGAAGTGGCTAGCATGCATACCGGTTTCTTATACGTCCACTTTAAAAACTTAAAGCCGCTCCGATTTTGAAAATACATGAAGCTACCCCGTTGCAGTTTCCGTTTAGCCTACAGCGGAAGAAATTGTGTATTAACTTTTACTGTACCATAAATAGATGTTACTTTTTGCAGAAGTTTCTCGGCCAAAGGGACACAAGTATATAAACTATTTGCCTGTAATATGCGGCTTTCAAATAATAATTCACCCTCCAACATCATAACTACAGCATGCGTATGTGCTTTCGCTATTCTCGTTGCATTATTTCCGGCATAAATAAGAATATTATGTGCGTATCCTTCCGGAAGGCACAGTTTACAATGTTTTATACCATATTTATGCCGCTTTCCTGGGATATATTGACAAAAACTGTAGCTTCCTCGCCATGGAACCATGATTTCGTCGATTACAATATTTTTACCGGGCTTAACACGTTGAGTGCTACGTCAGTCCCCAGGAACTAACAGTGAACTTTCCGTTCAAGCGGCATCAGTCCCCAGGGACTGACAATCGACTTTTCGTTTGGATAACGTGGATTCTAGGGACTGACAGCGAACTTCTTGTTTGGTCGACATCGGTGCATCAGACCGGCATTGTAAAGGGTTAAATTATTAATGACAATTAACAAATTTATACTAATTTTTAATGAAGTTTATTAAAACATTTTAAGCAAAGATGTGACTGCGATTTGCACATTTTACAGTATGTAGTAACTTCCTTTGTCATTTTCCTCGCTAACTGGCGTCCGAACATTTTTGTGTTTGTGCTGTAACATTCAACACAATATTTTCGTACTTCATGCGCCTTTCCTTCCTTCTTATGAAATTTGTGAATTCGTCTACTTGTATCGGCCCTAATTGAGGTTTTATCATATGAATGTCGTGTGAGAGCATTTACCAATTGTTTTTGGAATGTTGTAATTGACATCTTTCTTCCTGTTACATTTTGGGACATACGTAATGCATTCACGACGACAATATTCAAAAGAAGGTCGAATGCCAGTTTTCTATACCATTTTAGTGACCTTCTAAGTGGACTGCTGTAAGCACTCATTTGATCAGACAGAACAATCGCTGTTTTACCTATATTATAATCAATAATAATTTTTGGTTTGCAGGATACGCCTGTTCTTGTTATTATGGATTTCATTTCGTCAGAATGCTTGATCGAAAGAACTAAAACATCTGTCTTGTATTTCCATTTCATGATTGTAATCCCTTTACTGTTCTCTTGGGCAATGACTTCTCCGCGTCGCAGTTTGGCTGTCACAACTTTACTTGGATTGCCTCTTCGATTTGGTCGAAGAGTACCAACCAAATGCGTATTTTTTGTTATAAGTTTGGTTACTAAATCCACACTCGTATAATAATTATCTGTGTATAAAGTATGGCCTTCGTGAAACACATTTTCACATAAATTCATGACAACATTTGTTGTATTTTTTTATCCAATGATTTGCCGATGTAAATGCAAAGATTATATGTGTAATGATTATCACAGCACAATTTAAGTATTTTATTGCATATCTATGCTTTTTTTGTTTCATGTACTGTCTAAGTATGATCCGTCCACGGAATGGTATTACCATCTCGTCGATGCATAACATTTCAACGGGCTCATAATATTTTTTAAGATTTATATTTAATTCTTGTATTAAAAATTCACATTTATTAAAAATACAACATTCTCAACAGAATTTGAAATCTGTCTCTACTCATAATTTTCCGCGGGAAAGTTTGAATAAACAATGGATCCTTAGACCAATACAGATACAAAGATGGAAGCTTTACCAATCCCATCCACAAAACCACTCCAAAAAACCTCTTTATTTCGTCCTTATCTGTTGGCACCCACTTTTCACCACGTTTGGAAGCGATTGTTCTTTGTGTCGCGTAAATATCTGTTTGTTGGCTTATATGTTAAAATAGTTTATTTGTCACATAAAGGCAGTAAAAATCTTCCATTGTGCAACAATTTTGCATTTGTTCATGAGCGAGTTTAGCACTATGGAGACTTGAGGAATTTATAATGTTTGGCTGGTTGTCTCGCGGATCAAACCAATCATTTGGATCACTTGTTTCAGTATTCCTTAGTGAACTACTAGATGAATTGTCACTATCTGAAGATGGTAGTTGTATTACACGCCGACATTTGCGTAGTACAAATGGCTCACTCGACGAGTCACTATATGTTCGTCCTCTCAACATTTTTAGTTGATGGATACCAAAACTTTTTCAAAATAGTCACTATAAAACTGAATTCTCTTTGCTGCAATAGGTCTTTATACTCCCGTGGCTTTTTCAGAATGACCCTCACCTTGTATTTGCTCTTTCGCCTCTCTGGAATTCCCCATCTCATTATCTTATGTTTATACATTGTATACAAATGTATTGCTTGTATCAATTTCAAAGTCCGAACGCCACGAATACAGTGTATTAAAGTTATCGTTGGTTTATACCCATCAGCATGTAACATTGGAATGAGATGAGACATTGCGCTAAATGAAATACTAGAACACATTGTTTTGAAGTGTAGAAGTAGATAAGCATAATCCATTGCAAAATACGTTACAACTCACCTACTTTGAAACGTTGAAATAAAATGCACTATCGCGATCTATGACGCGTTCGTTATTCGTAATCTGATTCTTCTGAAGAGGACTAGCAGACGAGCATATTGCATTGCATTGGACATTGCAAACTTACTTGCTTAGAAACGTTGAAATAAAATGTATCATTGCGATACATGAAACGTTAGAACTCTATTTCTTCCATACTTACGAATTCTATGAATCCTACGGTTGCATGCAATGTAATGGCGCTTTATAGTGTCTACGTGCCAATGCATGAGAGTTCTAATGCTTCATACAACCCGATAGCCCATCTCATTTTAACGTTTCAATGTAAGTTATTTGTAATGTTCTGTGTATTGCATTTTGCTTATCTGCTTCTGCTCTTGATGGAATGTGAGTTCCGTAAATTCATGCAACAAATTCAAGTAACGTCGTGCTTAGCGCCTGCCACCCATTCCACACATGAGCCTTCTCGCACTTCGATCATCAACCCCTGGACTCAGGCAATCCGCCGCGCTCGCCTACAGCACCGGCAACCGGCAGCGTTCATGCGCGCACATCTGCACGCGCTTACAGACACCAAGTACCGCTGCGTCACTCGAACCAACCGGAATATATAGCTCGTTTATACCAGGCATCGCTGTTTTAATCTCACCGAGGAGCACTACTGTCTCACTCCCACTAACGAGTATATATCTGCCTCGCTCGCACCAAAGACGAACACCCTCGTCTACCTCGCACCGGTGATTTCGTCCTGCTGAAAGGCGCAGTCGCAGCTCATCACCTCAATGGGGACTCCTCCAGTTCAGGGATCCGACTTTACCAGAACCTGTATTCTACTTTTAAGCCTCTTACATACAAATATATACTATATCCGGACTAATGTATTGCTGCATATAAGAATTTATAAATCCAAGTTACACACATTAAGCCGCATGCTCCTCGCACGATCCGTTAATCCCCCACTCGCTGGACCACATGCTTTGATGATTTTTCAAGTAAATATTTCAAATTAGTATAAATATTAATACATATTTAATATTTTAGTTATTTCTAAATACAATATCTCCTTCAAATACTCCATTACATCTGAAACCCTATCTAATTTCATATCATTTCATGATGTTTTAATTAAATATTTCAAATTGGTTTATATAATTACACTTATCATATATTTTAATTACGTAAAAATAGATCATCCCTTCTAGATAAAAATAAATATCTTTATTGTATAAGTCGATTATTTATTTGCTTGGCCCCAGTTCGCTTTGTTTCCATCGAGGCTTGCAAATCCCTCTTAGTTATTCTTGTAATTCGTACTTTGGAATGTATGTAGTACGTATTGACAGTCCGACGCTGAAAATATCTCAACCAATTCTGCTTTACGCAACTTAACATATATGCTACCTCCTATCAACATTATGTCTACTTTCGATTTGTTTCGGTTCTCAAAGTATGTATAGCCTTCCTTCGGATTCGTCGCGATTAGGTCGTTTCTTACAGCCATTTTGAAGATCTCTTCCTCTCTATGGTTGTTCTTCTTGCTACCCCAGATTACCGATCTTCCGTTCAGGTCACCTGCGATTATTACTCTGTTTGCTTTCTCTACCTTTTCTATGCTAACCTCAATTTGGTTTATATATTCTTCGATTTCTTCCCGTTCCTATTCGGCGAGAAGTAGCAGCTTATAGCTTTTGTTACTTCGATCATTGCATGAAAGGTTCCGGTCAAGAAATATGTGGTGTCATATGTGAATCATTTTCGATTAACGCCTGTTATCCATATCGCAGCGTCACCGTTCGCGTCTTACAGTCAGTAAACTTTCATCTTGTGTGCTTCTGATATTATTACCACGTCTGTCTCTTGATCATTCGCATTTGCTCCATGATATCTTGCGCGATTCGGCATCTGTTCAGATCGATTTGCAGGACTTTCAGCTCCATATTCCTTTCTCGATCTTTTCTATTAACACCTTTCTATAGGCCGGACAATTAAAGCTCCGGCAACGTGTCTGATATACGGGGATTCCTTCTTCCTGCCTCGCTGCAGATAATACATTTCGATTTATTTGCGATGCAACCGACCATCGTATAAATCTGGGACCCGCATCTTCTGCATTAGACATCGAAACGAAATGCGATGTCGCGTTTTATGAAGAATTAGAACTCTACTGCTTCATTACGTAGACAACTAGAAACGCTATTCCATAGCAAGGAAATGTGGGATTTGAATTCCTTTGAAGTGCTGACAAGAATATACATAACGCGTTGCATTGAATGTTACATCTTATCATGAGACATAGAAGGGAGATGCGATATCGCGTTTTATGATGCAGACGGCGTATACATACCGCGTTGTATTGAATATTACATCCTATCATGAAACATAGAAATAAGATGCGATTTTGCGTTTGCGAAGCATTAGAATCCCACTATTTCGATATATAAACATATAGTGACGCTATTTCGTAGCGTGGAAGTGTGGCATTTACATTCTTGTGGAGTGTTGATGTGATATACATAACGCGTTGCACTGAATTACATCATATCATGAAACATAGAATTCAGATGGAATATCGCGTTTTATGAAGAATCAGAACTGTAATGCTTCGATAAGTAGACATCGAGACGCGCTATTTCATAGCAAGGAATTGTTGGCTGTACACGAGGAATTAGAACTCTACTGCTTCGATATGTAGACATCTAGAAACGCTATTCCGTCGCAAGGAAGTGTGCGATTTACATTCTATAGATCTGTTGACGAGATACAATTCACGCTATATAGTTCACACTTCAAATGAATGTGAATCCCACACTTCCTTGCAACCGAAAAGCGCTTCCAGATGTCTACATATCGGAGCAAAGGCATTGTAATGCTTCACAAAATGCGATGTCGCATCTTATTTGTAAGTCTCATGATAAGATGTATTATTCAATGCAACGCGTTATGTATATCACGTCTACACCTCAAAAGAATGTAAATCCCACACTTCATTGCGATGGAATAGCGTTCCTAGGCGTTTCGCATCGAAGCAACAGTGTTCTAATGCTTCCTAGAACGCGATATCGCATCTAATTTTTATGGCGCATGATAAGATGTAATATTCAATGCAACGCTTTATATGTATCTTGCCAATACGTTAAAAGAATGTAAATCTCACACTTCCTTGCTACGGAATGGCTCTTCTAGGTGTCTACGTATCGAAACAATAGAGATTCAATGCTTCATAGGACGCGATATCGCATCTCATTTCTAAGTACCACGATAAGATGTAATATTCAATGCAATGAGTTATGTATATTTCGTCAACACCGCAAAAGAGCGTAAACGCCACTCTTCCTACCTACCGAATAGAGCTTCTAGATGCCTACGTTTCGAAGCAATAGAGCTTTAATGTTTCATAAAACGCAATATCGCATCACATTTCTTTGTCCCATGATAAGATGTAATATTCATTGCGACGCGTTATGTATATCTTAGCGGCTGCACTTCAAAAGGCTGTAAATCTCACTCTACCTTGCTTCGGAATAGCGCTTCTAGATACCCACGTATCGAAGAAATACAGTTCTAACTCTTATAAATCGCGATATCGCAACTCATTTCTGTAATTCATGATAAGATGTAATTAAATGCAACGAGTTCTGTATATCTCGTCTACACCTCAATGAAATGTAAATCACAAATTTCCTTGTTACGCAAAGCGTTTCTGGATGTCTACATAGCGAAGCAAAGAGGTTCTAATACTTCATAAAACGCGACATCGCATCTCATTCCTATTTCTCATGATAATATATAATATAGCGCTACTAGATGTCTACAGATCGAAGCAACTGTATTCTAATGCTTCATAAAACGCGATATCGCATCTCATTTTTTATGTTTCATGATAAGATGTAAACCAATGCAAAGCCTTGTGTATGCCTCGAATGCAATTCAAAGAATGTAAATGCCGCACTATTTTGCTACGGAAGAGCGTTTCTAAATGTCTACGTATTGAAGCAATAGAGCTCTAATTCTTCATAAAACACGATATCGCATCTCACTTCTATGCTGCACGATAAGATATAATTCAAAGCAATGCGTCGTATATCTCGTCTGCACTTCAAAAGAAAGTAAATGCCACAATTCCTTGCATCGGAACAGCGTTTCTAGATGTCTACGTATCGAAGCAACAGAGTTCTAACTCTTTATAAAACGCGACATCGCATATCAGTTTTATGTCTCATGATAATATGTAATATTCAATGCAACGCGTTATGTATATCTCGTCAATACTTCAAGAGAATGTAAATCGCACACTTCGATGCGACGGAGTAGCGCTTCGAGATGTCTACGTACCGAAGCAATAGAGTTCCTAATGCTCTACAAAGCGAGATATGGCAACTTATTTCTATGTCTCATAATAAGACGTAATATGATAGCAACGAGTTACGTATACCTCACTTACACTTCGAAAGAATGTGAATACAACACATTCTTGGTACGGAATAACGTTTCTGTGTGTCCACGTATGGAAGCGATGTAGTTGTAATTCATCATAGAAAGCGATATTGTATCTCATTTCTATGTAACACGATAAGATGTAAATGAGTGCAACGCGTTATGTATATCTCGTTAAAACTACAAAAGCATGTAAATCCCACACTACATTGCGATGGAATAGTGTTTCTAGATGTCTACGTATCGAGATATGAGCTGCGATATCGTATTTTATGAAGCATTAGAACTCTATTGCTTCGTAACGTAGACATCTAGAAGCGCTGTTCCCAAGCGAGGATGTGCGGTATTTACATTCTTTAGTAGTGTAGATGAGATATACGTATCGTGTTGCATTTTTATTACATCTTATCATGCGGCGTTGAAATATGATGCGACATCGCGTTGCATGAAATATTCGTAATCTAATTCTTTTAAAGAGGAGTAGCAGATGAGTATATTGCATTCCATAGGTCATTACTACTTACTTACTTTGAAACGTTGGATTGAAATGTGTCATCGTGATACATGAATCGTTAGAACTCTATTTCTTCGTTACTTACGAATCCCATGAATCCTAATGTTGCAAGAAATGTGATGGTGTTTCATAATGTCTGGGTGCCAATGCATGGGAGTTCTAATGCTTTATGCAACGCGAGTGCCAATCTCAGTTGAACATTTCAAGGTAAGTTATTTGTAATGTTCTATGCATTGTATTATACTTATCTGCATCTGCTCTTGAAAGGAATGTGAGTTCTACAAATTCATGCAATGGGATAGCGCTTCTAAATGTAATGTTATGCGTAGCTCCTGCCACCCATTCTACACATGAGCCTTCTCGCACTTCCATCATCGACCCCTGGATTCAGGGAATCTGCCGTGCTCGCATACAGCGCCGGCAATCGCAGCGTTCACGCCCGCACACCTGCAGGCGCTCACACGCACCAAGTACCGCTGTGTTACTCGAACTGACCGACCGGTATACATGACTCGTACACACCAGGCATCGCTGATTCAATATCACCGGCGAGGACTACTGTCTCACTCCCACTGTCGAGTATATCTGCGTTCGGACTAACGACGAGCACCCTTGACTACCTTGCACCAGTGATTTCGTTCTGCTAAAAGGCGCAGTCGCAGCCCATCACCTTAATGGGGATTCTTCCAATTCAGGGAGCCGACTTTAGCAGAACCTGTATTCTACTTTTAAGCCTCTTACATACATATATATACTATATCCGGACTAATGTATTGCAGCATATAAGAATTCATAAATCCAAGTTACACACGTTAAGAATCCAAGACACGAACAACACACGCGTAACTGTAAGTTCATGCTATACTTACTTCATTATATAATTTCATAAGTTAAACGCGAAAGGCGCACCGCTAGTCCCACCACGATACGCGAGTCCACACTTGCTGGACCGCATGCTCCTCGCAACGATCCGTTAATCTCCCACTCGCTGGACCACATGCTTTCATGATTTGTCAAGTAAATGTTTCAAACTGGTATAAATATTAATACATATTTTATATTTTAGTTAATTCTGAATACAATATCTCCTTAAGATACTCCATTACATCTAAAATCCTATCTAATTTCATATCATTTCATGATGTTTTAATTAAATATTTGAAATTGGTTTATATAATTACATTTATTATATATTTTAGTTACTTAAATATAGATCATTCCCTCTAAATAAAAATAAATATCTATTTATTATATAAGTCGATCATTTATTTTCATCGTTCGAGTTCGCTTTCTTTCCATCGAGGCTTGCAAATCCCTCTTCGTTATTCTTGTAATTCGTACTTTAGAAGGTATGTAGTACGTATTGATGGTTAAACGCTGAAAATATCTCAAACACTTCTGCTATACTCAACTTAGCGTATATGCAACCTCCTGTCAACGTTATATCTATTTTTTATTTGTTTCGGTTCTTAAAGTATGTATAGCCTTCTTTCGGATTGGTCGTGATTAGATCGTTTCTTAGAGCTATTTTGATGATCTTTTCCTCTCTATGGTTGTTCGTCTTATTACCCCAGATTACCGATTTTTCGTTCAGGTCACCCACGATTATTATTCTGTTTGCTTTCTCTCCCTTTTCCATGTTATCCTCAGCTTGGTTTATATATTCTTCGATTTCTTTCCGTTCCTGTTAAGCGAGAAGTAGCAGCTTATAGATTTTGTTCCTTCGACCATTGCATGAACGATTCCGGTCGAGGAATATGTGGTGCCATATGTGAAACATTTTCGATTGACACCGGTTATCCATATCGCAGCGTCACCGTTCTCGTTTTGCAGTCAGTATTCTTCTATCCTGTGTGCTTCCGATATTATTACCACGTCTGTCCCTTGAATCATTCGCATTTGCTGCATGATATTTCGCGAGATTCGGCATCTGTTCAGATAGATTTGTAGGACTTTCAATTCCATATTCGTTTCTCTTTCTTTTCTATTAACGCCTTTCTGTAGGCCAGACAATTAAAGCTCCGGTAACGTGACTGATGTATGGATTCCTTCTTCCTTCCTCGCTGCAGATGATACATTTCGGTTTATTCGCGATACAACCGATCACCGTATAAATCTGAGATCCGCATTTCCTGCAGATTCCCTTATTATCGTTGACTTCGTCGCAATTCCTGCCGATATGTCCCACATTATGGCATTTGAAACATCTCTCTATTCTCGGTAGCACTTTGCAGAGGCAAGGTGTTAATGGTATTCTGAGTCGTTTGACCTTTTCCAGCTCTTTACTGTATTCCTGTCCAAATTCAGCTAACGCGACTCGATTAACTCTCCACGTTTGTTTTAACAACTTGACGTTTACACCGCTATCCTTTCCTTCGATTATTTGCAGTGTTCGTTTTATGTGATCATTCATTTCTTCTCTGGTCACCTAACGGGTATATGTCCCTTAGTTGAAGCATTATACTCGCACTCGTACGTTTTTCTTCGAATTCTTTTTCTAGAGTTCCTTTTATCTGCTTTATTATGTTCTCTATACCTGTTTTCTTGTTAAATTCTAGGATTATATCTCCCGCTCTCGATTTTCTTGCGTCATATTTTCGTATTTCTGTCGTTTCTCCTGCTTCTCCTCATCCCGTTGTTTGTCCTCGAATGCTTACTGCTCCTTTAATTGCTTCAATTTTCCCTGTACCGTTCGCCACTAGTTCGATCAAGTGTTCGATCTCAGTTTTTTTTATATGCCTGATGTTTCCCATTAACGTTTTCTAATATATCATTACCTTCGTAGTATCCTCGCTCATAATATCTATCATTACGTCTGATGTGTGTCTGCCTATTCTTCTATTTGAAAGTAAGGACGTTATTCTTATCGGTAGCTTTTCCATTATCCTGCCCTTTCTTTTTGGTTCCCTTACTTCGGCTCCTGATGCTTTTCCTTTCGGGCATGTGTCTTCCGAGGCGGCTTTCAACGGCTTGCCCAACAATTAATTTTCTGCCAGGACCCGATGGGACTGATTCCGAATCGCGAGCCAGCAGCACCTTTCGTGGGGGTTAGGGGGGTTGTAGACCCCCCACCATCCTACTGCCTGCCCTGAGGAACGCAGGGCCACTTGATCTGCGACCAGCATCTATCTTATACTCTAACCGATTCGTAGTCGCGTTTTCCATTAAGCTTGCCGGAATCAATGATATTGATTCGTTCAGTCTAAAGTTTTATTTTCTTTTTAAGTTTCTCGATATTTTTATTTTCTCTCGCGATATCGTCTATTTCATTGTACCTTGCCCTGACGGTATGGTATATAATCTGTTGTTTGATATTGTAGGATAGGTTTGATATTGTATTGATTTGTAGGATTTCCTCTTGATAAATGCAATGTTTCCACAGATCTTCTTTTTCTTTCTCTTTAGGTACGTTGTTGTTATTTTATGTTCTCTATCTTCCACATTTCCTCTCTGCGCCATCCCGGATCCGGCGTCGTACGATTACTTCATGATGGCGCCCCGGTCTCGCTACCCCGAGATCGAGTGCATCGAGATCGATGCCCTTGCATCCGTTGATTTGTATATGTCACATATTGGAGAATATTTCCCCTTATTCTTTGTATTTTTCGAATTACGTTTTGGTTAGATGTATATTGGATATGCGTCGAAATATCTGATTTCCGTTCGATTTGTTAGTAAAGTTTTTTTCTTTTCGGACTATTTGTTTTCATTTAGCCGAAGGCGTTCCTGTATTCATTGCGGAGCCTCTGCGATTGAACCCGCCGATTATTATATTATATTACGTGAATAATCGTTCAATTGGAGCGGATTTCTGCCACTCCGTAACTGCGGACTGTCTTACTGCATAGCCTCTTCCCTTGGAATGTTGCGGAGGCTGCTTCCGTCCCGAGATGGAAGTGTGATTGTGTTAGATTTAGTTAGGTTACGCTAGGTTAGGTTAGATTGAAGTATGTTTGGGAATGTTTGTAGATTGCTCAGTTATGTTGAGTTATATTTAAGAAAGAGTAGGTTCGATTTGTTTATGTTTAAGGAAGGTAATGTTAGATTGTGTTAGGTTGAGTTAGATTTGAGTGCAGGCAGGGTAAGTCACATTAGGTGCAACTGAGGTTAGCTTGGTTTAAATTAAATTTACAGGATGTTAGATTAAGTTAACCCAAGTAAGAGATGGATTACCGATAGCTGCCAATGCCATTCTTCGATAGTTCTCGAATTCCCGACTATTGGCAACACCAGCCGTTATTATATCATAAGTTATCGACCGCAGTCATTACCTACTGTCGATATATCGTAAGTTACCGACCGCAGGCAACACCAGTCTTTGATAAGTCTTGAGTTACCTACTATTGGTTGCACCAGCTGTATGTGTAAGCATGCGCTATCGGCTGTTAGTAACACCAGTCGCCGACAATTTATGGATCATTAAGCACAAGCAGCACCACCCGTCGGTCGATTGTGAGTAACCGACCACCAGCAGCACCATCCATCGGTAACTTATAAGTTATTCTTAATGGGAACATCCATCCGTAGGCATGTATTGACTCGTTTCGCCATCTCTTCAATCTGTGCTGAAACAGAATTGCGAACAGCTTGAGCAGTTTTCACAGAGATGATTTCACCGGTCTGGCAACAACGGGTGCCACATATAGGTTCTCACAAAACCATTTGCCACGCAACTCAGTGCTGAAAGGGTTAATAATGCTAGCGCTATTTCATTAACCAGGCATAGAATCCATAGATATGAAAAATTATGTCCTGGTGAATAATATCAATTTTAGAGGACCATTTCTAATGTAAGTATAAAAGTTCTGTCTTGGTTGCAGAAATAAAATTCTCTAATATGACACTATACTTATTTTCAGATTCAAAGTATCCTTACCATGTTTAAAGAGAGGCACAAATCCTCATATAGTAAATATCAGCATATCACTAAGTGTAAAAATTAAACGAATATGGTTTCAAACTCGTGTCGATTATATAATATCCAAGTTTGGAATGTTAATGTGTGCTCTTGGAAGGACCGATGAATATGGAAATGATGGTATTGCTGTGAATGCACTCTTGTCAAAGACTACAGTAACTTATATATATTTCTAATTTCATTGTTAAGAAAAATAATTCTCTCAATTTGAGATTGCCTTACGCAGGCGTTGTTTCAGGTATACATATGGCTGCAATAGAGATGTTCGTTGGTTCAGAATCACAAAATTATAGTGGGAAGCTAAAAATAATGTGAGATGGAAAGTACGCTTTTGTTTTGCAAAGACAGTAAATCTGTTACTAATTAGTCTTTAATCGATGAGACAATATTAAAAAACTGAAGGAATGTCTGATTTTACCCATTACGCATATAATCCAGGTGTGAATAACTAACTAAAGGTTTAAAATTAATACATGAATGTATAATATATATTTTAGTAAACAAATCAATTTATTCTATAGAATATAAATATTATTGATAAGATAAATTGTTGCCTGATTCCTTCTTAGAGGAGAATTTGGAACAGATAGATTTGGATAATTATATATGACAATTGAAAAGAACAAACAAATTATACAGATAAATCAGAGGACAAGATCATGCAAATATCAATCGTCATCCAAACTAATTTAAACAGCGAGTTTGTTAATAAGACTGTAAGCGCAAATACTATATTGTTCATTATGTTAAAAAAAAATTTATTAGAACTCGTACATTACAGCACATCATAGATCAGTCTGATTAATTGCCCGAGCAACCATAATTCAAGAGTTAATTAACATCACTTTTGCAAAAATTTACAATATGTAAATTTCGTAAATTTTAATGGTGACGAAGCTGGTACACGGATTTTACATCTTAAAAATGGTAGAAAGATGCGGCAGGGAGAGGAGAACCTAGTCAACCACTAGGTACAACATTAAAAATGGATTCTCAAAATTTTCTCGCAATGCTTTCTCATTAAAAAAATATGTCTTTTACGTTCAACTTAATTGGAAATGCAAAATAATTTTACTAATAACATAATATTATATATCTTTCGGAGAATTAAAACTTGCATCGACAAAGCCGTAGTGGGAAAGTTGAAAATTAGCGGTGATCTACGAAAAGCATGAAATTAGTGAAATTAATGGTCAATTTAAAGTCGAAACTTACTAATAAATACCATTTTATTAAAAAGAACCGACATATTAACTAATTAAGGAAAAATTATTCCTACTTATAAAAGTTTTGTTACTTTTTGTAAAAGTTTAATACGATAATATAAATTATTTAAAATATTAAAAAAACTGAAGTAAAATATATTTTTACATATTTTTGTTATATATTTTGTAACGCTAAATGATAAAAATTAAATAAATTACGTATGAAAATATATATTTGTGTAGATTGAACTTTACTCATACATTTATAATAAAATGAACATAGCTATTCATATTCAACATTTCCACAGGTTCCGAAAATGATAAAATAGACCAACGCCAACAAAAAGCCTAATGTATCATAATTATTTTATAGTTGAAAGATTATCAAGCTTTATGCCTGGATGGTTGCTTATATACAAGTATAACTGCCAAAATGAAATGAGATCATGAAGTGATATTTACACACCTGCGTGCTGCAATTTTGACGTATTTAAATTTCTGTAGCAGTTGCAGAAATACCACATAGTAGGTTTCATAATTAAAAAATGGCATAAGATTTTCTGTAGAATATCAAGTGGATGTAAAGCTGCTATTGCACAGCAGACAGCATTCTTCACTGGAAGAATTTTTCTTCAAATGTGTTGACTCCAGATTTATTTGAATTGTTCTCGTTTAGATAATTAAATCCGAATGACATATCCCTTAACACAGCACGCCGGAAACCACGATACACAACAGATCCAAGGTCCATTTATCTGAGATTAAGGCCTGCTTTCTTTGTTTCCAAACTCCTTTACATTGCGTTACATTCTTAAGACTCTTTGTACGTTACAAAGAACCGAAGCGCTACATGGATTATAAAAGTGTAATAGTTTAACTTATATAATCTTGAACATTTTAAATCCGTTTACATTGCTTTGCTTGTTGTATACGTTTATCGCCTGGCGCTGAACCAACTACTACTACCATCATCCCTTTCTAAAATTTGGAAATTCCACCAGATCTAATGAAACCTTGCTTAGATTACAAATGTGTTTTTACTGTATCCAGCAGAAATGAAATTACATTGACAGAAGTACCAGCTAGTTCTCCTCGCCTATTTGAAACAGCATTAAATCACCCTGTTAAGCAATAGTGTATTAAATGTAACTTGGACTTTTAAATTTGAATTTAGAAGCATCTAACAAATGAATTTGTTTTTCTTACTATTCATATCATTATACTATCAGTGATTTATTAAATGCTGTCATTTGATATATTAATTTTTACTCCTGATACGAGTGGATAGTTCTTCGTCTTATATTCTTTGTGACGGGTTTTCCCGTTACAATCTGCAAGAAAAGGGGGTATATAGAACCAATATTAAAGGGGTATACAGAAGTTTAATCCGGGGTACAGAATATCGGGGTACAAAATATCCGCGTGGTATGATTGTCGACGAATTCGCCAACGCCAAATACAGAACAAAGAATTTCCTATCCAGCGAGTATTTCGTAACTGCGAGGCGGAGACTTTTTGGGCGCCAGCTACTCAAGAAGTAGCAAAAACTATTAGACCACGCAACCCGGGGAAACCCGGTGCAAGATAATCCTCGAAATTTCGAAATACTCCCTCGCTCGACTACTTCTAGCCGAGTGCATAATATAGGGTCGCGGGATACTGAACTCACGGCTTCATTCTAGATTGCCTCGACGCGGTATTACAAAAGAGTATACGACACGCCGCGAATGACCGGGGATCACCACCCGTTATACAATACAAATTACAATACGCGATATCACAAATGCGGCAGGGAACAAATGGGACGCTTTAGCGTATAAGGACTCACGTTCTCGTTTCCAACAAGTATGGATTTCGTTCAGTCCGTCTCTCTCTCTCTCTCTCTCTCTCTCTCTCTCTCTCTCTCTCTCTCTCTCTCCTCCGAATCGCTCCGTATAATCGCTTGCTCGGTTGCTCGCTAAGTAGTCGCTAAGTCGTTGAGAAGAATAAGAGGCTGTTTTCATGCTGGCTAGCTCATTATATAGGTTTGCTGGGGGTCTTCGGATCCCCTTAGATCCTCCTTAGGGCTCCTTGGTGGGGTAGGGCTATAAGCTTCGGTATTGTTCGGGGCATCGATCGGTGGATTTCGGCGATCTTCCCTGATCGCCCCCTCTGGTGTGTCTAGAGGAGGGTCCTCTGGATTATTTGAACTGCGGCGCGTGTCGCGCGCCGCGCTTTCCACGGCTCACCTGCAGTTCCGCTGCGCATCTTGAGTTTTCCTCTCCATGGGCTCAGGGGAGGGGTGGAGGTCTTTCTCACACCCGAGAACCATTCTGTTCGTCTTCATGGACTATGGCAGCGGTCTTATCGTTGCAGGGCTCTGGATCGTATCCTTCGGGCTTTAGGGTCTCTTCTTGCTCACTTCCCGACTCCTCCACCGTCGATCCCGTCACGCTACCTCGGCGCACAGCCCTTCCGCGAACCTGCGGTCTTCTTATCCGCCGAAGGGGCGTCTTCTGGGTCGCTTCTTCCATCAGCTCGCCAGTCTAATCCGTAGAACGGAGAGAGAGAAAAGAACACAGCTATCGCGATGGTCCGTGTCGCGCTTCTTGCATGGGTGGTAATCTGCGAGCTAGTCTAACCGAAGCAGGGGGGGGGGGGTGAGCGAGCCTTGTGACGTCACCACGTCACATCTTATATCGCATTGATTATAAAAGTGTATGATATTGTTTTTATGCAGTGATGTATAATTATGTACATACAAATTCGCGATTAAGTAGCTATGTGTTCAAATTCAATTCCGAATAATGTTCAAAAAAGCATCCCAGATCACAAACGGCAAGATGATGGCGACACCATACCGGCACTATATTGCCACTTCCGAGTAGTGTCAGCTGATGGGAAGCCATCTGTGACCGGATTCGTTAGCTAAAATGCTAGAACGTCTTACCAGCACGTTCTAGACTAGCATAACACACCGTGTGTATCGCGCAGCGCCAGCACCACTGTGACACGCGTGTCATCGCCCCATTCATGAATCTTCTCAGTAATGACGTAGGGTTACATTTGGTAATGGGGAACCTGTGCTTTCATGCAAATTAGAACCGTTAGATGTCAGTAGACATTCAACGTATGAATACTGATAGATATTTTGATAGTCGTTTTCCTATATTTATTGTTATTGAGAGAGTCGTATATATTTCTTTCAACCCATCATAAGCTAAAAATATTATTTATAACAACAATATTACTTATAAAATAAAAATTCATGTTGTTGCGTCCCTAACTTCGCCTTGTGCAATTCCTTAAATAGCATGCTGTCATCGTATTTAATATAACCCTCAATTGCATGAATTTGTAACGATGAATCGAGCAACATATAATTATATAAAATGAATGTGTATATTTTTATGATACTGTAATTAACGTCTTTATGGAAAAAATCGCCGTATCGAGCTAGTTTATAGAAAATAATAAAATCGAGTTCTTATACCTTTGTTTCGTGCCGTTGTATCTATTTTGGAATCAAAATAAATAAACTGCTTAGGTTAGTCATTTTTCATATTCGCTTATAATTTGTATAGTAACAGCTTCTCCATTAGTAAATGTCAGCTTACGCCACTACCACGCGTGTAGCTATGGTGAGCTTGGCACGGCCGTGTAGCCAGTGTGCTATAGCGCGGTGCATTAATAGTGCCGTGATACGAGTGTCGCCCCAGTACTAATAGCATGCCGTTACGAGAGCTGTGTAGGAGCACTGTCTTTGCACAGTTCTGTCACGGAATTCATTCCATCCGTTGTCATTGGCGTGCCAATGGCTGGCTGCTTGGGATATTGTAGTGCATGAGGCAGACTTGTTTCTTATCTTCGTCAAGGAGATGGATTTTCATCACTTCCCCCTCTTTGAATTTTGTTAATTATTGCCTGGAATTTTTGCCGCTTCTGCATCTCTATGACCGCATTGTGCATTTAACTTATGTACGATCTTTTTGGTTTTCATCTTTTGTTACATGTAACATTATATATGTACTGCACGTTTGTTATGTAATGCTCAGATTTGTAATACTCAGATTCTTTTATTCTTTGGAAAAGCAACTTATTCGATTAATATATTTATTAGGCATAGATATAAACAATTAGAAAAATGTTACTAAAACGGAATTAAATATGTTGTTGCAATTATATATTTACGGTCTGAAGGTGTAGATGCAATTAGTGTCCGATGTTTTACGTGATCCAATCGACGTATAGAGTGAGGCTATGGAATATCAAAACCTCTTACAATTCCTCGACCTCTTTCCATGTTAAATGAATGATTATTTCTGCAAGACAGGAAGCCTGAATTAGTGAGCTCTCTGCGAACATAAGTAATTTGTAAGTAATACATTTTTTCTCGTTGAAATATTTGCCTTTGCATAGAATAGAACGATTAGATATTATTTCCTGTTTTATATCCATTTCGGTCCAATTCTATTATAGCTTTCGAGCAGAAGTAATATTTATTATACCTGATTTTGTGCAATAGTTTTTTGTTTAACAGATTTTATTGACGTAGAAGCATCATTTCAGGAATGTATCAATCTACTTTGCAGTTCTAATAGTTTATTTTTCTGCTCGCTACTTTCCACTTTAAGTTCCGTATACTTATCCTTTATCACCATCATATATGTTGCGTAAGATTATAATAACTTTTAGTCCTTAAATTTTGAGGATATTTCAATTAAAGTTCCTTTGATTACAAGAACAGAAATTAAAAAAAGAGTGACACGTACCATTTCTCAGAATCGTTGTATCGTAATTTGCATCTGACTGTTTTGAAAGACACGCACTTTACTTAATGTTTGCAATGATTTGGTTAGCGGAGTAAAGAAATATTCTACTTTCGAAATTGTCAGCTTTTGGAATCCTAAGGCAAATACATTCATCTGCCGACATCGTAAACACTGTTTTTGAGCTAAATTCCAGAAAAAGACATATATTATAAATAGTATAATAAACATCGTAATATTAAATTTAACTTTGTTCATCGTTGCCTTGCTGGACACATCCATACAGGATTGGACAGTAATAATTAGCACCTCAGATACTCTCAAAGCTATAAGCTTCACAGAAATTTTTGCTGATATAAAATTGCATAACACAAAGTGCCCAGACGTTGATGAGAATAGTTTTTTTGTAAGTGGAGGTATGTTGGACATTTGAAGGTCACCTTCATTTTTTAAAATGAATTGGTATGTTCATTCTTGCATAATACAACACTTGCATAATAAACTTGCATAATAAACAAATGTTAATGTTTCATTTTAAATAGTGAGATTAAATACACTTTACAAAACTACAAGAATGGATACATTGCTCTCTGTTATTATTGTTTCATAAAGAATTATAATTGCAATTATATAGTTCATTACGATAAAAAATATTTCTCAGGAAATTCTAAATATTAAATTAAAGAACTAAGCGAAACATTTTCAATAATTACGAATATGAAAAATACTTGAACATTCCAATGGAAAGATGTTCTAAACAGGAGTTGGAAAAATCAAACAATCACTTTCAATTCCAGAATTCATCTATATGAGGTAAAATATTTTAAAAACTTCAATTACAGTCTTTAATGCAAGCAGTTGGACCGTATGTCAATTTTAAGAAAATTGATGAAAGTCAACCATTTTGAAGTGGTCAGAATCTTTATCGTTTGAGCAATAAGTGACTAACAAATAACTGCATAAATTTCAGGCTTATAAGCATATGGATTAAATCTTATGCAGACATGTTTATAACCGAGTTACTAAATAATAATCAACACTAAGTAATCATTTTAAAACTGAGACGATTACACCTCGCATACATTTAAAAGTATTGCAAACGTGAAAAGTAAGTGGTTTATGAAATACTCTTCTGAAAGAACGGATGAAGGCAATAGAAATCTTTGTTGGAGTAAGCACGTTCTAAAGTTCTAAGTAACGCGATGGCCCTTATTTGCCTACGTTTCATAGCAAATAAGTTCTGAAGTTCTATGAAATCCGATGGAGCTCCTCACTATCAACCTTTCGAAGGAAGTTCTTAAACTCTCAGTTCTGCGTTTAAAGCTATGTGTGTTCTATATATCTATGTAAAGTGATGTTCCCTATCAGTTGTGACAGATACCTGTCTACAGTAAGTCAGGGAAGCTCGAAGTAGTTATATCCAAATGCCTTAAAGTATAAAACGTACTTTAGTCTAAAGCAATCTATCGTTACAGTATTCACCGAAACGAGGGGTATTTAGAAACTGAGAGACTATAGTTTCTTAGGCGCCAGCTGCTCAGAAAGCAGCAAAGAAATAGACTACACGACCCCGGGAAACAAGGGGCGGAACAACCCTCGAAACTTCGAAATGCTCCACCTCTCGCTAAAGCCTAACCGAGTACACGCACTCGGGTCGCGGGATACTGAAGTCACGGCTTCTGTATTTATGGCCTTGACGTGGGTTTAGTTAACAAGTACTACGGGAAACTACGCAACACGCCGCGAATGACCGGGGATCACCACCCGCTTCACGATATAAGATACAATACACAATATATGATGCAAGAAATGCGGCATGAAAATGGGATGCTTTAGCGAATAAGCTCCTAGAGGCTCCTTGGTGTGGTGGGCTGTACGCTTTGGTATTGTTCAGGGCCATCGATCAGTGGATTTCAGCGATCACCTCTTCTCGCCCCTTCGGGTGTTTCTGAGGGGGGTCCTCCTGATCATTTGAATTGCGGAGCGCCTTGCCCACAACGCTCCCATGGCTCACTTGCAGGGACGCTGGACCTGTGACTTCTCTTTAGGCGGTTAAAGGGAGTTTGAGGTTCTTCTCACATCTAAAAGCATTATAAAGCATAGAAGCAGATAAGCATTATGCTATGCATAATTGATTACAGTTTATTTACTTTGAATTGTCGAAATGAAATGCGCAATCGCATGGTGTAATGCTTTAGGTATCTACTGCTTTGAGACGCAGACAATATGATACTCCATTCCGCTGGAAGAAACAGCAGAATTTACAATCTATTGCTGTATAGGAGCAGACAAGTATAATGACATGAATATAACATAACATGGTACATGTTTTACCACCTGCATAATAGATTCGTCACCTTATTGCATGGACCCAAGGAAATACGTAGAAACTATGAAGCGCGATCCCGCTTTATGGACGTTCCTTCTATTGACATTCATTAAAAGTGTAGAAGCATTTTGCTATGCATAGAGGGTTACAGGTCACTTACCTTGAAACGGTGAAATGAGTTGCGCTATCGCATTGAATGTAGCAATAAAACTGCATTACCTTGACACGCACAAAATATGAAGCGCTATCGCGTTGCATGGAACAGCAGAATTCACATAATTTTGAAGTGTAGAAGCATAATGAGATGTATACAGCATGAAAATCCACTGACATACATCGAAGCATTAGAACTCTATTGCTTCAAAAAGTAGACATCTAAAAACGCTATCCCCTGACAAGAAAGTGTGGGATTCACATTCTTTCGGCTGTGTAGTCGGGACAAACATAACGCGTTGCATTGAATATTACAACTTATCATACGGCAGTGAAATGAAATGCGAAATCGCTTTGAATGAAGCAATAGAACTCTATTGCATCGAAAAGTAATCATCTGAAGACGCTATCCTTTTGTAAGGGAATGTAGATCTCATATTGTTTTGAACTGTGTAAGAGATAAACATAACGCGTAGAATTGAATATTACATTTTAACCATTGAAATGAGATGCGACATCGCGTTGAATGAAGTATTCGAGTACTCTATTGCGTCGATACTTTGTGCATCTAGGAACGCTATGGCTTTGCAAGGACGTGCAGGATACACATATAATTGATGGGCAGAAGCGTCTTAAACAGCTATCCTCTGCAAGTGAGTGTAGGGTTCACATTCCTTTGAAGTGTGGACGAAATAAACGTAACGCGTTGAATTGAGTATAACATCTTACATTAAACATTGAACTGAAATACGATATCGCGTTGAATGATGAATTTGAACTCTATTGCATCGATACATAGACACCTAGAAACGCTATTACGCAGCAAGGAAGTCTGGCATTTACATTCTTCCTCAGCGTAGACGCGATATACATATTGCGTTGCATTGAATATTACATCGTATCAAGACACATACAAATGAGAAGCGATAGTGCGTTTTGTGAAGCATTAGAACTCGATTGCTTCGAAACGTAGACATCTAGAAACGCTATGCCATAGCCATGTGTTGTGGAGTTTACGTTCTTTTGAGGTGTTGACGAGGTATACATAACGCGAGGTATACATTGAATATTACATCGTATCAAGACACATACAAATGAGAAGCGATAGTGCGTCTTGTGAAGCATTAGAACTCGATTGCTTCGAAACGTAGACATCTAGAAACGCTATGCCATAGCCATGTGTTGTGGAGTTTACGTTCTTTTGAGGTGTTGACGAGGTATACATAACGCGTTGCATTGTATTACATCTTATCATGAAACATAGAAATGAGATGCAATATCCCGTTTTATGTAGCTTTAGAGCCCCATTGCTTCGATATGTAGACATCTGTAAACGCTATTCCATAGCCCGGAAGTGTGGTATATACGTTCTATTGAAGTGCTGACGAGATAAACATAACGCGTCGCATTTAATTACATCGTACCATGAGACATAGAAATTAGATGCAATATCGCGTTTTATGAAGCGTTAGAACTCTACTGCTTCGAAACGTAAGTATCTACAAACGCTATTCCGTAGAAAGGAAGTGTGGCATTTACACTCCTTTGATGTGTAGACGAGATATGCATGAGGCGTTGCTTTGTATATTACATCTTATCATGAACTATAGAAATGAGATGCGATATCGCGTTTTATGGATTAGAAGTAGTGCTTCATAAAACCCGATATCGCATCTCATTTTTGTGACTCATGATAACATGTAACTTTCAATGCAACGCATTATGTATATCTCGTCAACACTTCAAAAAAATGTAAATGCCACACACACTCGCTACAGGATAGCGTTTCTAGACGTATGGGTTTCGAAGCAATAGACTTCTATTGCTTTATAGAACGCGATATCGCATCTCACGTCTATGTCTCATGTAAGATGTAATATCCGGCATAACGCATTATGTATGTCTCGCCTACATTCCAAAAGAATGTAAATGTCACACTTCCATGCTACGGAATAGCGTTTCTGGATGTCTACATTTCGAACCAATAGTTCTAATGCTTCATAAATCGCGACAAAGCATCTCATTTCTATGTCTCATGATAAGATGTAAAATTCTATGCAACGCGCTATGTATATTTCGGCAATACTTCAAAGGAAAGTAAATGCCACACTTCATTGCATCGGAATAGCGTTCCTAGATGTCTAAGAGTCGAAGCAGTACGGTTCTAATTCTTCATAAAGCGCGATATCGCATCTCACTTCTATGTCTCACGATAAGATGTAATATTCAATGCAACACGTTATTTTTATCTCGTTTTCACTACAAATGAATGTAAGTCCCACACTTCCTTGCTACGGGCTAGCGTTTCTACATGTGTACGAGTCGAAGCAATTGAGTACTAGTGCTTCATAGTAAGAAGCAATAATCTATGCAACGCGTTATGTTTATCTGCTTCTACATATGAGCAGTATGTGAATTCTACACTTCTTTGCCAGGTAATTGCGTTTCTACGTGTGAACGTGTCGAAGCATTTGGTTTCTAATGCTTCATGCATCGCGATATCGAACTGCATTTAAACTGTTCAAAGTAAGTAAGTAGCTTGTAGCGCTCTATGCATCGCATTATGCTTATCTGCTTCTACCCTTCAAGAGAATGTGAATCCTGCACTTCATTGCAAAGGCATAGCGCTTCTAGATATCTACGTATCGAAGCAATAGGGTTATAATACTCCATTCATCGCGATGTGGGATCTCATTTCAATGTTTAATGTAAGATGTAGTATTCAATGCAACGCGTTACGCTTATCTCTTCTATAGTTCTATAATGTGATCTCTACACTCCCTTGCAAAGGCATAGTGTTTCTAGATGTCTACGTGTCGAAGAAATGGTGTACTAATACTGCATTCGGCGCGATGTCCCATTGCATTTCTATGTTTCACGATAATATGTAATATTCAATGCAACGCGTTATGTGTATTGTAACGTCCTGAAGTCGCGAATGCGCTTGTCACGTTGACACTAATCGTAGCCGTTCGCGAAATTGACGCGAATTGCGCGGAGCTGGGTTCGTCGACGGACAGGGCTCGACTTACCGTATACAAAAGCGTGCAACTTACCTTTCGATGCTTTTAATTCATTGGTTTGCTTCTCGTTCCAGGTAGCGTAGGCGCCGAGGGTCAGTGACCCGGATAACAGCGGCGTACGGCTGGAACGGCGGATCGGTGATTGGAATCAGATGTCAGGTAAGCTGATCCTGGCTAGCGGGTATCGAAGCTGGAATTGGACGATCATTAGCTTGTACAGAACGTACCAAAGCGAAGACTTCCTTGACAGGAACGGGAAGAGCTCTGCGATGATCCGAATATTCGGGTGCACCAGCCACGTATTCACGCACAAGTCATCGGATAAATTCCTTCCTCTCCGCGCATCGTGTACGCTTTACCCGAGAAGCGAAGCTCATCAGAAGTACTTGCACTTCGGTAAAGCACGGCACGACTAAGCGCTAGTTCGCTCTAGCTTACCGGATGTACCTAGGCGCTAGACACCTTGACACAACAGAAAGTGTATATATTTAAACACATCAAGAGCTTTCCGTAAATGTAAATAAAATGTCCCCTCCAAATGCTACATTACATCTAATACCCTACCTACCTAATTATATATCGTTTCATGATATTTTGCAATAAATATATTATATCCAATAAATATATTTCCAATAAATATATTATACCACCCAAAATTCTATATAATTTTGTAGCAATTAATATTGATTTAAATTAATATTTTACGTTAGTACATATAATGAACCTTATAATATATTTTAGTTAACTGAAAATAGAATATCCGTCCAAATACTCCATTACACCCAAAATCCTATTAAATTTTTTACCACTTTATGACGCTTTAAATAAAGATTTCTAATCAGTATATATACTTACAATATTCGTATATTATAGCTAATTCTAAATACCACCGCCCCTATAAATGCTCCATTAGCTTTAATCTTCTATGCAATGCATTATGCTCATCTGTTTTTACAATTCAAATGAATGTGAATTCTACGTGTGAAGGTAAGCATAATGCATGTATAGTGCATTACAACCTAGTTACTTACTTTGAAGTGTTGAAATGAATTGTAATATTACGACGCATGAAGAATGCTTTATGATTACTAGCTTCAAAGAATATGAATAACTTTACTTCAAAATAAATCACTTACAAAATGAATAAATCGCTTCAAAAGAATATAAATGATGCTCTTTCTTGCAAAGAGATCACGCTTCTTAATGTCTACGTGTAGAAGCAATAGAGTACTAATACTTCATTCAACTGAATGTCGCATCTCATTTCAGACATTCATGATATCATGTAATATTCAATGCAAAGAGTTGTGCTTTTCAGCTTCTAGACTTCAACAGAATGTAAATCCTGCACTTCTTTGCAAAGGCATAGCGTTTCTATATGTGTTCATGTCGAAGCAATAAGGTTCTAGTACTTCATTCAAGGCGACGTCGCTTCTCATTTCAATGATTCGTGATAAGATGTAATGTTCAATGAAACGCGTTTCGTGTATCTGCATCTACACTCCAAAAGAATGTAAATCCCACTCCTAATTACTAAGGGATAGCGTTCCTAGATGTCTACGTACTGAAGCATTTGAGTTGTAGTGCTTCATGCATCGCGATATTGCATTTTATTTCACCAGTTGAAAGTTAGTAAGTAAGTTGTATTGCTCTATGCATCGCGTTATGATTATCTGCTTCTCCTCTTCTGAAGAATTTGAATCCCACAGTTCCTTGCAACGAGATAGTGTTTCTAGATTTCTAAGTGCTGAAGCATTTAATTTTTGATGCTTCACGCATCGCGATATCGCAACTCATTTCAATATTTCAATCGAAGTAAGCTGTAATTTTTAATGCATAGCATTAAATTCTCATCTGATTCAACACTTCAGAGGAATGTGAATTCTACAGTACCACGCATCGGAATGCTCGGAAGGATAAGCCGCGGTCCGCTCTATCGCAACTCTGCAAAGCTGAGTTCTATACCCTTTCGAGGTGATGGAAGCAACCCAGCAGTATGGAAGACACACGTGGAAGTATTCGTAGTTAAGCATTGTATTAAACGTCAGAAATAGTATTTAGATATAGTAGATTTAGGAACTAGTAGAGGTGGGAATGAACTTGTAAACTGCATATAGAAAAATAAATGATATTATGCTAAGTTAAAATCATACAAAGTCCAAATTGTTGTAAATTAAAACCAATGAAATAGAAATAATAGCGCGTAGCCGAATCCCCACATTGAGGTGGCTAATGGCTCGAGCATATGAGATGGTACTGAAGGATTCAACTCCTCGGAGTGTAATCTCGAGGTAGTCTGACTCTCTGCAGTCGCATTCTCAGACCTCCTCGGTTCGCGGTGCGCTTCGGTCGCGGTCGCTCGTAGTGGGGACCGCGTGGTACGGCGAGTGGGGACCCGCGGCTCGTGGTGGGGCTAGCTGCGCATGTCGTTTGTGCAGGTGCCCCTTAATATCTAATCTTATACGTACGGACTTAGAATTACGTGTGTGTTGTAGTGTGTTACAATATGTGTCATGAGTACTTACATCTAGGAGTATAATAAAAGTGCATAGACATAACATTAGAAATAGTATATAGGTCTTGGCAATGTAGGTTCCTTGAACTGGAACAGTCCCCATTCCAGTGACGAGCTGCATCTTCGTACTTCTGGACGGTGTCCTCGATGCAAGGCAGGCGGCGATACTCGTGGTAAGAGCGAGAAGGTGATGCGCATAGGTGCGAGTGGGAATGAGCTGCTCATTGGTGCGCGCGAGACAGAGCTGCTCGTTGGAAGAAGCGAGACAGCGATGCGTATTGCCGTGAGTAAGAGAGAGGAGCTAGTTGGTGCGAGCGAGACAGCGATGCGTATTAGCGCGAGCAAGACAGAGGTGCTCTTAGGTGCGAATGAGCGCGTGCATCTGTGGGCGCGCAAACGCTGCTAGTTGCTAGATCTGCAGGCGTGTACAGCAGGTTGCCTCCGTGCAGGATTGGTGCTGAAGGCGGTGAAGAGGCTGATGGGTGGCAGGCGCTATGCCTGACGTCACACAACACTTCAAAAGAATGTAAATCCCACAATTTTTTGCTACAGTATAGCGTATCTAGATGTCTACGTATCGATGCAATAGAGTTCTAATTCTTCATAAAACGCGGTATGGCATCTCGTTTCTATGTTTCATGATAAGATGCAATACCAATGCAACGCGTTATGCACATCTCGCCAACACTTCAAAAGGATATAAATCCCACACTTCCTTGCGACGGAATGGTGTTTCTAGGTGTCTACGTTTCGATGCAAATGAGTTCTATGCCTTTATAAAACGCGATATCGCATCTCATTTCAATGACTCATAATAAGATGCAACATTCAATTAAATGCGTTATGTACAACTCGTCTACACATCAAAAGAATGTAAACGCCACACTTCCTTGCTACGGAACAAAGTTTCTAGATGTCTACGTATCGACGCAAAGTGTAGCATTTAGATTCTTCTAAAGTGTGGACGAGATATACATAACGCGTTGCATTGAATATAATATGTTATCATGAGACATAGGTATGAGATGCAATATTGCGGTTTATGACACTTAAGAACTCTATTACTTCGATGCGAGACATCTCGAAACGCTTCTCCATCGCAAGGATATATGGGATTTACATTCTTTTGAGGTGTTGACGAGATATACATAACGCGTTGCATTGAATATTACTTCTTATCGTGAGACATAGAAATGAAATGCGATATCGCGTTTTATGAAGCATTAGAACTCTATTGCTTCGATACGAAGACGTGTAGAAGCGCTATTCCGTGGCAAGGAAGAACAGCATTTACATTCTTTTGAAGTATCGATGAGATAATAATAACGCGTAGCATTGAATACTACATCTCATCATGAGACGTATACCTGATATGCGATATCGCGTTTTATAAAGATTTAGAACTCTATTGCTTCGACACGTCGACATCTACAAACGCATTTCGTAGCAAGTATGTGTGGCATTTACATTCTTTTGAAGTGTAGACGAGGTATACATAACACTTCGCAGTGAATATTATGTGTTATCATGAAACATAGAAATAAAATGCGATATCGCGTTTTATGAAGCATTAGAACTCTACTGCTCCGACACGTAGACATCTGGAAACGCATTTCCTAGCAAGGATTGATGGCATTTATATTCTTTTAAAGTGTATCCTTAACACTTCGCAATGAATGTTATATCTTATCATGAAACATAGAAATGAAATGCGATATCGCGTTCTAAGAAGCATTACAACCCTATTGCTTCGATATGTAGACATCTGGAAACGCATTTCCTATCAAGGAAGTGTGGCATTTACATTCTTTTGAAGTGTAGGCGAGGTATTAGTAACACTTCGCAATGAATATTGTATCTTATCAAGAAACATAGAAATGAGATGCGATATCGCGTTTTAAGAAGCATTACAGCTTTTTGCTTCGATTCGTAGGCATCTGGAAACGCTATTTCCTAGCAAGGAAGTGGGGCATTATATTCTTTTGAAGTGTAGACGAGGTATACATAACACTTCGCAACGAAAATTATACCTAATCATGAAACATAGAAGTGAGATGCGATATCTTGTTTTAAGAGCATAAAAACTCTATTGCTTCGATAAGTAGACATCTGGAAACGCTACTTCCTTGCTAGGAGGTGTGACTCTTACATTCTTTTGAAGTGTAGACGATGTATAATTAACACTTCGCAATAAATATTATATCTTATCATGAAACATAGACCTGAGATGCGATATCGCGTTTTAGGAAGCATTACAACTATATTGCATCGATACGTACATATATGGAAACGCTGTTTCCAAGCAAGGAAGTGTGGCATTTAAATTCTTTTGAAGTGTAGATGCGGTATACATAACACTCCGCAATGAATATTATATCTTATCATGAAACATAGAACAGCGATGCGAAGTCGTGAATTAAGAAGCATTACAACTCTATTGTTCCGATATGTAGACATCTGGAAACGCTATTTCCTAGCACGCAAGTGTGGCATTTACATTCATTTGAAGTGTTGACGAGATATACATAACGCATGCATTGAACATTACATCTTATCATGAGACATAGAACTGATATGCGATATCGCGATTTATAAAGAAATAGATCCCCATTGTTTCGAAACGTTGGCATCTAGAATCTCCGTTCGGTAGCAAAGAAGCGTTGCATTTACATTCTTCGAGCAATAGAGTTGTAATGCTTCCTAGAACGCGATATCGCATCTCATTCCTATGTTTCATGGTAAGATACAATATCCATTGCGAAGTGTTATGTATACCCCGTCTACACTTGAGAAGAATATAATTTCGACACCTTCTTGCTAGGAAATAATGTTTCCAGATGTCTACGTATCGAGGCAATAGGGTTCTAATGCTTCTTAAAACGCGATATCGCATCTCATTTCTATGTTGCATGATAGGACATAATATTCATTGGGAAGTGTTATGCATACCTCGCCTACACTTCAAGAGATTGTAAATGTCCCACTTCCTTGCTAGGAAATAGTGATTCCAGATGCCTACCAATGGAAGCAATAAATTTCTAATGCTTCTTGAAACGCGATATCGCATCTAATTTCTATGTTTCATGATAAGATATAATATTCATTGCGAACAGTTATGTATACCACGTCTACACTTCAAAGGAATGAAAATGCTACATATTCTTGCTAGGAAATGCATTTCCAGATATCTACGTATCGAAGCAATGGTGTTCTAACCCTTCTTAAAACGCGATATCGCATCTCATTTCTATTTTTCACGACAGGATATAATATTCACTGCGAAGTGTTATGTATACCACGTCTACACTACAAATGAATGTAAATGCAACACTGCCTTGGTAGGAAGTAGCGTTTCCAGATGTCTACGTATCGAAGCAATTGAGTTCTAATGCTTCATAAAACACGCTACCGCATCTCATTTCTATGTTTCATAATAAGATATAATATTCATGGTGAAGTGCTATGTATACCGCGTCTACTTCTCAAGAGTGTAAGTGCCACACTCTCTTGCATAGGGATATCGTTTTTAGATGTCTACTTTTCGAAGCAATAGAGTTCTAATGCTTCGATGTATGTCAGTGGATTTTCATGCTCTATTCATCTCATTAAGCTTATCTGCTTCTACTCTTCAGAAGTATATAAATTCTACAGTTCCGTGCAACAAGGAGGAGCTACAAAGTGTCTACGTGTCAAACCATCGGAGTTCTAATGCTCTATGCAATATGATGGCGCATTTCACTCCAACGTTGCATTGTAGTTAAGTTGTATTCTTTTATGCATAGAGTTTTGCCTGGCTGCTTCTACGATCTGAAGGAATGTGAATTCTACTGTTCTATTCAACCTAATGGCGCTTTATAGTGTCTGCGCATCAAAGCTGCAAATTTTTAATGCTTCATCCAATGCAATGGCACATCTCATTTCAGTGTTTCAATGTAAGTAAGATGGAATCCTGTATGCATTGCACTATGCTTGTCTGATAATATCAGATATATATTATACTTCGTTAGAATGTGTAGTCCACAGTTCCATGCAACAGGATTGCGTTTTAATGGGTCTGTGTGTCAATGCAATAGAGTTCCAATGCTGCATGCAATGCAATGACGCAAACACTTTCAGCATTTCATAGTAAGTAAGCTGTACTCTTCTATACGTACCATTATGCCTATGTGATTCTGCATTTCAAGAGGATGTGGATTCGACTTATCCATGCAACGTGATGACGCTACATATTTTGTGTGTGCCAAGGAAATGCAACTTTATTGCTACATGCAATGCGTTTGCACATCTTACTTCAACGTTTCAAATTAAGAATGCTGTAATCTTCTATGCATAGCGCTATGCGTAACTACTTCTACACTTTAGAAGAACGAGATTTCTAAAGTTCCATGCAACGGGATGGCACTTGATTGTGTCTGCGTGTCAAGGCAATGGAGTTCCCATTTAAGCAAGCAATGAGCATCTCATTTCAATGTTTCAAAGTAGGTAAGCTGTAATCATCTATGCATAATAGTATGCTCATCTGTTTGTACGTTTCCAAAGATTGTGAAATCTGCAGTTCCCTGCAACGGGTTGGCACTTCATGGTATCTACTTCACAAAGCAAGAACGTCCTCTCACCCGTTGTAGGGAACCGTATAATTTACATTCCTTTGAACTGTAGAAGCAGATAAGCATAATACGATGCATAGAATGTTTCTGCTTACTTACTTTGTAACGTTGAAATAAGACGCGCCATTGCATTGCGCGGTGCATTGGAACTCTATTGCTCTGAAACGTAGACACTATTAAGGGCCATTCCGTTGAAGGGACTGTAGCATTCACATCATTTCGAAGTGTAGAAGCAGCTAAGCATAATTCGATGCAAAGAACATTACATCATACTCGTTTTGAAGCATGTAACTGAGGAACTCCATCTTGTTGCACAGAATTACTCTGAAACGTAGGACTGTGAAGGTGCATCGCAATGCATAGAGATTTAGAAAGTGCTCAGTATGAAATGTAGAAATGAGAAGCGCCATCATGTTGCATAGAACTTTGCATCTTACGTACTCTGAATTGTATATACTCTTAGGGACCATTACTTCACATAAATATAAAGAACACACATAGCTTTAGACGTCGAACTGAGAATTTTAGTACTTCCTTTGAAACGTTAATAGTGAGGAGCTCCATCGGACTTTCATAGAAATTCAGAACTTACTTGCTATGAAACGTAGGCAGATAAGCGCCATCGCGTTGCTTAGAACTTTAGAACTTGCTTACTTCAACAAAGATTTCTATTGACTTCGTCCGTTCTTTTAGAAGAGCTTTTGATAAACCACATACTTTTCACGCTTGTGATATCTTTGAAAGTATGCGAGATGTAATCGTTTAAGTTTTATAATGATTACTTAGTGTGGATTATTATTCAGTAACTCGGTCATAAACCAGTCTGCATAGGATTTAATCCATAAGTTTTTAAGCCTGGAATTTATGCAGTTATTTGTTATTCACTTATTGCTCAAACGACAAAGATTCTGACCACTTCAAAATGGTTGACTTTCATCAATTTTCTTAAAAATTGAAATACTGCCCAACTGCTTGCATTAAAGACTGTAATTAAAACTTTCGAAACATTTTACCTCTTATAGATGAATTCTGGAATTGAAATTGAACGTTTGACTTTTCTAACTCCTGTTTAGACATCTTTCTATTGGAATGTTCAAGTATTTTTCATATTCGTAATAATTAAAAATGTTTTACTTGATTCTTTGATTTAATATTTAGAATTTTCTGAGAAATATTTTTTATCGTAATGAACTATATAATTGCAATTATAATTCTTTATGAAATAATAATAACAGAAAGGTATGTATCCATTCTTGTAGTTTTGTAAAGAGTATTTAATCTTACTATCTAAAATGAAACATTGAGATCTGTTTACAATCTAATGGAATTTAATTACCTTTTGATTCAAATTCACAATGATAATCTTCCATAGTTCAACAATTTTGTGAGCTGTCCTCAGGAATCCGCAGCTCAGTACTTATAAAATGAACGACACAAAGAACAGCCTAACCAAACGTATTCGAACCGATTTTTCAATACTAATCTTATCATGTTTAACTTATGCTGCAAACTATTGAAATGCCCTTCGAAAAGTGTTTATTCACAGTGAAGTAAACGGTTAGTATTACGCCTTCCACTACTGTTTACAATGCGTATGTTTCATTTACTATCAAAACCGTGAGTATTATCGCCTTCCTTTACTTTCTGTAACCTTCAATGGCTTCATGTTACAGATCGTTAAACTTGCTTTAAAATGCTCTATCGTATTACGGAAGAATGGACATACCAATTCATTTAAAAAATGAAGGTAACCTTCATATGTCCAACATACCTCCACTTACAAAAAAACTATTTTCATCAACGGATGGGCCCTTTGTACTATGCAATTTTATATTAGCAAAAACTTTTATGAAACTTATAGCTTCGTGGATATCTGAGGTGCTAATTATTACTGACCCACCCTGTATATTGTTATGGATGTGTCCAACAAGGCAACGATGAACAGAGTTAAATTGAATATTATGATGTTTATTATTTTACTTATAGTATATTTGTTTTTCTGCAATTTTGCCAAAAAACAATGTTCACGATGTCGACAGATGAACATATTTGCCTTAGAATTACAAGAGCCGACAATTTCGAAAGTAGAATATTTCTTTACTTCGCTAACCGAATCATTGCAAACGTTAAGTAAAGTGCGTGCCTTTCAAAACATTCAGATGCAAATTACGATACAACGTTTCCAAGAAATGGTACGTGCCACTGTTTTTTAATTTCCGTTTATTTAATCAAAGGAAATTTAATTGAAATATCCGCAAAATTTTAGGACAAAAAAGTTATTGTAATTTTGCGCAACATATATGATGGTGATAAAGGATAAGTATACGGAACTGAAAATGGAAAGCAGCGAGCAGAAAACAAAACTGATGGAGCTACAAAGTAGATTGATACATCCGTCAAATGATGATTCTAGGTTAATAAAATCTGTTAATCAAAGAACTATTGCAAAAATCAGGTATAATCAATATTACTTCTGCTCAAAGGCTATAAAAGAATTGGACCGAAATGGGTACAAAACAGGCAATTATATCTATACGTTCTATTCTATGCAAAGGCAAATATTTCAAAGAGAAAAGATGTGTTACTTACAAATTACTTATGTTCCTAGGTATCTCACTAATTCAGGCTTCTTGTCTTGCAGAACTAATCATTCATTTAACATGTAAAGGGGTCGAAGGATATTAAAAGATTTTTATATTTCATAGCCTCACTCGATACGTCGATTGGATCACGTAAAATATCGGACATTAATTGCATCTACATCTTCAGACCTTAAATATATAATTGCAACAACATATTTAATAGCGTTTTAATAACATTTTTCTAATTGTTTATATCTATGTCTAATAAATATATATTAATCGAATAAGTTGCTTTACCAAAGAATAAAAGTATCTGAGGCTTACAAATCGGAGCATTACATAACAAACGTGCATCACATATATAATATTACATGTAACAAAAGATGAAAACCAAAAAGATCGTACATAAGTTGAATCCACAATGCGGTCATAGAGATGCAGAAACAGCAAAAATTCCAAACAATAATTTAAAAAACTCAAAAAGGGGGGAGTGAAAATCCATCTCCTTGACGATGATAAGGAACAAGTCTGCCTCAGGCACTACAATATCCCAAACAGCCAGCGATTGGCACGCCAATGACAACGGATGGAACGAATTCCGTGACAGAACTGTGCTAACAAAGTGCTCCTACTCAGCTTTCGAAATGGCATACTGTTAGTACTGGGGCGGCATTCGTATCACGGCACCATTAAAGCACCGAGACATAGCACACGGGCTACACGGCCGTGACAATGACACTATCAGCTCACCATAGCTACACGCGTGGTAGTGGCGTAGGCTGACATTTACTAATGGGGAAGCTGTTTCCCCATAAAAATGATAAGCAAATATGAAAAATGATTAAACTGTCATTTATTTTGACATATTTTATAATTTATTTATTTTGATTCCAATATAGATACACCGGCACAAAACAAAGATATAAGAACTCGATTTTATTATTTTCTATAAACTAGCTCGATAGGGCGATTTTTTCCATAAAGTCGATAATTACTTTGTCATAAAAATATATACACTTATTTTATATATATTTTCTTCAATTTATTGTTACAAATTCATGCAATTGAGGGTTACATTAAATACGATGACAGCATGTTATTTCAAAAATTACACAAGGCGAAGTTAGGGACGCAACAGCCTGAATTTTTATTTTATAAGTAATATTTTTTTTATAAATAATATTTTTAGTCTATGATGGATTGAAAGAAATATATACGACTCGCTCAATAACTATAAATATAGGAAAACGACCATCAAAATGTCTATCAATACTCATACGCTGAACATTTACTGACATCTAACGGTTCTAATTTGTATGAAAGCACAGGTTCCCCATTGCCAAATGTGATCCTGCGTCATTGCTGAGGAGATTCATGAATGGAGCGATGATACGCGTGTCACCATGGTGCTGGTGCTGCGCGATTCGCTTGTCTAGAACGTGCTGGTAACACGTTCTGGCATTACAGTTAACGAATTCGGTCACAGATGACTACGAATCAGTTGACACTCCTCGGAAGTGGCAATATAGTGCCGGCATGGTGTCGCTACCATCTTGCCATTTGTTATCTGGGATGCTTTTTAGTGCATTATTCGGAATTGAATTTGAACACATAGCTACTTAATCGCGAATTTGTATGTACTGTGACGTGGTGACGTCACAAGGCTCGCTCACCCCCCCCCCCCCTGCTTCGGTTAGACTAGCTCGCAGATCACCACCCATGCGAGAAGCGCGACACGGACCATCGCGATAGCTGTATTTGCGAGGAGCGTGAAATACACAATGGTAGAACCTTCCCCCACCCCGTTCTTTTCTCTCTCTCCGTTCTACGGATTAGACTGGCGAGCTGATGGAAGAAGCGACCCACAAGACGCCTCTTCGGCGGATAAGAAGACCGCAGGTACGCGGAAGAGCTGTGCGCCGAGGTAGCGTGACGGGCTCGACGGTGGAGGAGTCGGGATGTGAGCAAGAAGAGACCCTGAAGCCCGAAGGATACGATCCAGAGCCCTGCAACGATAAGACCGCTGCGATAGTCCATGGAGACGAACAGGATGGTTCTCGGGTGTGAGAAGGACCTCCACCCCTCCCCTGAGCCTATGGAGAGGAAAACTCAAGATGCGCAGCGGAATTGCAGGTGAGCCGTGGAAAGCGCGGCGCGCCACACGCGCCGCAGTTCAAATAATCCAGAGGACCCCCTCTAGACACACCAGAGGGGGCGATCAGGGAAGATCGCCGAAATCCACCGATCGATGCCCCGAACAATACCGAAGCGTATGGCCCTACCCCACCACGGAGCTCTAAGGAGGATCTAAGGAGATCCGAAGACCCCCAGCAAACCTATATAATGAGTTAGCCAGCACGAAGACAGCCTCTTATTCTTCTCAACCACTTAGCGACTACTTAGCGAGCAACCGAGCAAGCGATTATACGGAGCGATTCGGAGGAGAGAGAGAGAGAGAGAGAGAGAGAGAGAGAGAGAGAGGGAGAGAGAGGTAGACGGACTGAACGAGATCCATACTTGTTGGAAACGAGAACGTGAGTCCTTATACGCTAAAGCGTCCCATTTGTTCCCTGTCGCAATTGTGATATCGCGTATTGCAATTTGTATTGTATAACGGGTGGTGATCCCCGGTCATTCGCGGCGTGTCGTATACCCTTTTGTAATACCGCGTCGAGACAATCTAGAAAGAAGCCGTGAGTTCAGCATCCCGCGACCCTAATTTGCGTACTCGGCTAGAAGGGGTTCCAGAACCTGGGTGTCCAGGATGTACCCATCCCCACCTCCTCGCGGTGGAACCTGGGCGCCGGGCTTGCCCGGTGGCTAACGGGGCTCTGGGGCTACCATACCCAAATCGAATTCGTTTAAGACTCGGAGGTTTGGTGCATCAACGATTGCCCAAAATAGTCCGAATCCTTTTCGTAGAGCAAACATGAATTGACTGAGCAGGCAGTCTGGAGCATCTATAAATTTGGCCAAACTGATGCTTAATATTCAAAAAGGGTCAGAGTGAGCGTGTTCGCGTACACGTAGCGAGTCCGCCTCCCCGAGGTTCCCCGTGGGTACTCCGGCGGTTAGGATTCGTCCTCTCCGACGGAGTAGCTGAAGGACTCGTCCGGTGGGAAAGGCGCCCCGGCACATCTGGATTTTTCCATCACCCCTTTCAGTGAGGTGGGAGTAACTGGTTGGTAGATGGTAGATTCCGTCAGGGTATAGCCGTACGGCTCAGGAACCGCGCTCGATCACCGTCCGGGTGTAGAGCAGACACTAAATCTGTACTCGGCTAGAAGCAGTCGAGCGAAAGAGTATTTCGAAATTTCGAGGGTTATCTTGTACCGGGTTTCCCCGGGTTGCGTGGTTTACTAGTTTTTGCTACTTCTTGAGTAGCTGGCGCCCAAAAGGTCCCAGCCTCGCAGCTTCGAAATACTCGCTGGATAGGAAATTTATTGTTCTGTACTTCGCGTTGCCGAATCACGCGGATATTCGGTACCCCGATATAACCCCGGATTAAACTTCTGGATACCCCGTTATTATTGGTTCTATATACCCTTTTCTTGCGGATTGTAACGGGAAAAACCGTCACAGTACATAATTATACATGACTGCATAAAAAGGATATCATATACTTTTACAATCAATGCGATATAAGAATATAAAACAAAGAACTATCCACTCCCATCAGGAGCAAAGACAATGTTTGGTACGCAAAGTTCATTGCAAAATATAATCAAGCAGTTAATATATCAAATCACAGCACACAATAAATCACTGAATGTATAATGATATGAATAGTAAGAAAAACATATTTACCTGTTAGATGTTTATAAATTCAAATTTAAAAGTCCAAGTCACATTTAATATATTATTGTTTAACAAGGTGATTTAATGTTGTTTCAAACAGGCGTGCAGAACTAGCTCGTACTTCTGTCAATGTAATTTCATTCGAAAAATACAAAGGATAAGAGGAAATATTCTCCAATATACAACATATATAAGTCAACGGATGCAAGAGAGAACACTCGATCTCGGTGTAACGAGACAGGGGCCTCATCCTGCAGTAATCGTATAACGCCTGTTCCGAGATGGTGTAGAGAGGGAATGTGGAGGGTGAAAAGCATAAAATAACAACAATGTAACTAAAGAGAAAGAGAAAGAAAATATGTGGAAATATTGCATTTATTAAGAGGAAATCCTGGAAATATCAAACAACAGATGATATACCATACTGTAAGGGTAAGGTACAACGAAATAGACGATATCGTGAGAGAAACTAGAAAAATCGAGAAACTTAAAAAGAAAATAATAATTTAGATTGAGCGAATCACTATCACTGATCCCGGCAAGCTTATTGGAAAACGCATAACGATGAATCGGTTAGAGTATAAGATAGATGTTGGTCGCGGTTTGAGTGACCCTGGGAATCCTTTACCCGCATCAGGGCAGGCAGTAGAATGGTGGAGGGCCTGCCCTCCTGTTGCTTGGATCTATAGAATTCACATTATATTGTAGAGTAGAGGCAGATAATTATAATGCTTTTCATAGAAGATTACAGCTTACTTAATTCGAAAAGTTGAAATGAGATGAGTCATGGCATTGTATAATGCATTAGTACTCGATTGTCCCGACATGTAGACACTACGAAGGGCAATCCTGTTGCATGGAGCTGTAGAATTTACATTCTTATGAAGTTTTAAAGCAGATAAGCATAGAGCTATGCATAAGAGATTATAGCATTCTTACTTTGAAACTATGAAATGGGATGCGCCAGCGCGCTGCATGAAGTATTAGAAATGTCTTGCTTGGACACGTAGAAATCTGGAAACGATATCCCGTTGCAAGTAAGTATAGGATTCACATACTTCTAAGGTCTAGATGCAGACAAATGTTACACATTGCATAGAATATTGCAATTTACCATGAATCATTGAAATGAGATGCGATATCGCGCTTTAAGAAGTATAAGAACTCTATTGCTTCGATATGTAGACATCTGGAAACGCTATTTCCTAGCAAGGAAGTGTCGCATTTACATTCATTTGAAGGGTTTCCGAGGTATACATGACACTTCGCAATGAAAATTATATCTTATCATGAAACATAAAAATGTGGAGCGATATCGCGTTTTAAGAAGCATTAGAACTCTACTGCTACGATACGTAGACATCTGGAAACGCTATTTCCTAGCAAGGAAGTGTCGCATTTACATTCATTTGAAGGGTTTCCGAGGTATACATGACACTTCGCAATGAAAATTATTTCTTATCATGAAACATAAAAATGTGGAGCGATATCGCGTTTTAAGAAGCATTAGAACTCTATTGCTACGATACGTAGACATCTGCAAACGCTATTTCCTAGCAAGGAAGTGTCGCAGTTACATACTTTTGAAATGAATTCGAGGTATACATCACACTCTACAATAAATATTATATCTTATCATGAATCATAGAAATGAGATGCGATATCGCGATTTAAAAGGCATTAGAACTCTATTGCTACGATACGTAAAGATCTGCAAACGCTTTTTAATAGCAAGGATGTGTCGCATTTACATTCATTTGAAGTGTATGCGAGGTACAAGTGGCACTTCGCAATGAATATTATATCCTATCATGAAACATATAAATGAGATGCGATATGGCGTTTTGAGAAGCATTAGAAATCCAATGCTACGATACGAAGACATCTGCAGACGCTATTCCCTAGCAAGGAAGTATCGCATATACATTCTTTAGAATTGAATACGAGGTATACGTGACACTTCGCAATGAATATTATATCTTATCACGAAACATAGAAATGAGATGCGATATCGCTCTTTAAGAAGCATTAGAACTCCAATGCTTCGATACGTAGACATCTGGATACGTAATTTCCTAGCAAGGAAGTGTCGCATTTACATTCCTTTGAGGTGAATACGAGGTATACATAACACACCACAATGAATATTATATCTTATCATGAAACATGGGAGTGAGATGCGATATGTCGTTTTAAGAAGCATTAGAACTCTATTGCGTCGATACGTAGACATCTGACAACGCTATTTCCTAGCAAGGAAGTGTCGCATTTACATTCACTTGAAGTGTATGAGAAGTATAAGTGACACTTCGCAATGAATATTATATCTTATCATGAAACATATAAATGAGATGCGATATCCCGTTTTAAGAAGCATTAGAACTCCATTACTTCGAAACGTAGACATCTGCAAACGCTATTTCCCAGCAAGGTAGTGTCGCATTTACATTATTTTGAAGTGAATACGAGGTATGCATGACACTTCGCAATGAATATTGTACCTTATCATGAAACATAGAAATGAGATGCTATATCGCGTTTTAGGAAGCATTAGAAATCTATTGCTACGATACGTGGACATCTGCTGACGCTATTTCCTAGCAATGACGTGCCGCATCTATATTCCTTTGAAGTGAATACGATGTATACATAACAATCCACAATGAAAATTACATCTTATCATGAAACCTAGGAATGAGGAGCGATATTGCGTTAGAAGAAGAATTAGAACTCTATTGCTACGGCACGTATACATCTGCAATCACTATTTCCTTGCAAGGAAGATTCGCATTTACATCCTTTTGTAGTGTATGCGAGGTACACATGACACTCGCAATGAATATTATATCTTATCATGAAACATAGAAAGGAGATGCAGTATCGCGCTATAAGACGCATTTGAACTCTACTGCTTCGATACGTAGACATCTGCAAACGCTATTTCCTAGCATGGATGTGTCGCATTTACATTCATTTGAAGTGTATGCGAGATATACATGATATTACGCAGTGAATATTATATCTTATAATGAAACATAGAAATGAGATGTGATATCGCTTTTTAACAAGCATTAGAACTCTATTGCTACGATACGTAGACATCTTGAATCGCTATTTCCTAGGAAGAATGTGAAGCATTTACATTCATTTAAAGTGTACGCGAGGCATACATAACACTTCGCATTGAATATTATATCTTATCATGAAACATAGAAATGAGATGCGATATCGATTTTTAACCAGCATTAGAATTCTATTGCTACGATACGTAGACATCTGCAAACGCTATTTCCTAGCAAGGAAGTGTCGCATTTACATTCTTTTGAAGTGTCACGTCCTGAAGACGCGGAAGCGCTTGTCACGTTTACACTTATCGTAGCCGTTCTCGATATCGACGCGAACTGCGCTGAGCTGGGTTCGTCGGCGGACAAGACTCGATTTACCGGGTACGAAGACGTGCAACTTACCTGTCGATGCTCTTGATTCATTGACTTCTTTCTCGTTCCAGGTAGCGTAGGCGCCGAGGATCGGTGACCTGGATAGCGGTGGCGTACGGCTGGAACGGCGGAATGGAGACTAGAATCAGGCGCCAGGTTGGCAGATCCCTAACAGGCTAACAGGTATTGAAGCTGGAATCGGCGCTCGGAGGCTCGTACGGGATGTACGGCGGCGAAGACTTCCTTGGCAGGATACGGAAGAGCTCTGCGACGGTCCAGATATTTGGGTGCACCACCCACGTATTCACGTGCAAGCCGACGGATGAATTCCTTCCTCCCCGCGCGTCGTGTACGCTTTACCCGAGAATCGAAGCGCATCGAAAGTCTTTGCACTTCGGTAAAGCACGGCACGGCTAAGCGCTGGTTGGCTCTAGCTTACCGGATCCACCTAGGCGCAAGATACCTTGACACAACAGAAATAAAGTAAGAGCGGCTAAGCGTTGGTTCGCTCTAACCGTCCAGCCTTAAAACCGTTGAGGATGATTTAATAGAAATAGTAACTAATCGCGAGCGTACCCGTGGAATGGAATGTAAAAGGAATTTGTAATTGAAACAGAATAAACAATTTGACTTGTTATAAACTATGACATATTCTTACTTGAATACCCTAGTACACTAAATCTAAGTTACTACGTAATGTATAATAAGAGAAATGGAAGTTGAATAAAATAAAGACTCGACTGTGGGAGATGCGAATGAGTTCGGTGCATTGAGCTGCGAGCTCGTATGCCTGAGAGCCAATTGCTCTGTTCGGATCGAAGAATGATACTGATGTCGGATCGGCGCGTCCGCGACCTCCTCGGGTAGCGCGGCGCGCGAATCGCTGGGACCCAGAGTGGGGACGGCGCGTGGGCGGAGAGCGGGGAGATTGCTGGTGGTGGGGTCGCCCGCGTTACGCGGTGAGCCACGCGCGTTGGCCTCGCGCTCGAGCGTGAGCGCGTCTTAATCTATGTCGCATTTATAAATACATATTTACAGATCTTTGCTTATTTCTATGTGAGTGTGGTTTATGTATGTACATGAGTGTGTAGTGTGCTTATCCTAAAATCGTCGGTACGAGAATAGCGTGTACGCATACGTGATTGTAGGAGAATCCAGTTCGTAGGCGTCGTACCTCTCCTCATCCTAGTAGCGTGGGGTGGAATCCTCCCACGCGTATGTATGGCGTCGCCTCCCCATTCCGTGGCGGCGAGTATGCGGGTTGCCAGCGTGTAGGGGATCCGGATGCTGGAGGAGATGCGGATGCTGATCTGTGGCCGTCGAGGGTGGCGGGCGGCGTCTGAGGGTGGCGGGCGGCGACTGAGGGTGGCAGGCGGTACGCCTGACGTCACAAAAGGCGACACTTCCTTGCTAGGCGTTTGCAGATGACTACGTATCGAAGGAATAGAGTTCAAATGCTTCATAAAATAAGATATCGCATATCATTTACATGTTTCATGATAAAATATAATATTCACTGCGAAGTGTCATCTATACCTCGCACTCACTTCAAAAGAATGTAAATGCGACACTTCCTTGCTATGCAATAGCATTTGGAGATGTCTACGTATCGTAGCAATAGTGTTATAATGCTTCTCAAATCGCGATATCGCTTCTCATTTCTATGTTTCGTGATAAGATATAATATTCATTGCGAAGTGTCTTGTATACCTCGCATACACATCAAACGAATGTAAATGCGACACTTCCTTGATAGGAAATAGAGTTGGCAGTTGTCTACGTATCGAAGCAGTAGAGATCTAATGCTTCTTAAACCAAATATAGCATCACATTTCTATGCTTCATGATAAGATATAATATTCATTGCGAAATGTCATGTATACCTCGTATTCACTTCAAAAGAAGGTAAATGCGGCACTTCCTTGCTAGAAAGTAGCGTTTGCAGATTTCTGCGTATCGTAGCAATAGAGTTCTAATGCTTCCTAAAACGCGATATCGCATCTCACTTCTATGTCTTATGATACGATATATTATTCATTGCGAAGTGTTATGTATTCCTCGTCTACACTTCAAATGAATGTAAATGCGACACTTACTTTCTAGGAAATAGCATCTGCAGATGTATACGCATCGAAGCATTTGAGTTCTAATGCGTCCTAAAACGCGATATCGCATCTAATTTCTATGTTTCATGATAAGATGTAATATTCGTTGTGGAGTGTTATGTATACCTCGCATTCACTTCAAAAGAATGTATATGCGACACTTCCTTGCTATTCCATAGCGTTTGCAGGTGTTTACGTATCGAAGCAATAGAGTTCTAATGCTTCTTAAAACGGGATATCGCATTTCATTTCTATGTTTCATGATGAGGTACAATATTTATTGTGGAGTGATAGTATAAGTCGTATTGACTTTAAAAGAATGTAAGTGCGACTCTTCCTGGCTAGGATATAGCGATTGCAGATGTCTACGTTTCGTAGTAATAGAGTTCTAATGCTTCTTAATACGCGATATCGCCTCTCATTTCTATGTTTCGTGATAAGATATATTATTCATTGTGCAGTGTTATGTATACCTCGTTCTCACTTCAAAAGAATGTAAATGGGACACTTCCTTGCCAGGAAATAGCCTTTGCAGATGTCTACGTATCGAAGCAATAGATTTCTATTGCTTCTTAGAACGGGATATCGAATCTCATTCCTACGTTTCGTGATAAGATATAATATTCATTGTGAAGTGTCGTGTATACCTCGTATCCACTTCAAATGAATGTAAATGCGACACTTCCTTGCTGAGAAAATGGAATTTGCAGATGTCTACGAATCGTAGCAATGGTGTTCCAATGCTTCGCAAAACGCGATATCGCATCTCATTTCTATGTTTCATGATAAGTTATAATATTCATTGTGTAGTGTTATGTATACCTCGTATTCACTTCAAAAAAATGTAAATGCGACACTTCCTTCCTGGGAAATACCGTTTGCACATGTCTGCGTTTCGCAGCAATAGAGTTCTAATGCTTCTTGAAACGCGATATCGCCTCTCATTTCTATGTTTCGTGATAAGATATATTATTCATTGTGCAGTGTTATGTATACCTCGTATTCACTTCAAAAAAATGTAAATGCGACACTTCCTTCCTGGGAAATACCGTTTGCACATGTCTGCGTTTCGCAGCAATAGAGTTCTAATGCTTCTTGAAACGCGATATCGCATCACATTTCTATCGTTCATGACAAGATATAATATTCATTCCGAAGTGTCACTTATACCTCGCATACACCTCAAATGAATGTAAATGCGACACTTCCTTGCTTGGAAGTAGCTTTTGCAGATGTCTACGTAACGAGGAAATAGAGTTCCAATGCTTCTTAAAACGGGATATCGCATCTCATTTCTATGTTGCATGATAAGATGTAATATCCATTGCGATGTGTCATGTATTCCTCGTCTACAATTCAAAAAGAATGTAAATGCCACAGTTCCGTGCTAGGAAATAGCGTTTCCAGATGTGTACGTATCGAAGCCTATTGCTTCATAAAGCGTGACATCGCTTCTCAACACTATGACTCATGATAAGATGTAATACCCAAGGCAATGCGTTATGTATATCTCGTCTACACTTCAGAAGAATGTAAACCCCACACTTTCTCGCAATGGAATCGCGTTTCTAGATGTTTACATATCGCAGCAATAGATATATTTACGAAATTACTTAAAACGTCTTAATCTCAAAATTAGCCTTTTCGTCACAAACGTGTAATAAACGAAGTCTTCGAGGAACCCACGTTTTATTTGTTCCGCCGGTCGGAACATGTTCCCTCCGTTGATAGATCGTGTCGATCTATCTAGACCGGATTGATCTGAATATCGCCGCGACGTCGATGGTTCACACTGTCGTCTCCGATGTGGGCAGCTCCGCTAGCTGCTTGACGTTGCGTTTTTAGACCCCCTGGCTGGTCCGTACGGTGACCACTCGGATGATCTTGTCTGGACCTGGGTGCACCTCTTCGACTCGACCGCGATGCCACTGCAAAGGCGGGAGGTAGTCATCCCTTAAGACTACGAGGGATCCTTTCTTGATCTCGTGGTAGCCCTTGGTCCATTTTTTCGCTCGTTCAGATGGTGGATATACTCCTTGTGCCACCTGGTTCAAAAGTCCTGCAGGACGTTCTGGATGTGTTGCCAGTGTGAGAATCGGTTACGAGGAGTATCGCTGAAATCAGTCTCGGGCAAACTCGTTAACGACGTGCCGATCAGGAAGTGGGCCGGAGTTAGAGCCGATGGATCATTAGGATCAGATGAGAATGGAGTAAGCGGACAGGAGTTTAGGATCGCTTCGATGTCGATCGCGAACGTGTTGAACTGTTCGAACGTAAACAGTTCTTCCCCGACGACTCGTTTGACGTGGTGTTTGAACGATTTGACAGCTGCCTCCCAAAGGCCCCTGAAATTGGGCGAAAGAGCTGGCATGATATGTCACGATATTTACTTGCCCGTGAGGAAGTGTCTTACCTTATCGTCCGTTTGCAGTTTTTGGTACATTGCGCTTAATTCGTTATTCACTCCAACGAAATTTGTCCCGTTGTCGGAATAAATGTTCCGACAGATACCCCTACGACCGATGAAGCGTTTCAATGCCGCGATGAACGCTTCGGTAGTCATGTCATCGACGACCTCAAGATGGACCGCTCTCGTTGCAAAGCACACTGGCACTGCTACATAGATTTTTACTCGCGCACAATTTCGGAAACGTTTTCCCTTGATATAAAAAGAACCGCAATAATCTGTTCCGCAATTATAGAAGGGTCGGCATTCGGATACGCGTGCTGCTGGTAGAGTGCCCATTACGTAATTCAAGGCCGGTGGTTTCACGCGGAAGCACCTGATGCACTTCTTACCATGAATTACCATCAATACCTCTGCCTTAGTGTCGCCAGCGTGGTATTGATACACGAATGATGTCCCTCTAAATGCGTGTGACGAATGATCAGATCGGTGATGTGATGCAATCTTGGAAGCAGATTGGATTCGGATGTTTCTGTCCGAAGGGAATGTTTGCGTTTTGTAGTCGACCGCCTACCCGTAGAAATCCAGTTTCGTCTAAGAATGGCTGCAGCGAGAGCCGGTTACTCTTTGGATGCTGCTCTGTACCATTCTTCAAATTTCGAATCTCTTTTTCGAACGCAGAGGCCTGCACGAGCCTCAAGATCCGATCATTAGCGTTGTGGACTTCTCGTACGGTTAAATGTCGTGTGTTACAATGATTTTTGGGAAATCGGAGGCAATACGCGACGATCTTCCTTAATTTCGCGATGTCTGAATAGCGGCCGAGAATTTCGTTGCTACGGATAGTCGTTGTCAAGCATGTATGGGCACGAATATCGGGTATTTCCGAAATGAGGATGAACGTAGATTTCCGTCCGCTGGATTGTCGTTTGACCTGACGTGCCGCTATCGGTCTTCGCATGGATTTCGGCCACTCTATTTGCCACGAGTGTTCTTAGCGTGGCTGGTTCGCGTTGCAGCCAATTTAAAACTATCGTGGAACCCGTCCAGAAGTTAATCGAGTCGAGGCGTGCATTACTATCTCGGACGTTAGAAAATAATGACGTCAGTAGCACCGCACCGCAAAGTTCGAGACGTGCGAGGCTGACAACTTTTACTAGTGCAACCCGAAATTTCGCGCATAATAGTCTCGTTTTAATTCGTTCGCGACTGTCCACTGACCGTACATACACGCACGCTCCGAACGCTCGTTCGCCCGCGTCGCAGAACCCGTGTAATTCCACTCTTCGCACCTTCTATTGGCACACGTGTCACTCGAAGAATGTTTCGTTATGTAACTGCAATTCCTTCACATACGTGGACCATTCTGTATGGAAGATAGTTTGTAGCGATTCATCCCAAGCCAATTGCAGTTTCCAAGGGTGTTGCATAAATATTTTTGCCGCTATTATTACTGGTGCCAGTAAACCTAACGGGTCGAATATTTTTGCTATGGTGGATAAGATCGTGCGTTTGGTGATCCTCGTATCGATGTTTGGATCCACGGAATAGATGATTCGGTCGTTCTGCGCGTGCCACGAGACGCCGAGAGTTTTCCATGGTGGCGTCTCCAAAATACTTTGTGTGAATTTCGCCTTCCGGAAGTCCTGCTAAAAGTTTCGGTTCGTTCGAGACCCATTGTTGAATGTGGAGGCTGCCACGGTTATGTAGCTTGATTACCTGGTCCCGTAGTTGTCTAGCGTCTTCGTAATTATCTGTGCCAGTTAGGAGATCGTCGACGTATAGATCTCGCCGGAGCACGGTCGATGCGAAAGGAGCATTCAGCTCGTACGTTTTCACCTTTCCGTTGTTATCTCGTCATAATATCAGCTGGTATCGGCGGTTTTCCGGTCTTACGAGGAACTGCCGATACATCTTCTCGATGTCTCCGGTTAAGACATAGGTGTGGTGACGGAACCTTATGAGAAGAGCGAATATGTCATCCTGTATCGTTGGTCCTACCAAAAGCGTGTCGTTCAATGACAGTCCACTGCTCGATCTTGCAGATCCATCGAAGACGACGCGAACCTTCGTTGTTGAGCTGGACAGTTCGATGACGGCGTGGTGGGTGTGGTAGAAGCCATCCGAATCGCGTGGTTCTACCTGGCTCATGTGTCCCATCTCGAGATACTCCTCGATAACGGCGAAGTATCCTCGTTTCAGCTCTGGATCTTTCATGAATTTTCGTTCGAGCGAAAGAAGACGGTTGAAGGCGCGCGACCGAGTTTCGCCTAACTGCATCTTCTTCTCATTGAACGGCAGTGCGACAATGTAACGACCGGTTCGTGTCCGTTTAACGTGGTCGTGAAAATGGGGTTCCAGAACCTGGGTGTCCAGGAAGCACCCATCCCCACCTCCTCGTGGTGGAACCTGGACGCCGGGATTGCCCGGTGGCTAACGGGGCTCTCGGGTTTTTGAATAATACTGCGACTCGGGGGTTTGGTGCATCTATCGATTTGCCCAAACTAGTCCGAGCCACATTCATAGATTAAAATTGAATAAGTCTGAGGCTGGCAGTCTGGATCATTTATAAATTTGGCCAAACTGATCCATCCTAATTCAAAAAAGGGTCAGAGTGAGCGTGTTCGCGTACACGTAGCGAGTTCGCCTCCCCGAGGTTCCCCGTGGGTACTCCGGCGGTTAGAATTCGTCCTCTCCGACGGAGTAGCTGAAGGACTCGCCCGCTGGGAAAGGCGCCGCGGCACATCTGGATTTTTCCATCGCCCCTTTCAGTGACATGGCGTAACTGATTGGTAGAGGGCTGTTCTACTGTGCATATACCCGTATGGGTGAGGTGGCGAATCGGACCCCGTCCTGGAGCGAGATAAACAGTTGGTGGTCGTGAAAATGCTGCTCGCATTCCTGCTCCGCGGAAAATAGGTGCCGTACTTGTGGACCCTCTTTTAGCTCCCAGAGTGTTTGACGTTCGAAATTCAGGGTTGCAACGAACGTTTCATGTTTCCTCCACGACGCCGATGTGGAGACTCTCCCCTCGACGATCCATCCAAATTGCGTCTTTTGGAGAATTAATTCAGGATCGTTGCGAGGAGAAAGTTTGTACTGGCCGATGCTAAGGGACGATAAAGCAGCACCGGTGCCGATTAACATATCCACATTTGCCGGTCGATGAAATTGTGGACCTGCTAGTTTTACGTTTGCCGGAATCGGAATCTTCGCACGATCAATTTGCTCTTCTGGTATCGGTCCAGCGATTCACGGTATCGTAAGGAATGTGAACTTCCGCGCGAAGCCCAATAACCGCGATTTGTTCGTCGTTGAGGCAATTTATTCGCGACCTCGTGTAATTGGTTCAACGCTTCGATCGCTCTCGTGTTATTTTTCGTGGGAAGTCCAAGCTTCATTGCCAGGTCGTCTGTAATGAAGTTTGCTCACGAACAGATGACGCTCAACGTTCTACACTCGATTGGCTTCTGGTCGCGATCGATATCGCGGACGATCGTCGCGGACATCAGCTCGGTTGTGCGACTGTTGACGACTAAGACCGTGAACCATGGTACGAGCTTTTCGACTTTCCGTTGCAGTCATTCATCTTCCGGTTGGTGGTCCTCGTGCAGTTTCGCCTTGTGTTGATGGTTGCAGACACGTCATCCTCTGACTCTGCAACGTATACAATTCAACAGAATGTAAATGCCACACTTCCTTGGTACGGAACAGTGTTTCTAGATGTCTACGTATTGAAGCAATAGAGTTGTAATACTTCATAAGACACAATATCGCATTTCATTTCTATGCTGCATGATAAGACGTAATTCAATGCAACGCGTTATGAATATCTAGTCCATATCTCAAAAGAATGTAAATGAATCTCTTCCATGCTACGGAAGAGCGTTTCTAGATGCCTACGTATCGAAACAATAGGGTTCTAACATTTTATAAAACGCATCTGATTTCTATGTCTCATGATAAGATGCAATATTCAATGCAGCGCGTTATGTATATCTCGTCTACACTTCAAAAGAATGTAAATGCCACACTTCCTTGCGACGGAATAGCGTTCTAGATGGCTACGCATCGAAGCAATAGAGTTCTAACCCTTTATAAAAAGCGATACCGCATCTCTTTCCTATGTCTCATGGTAAGGGGCAATATTCAATGCAACGCGTTATGCTTACCTGCATCTGCATTTCACAAGAATGTAAATTCTGCATTTGCATGCAACAGTATGACCCCTCATAGTGCCAGCTTGTCGACGCAATGGAGTTCTAATGCTCCATTCATTGCGATGGCGCATCTCACTTGAACGTTTCAAGGGATGTAATCTGTAGACCGCTATATATAGCAAAATGCTTATCTGTTTCTGCTTTAAAATAATGTGAAAGCTACAATTCCATGCAACGACATGGCGCATCTCATTTCAACGTATCAGAGTCTATAAAAACGCTGATTGAACGCTGAAATGAGATCTGCCACCGCATAGCATGGTGCATTAGAACTCTGCTGCCTTGAGACGCAGGTACTATAAAGCGCCATCCCGTTACATGGCTCTGTACAATTCACATTCATTTGAATTGTAAAAGTAGATGAGCATAATGCATTGCATAGAAGATTAAAGCTAATGGAGCATTTATAGGGGCGGTAGTATTTAGAATTCGCTATAATATATGAATATTTTAAGTATATATACTGATTAAAAATCTTTATTTAAAACGTCATAAAATGGTATAAAGTTAGATAGAATTTTAGGTCATGTAATGTATTTAGTGGGGATATTTTATTCCCAAGTAGCTGAGATATATTATCTGTGTAAATATATATACCAAGTTGAAATGATTATGTAAAATATCATGAAACGATATGTAATTAGGTAGGTAGGGTGTTAGATGTAATGTAGTATTTGGAGGGGACATTTTATTTACGTTTATAGAAACTTCTTAATGTGTTTAAATATATACACTAACCTGAAATGTTTACTTATACTATTCGCTACGGCAGTCCTTTCCGCGCGAGTGGCGTCACTGCACGGGGCACCGCGCCGTGCAGTGTGCATATTACGCATCTGTAGGTTTCGATGTTTGCACTTACGTCTTTCATTGGCACCTTGGAATTTTCTTGTGTATATACTTTTTTGAGAGTTATGTAACAACTGTTTCGTCATATTATATGAAAAATATAAAAATGAGTATATTTTGAGTATTCAGAAATATACATATTAAAAAATTTTACTGTTATTATAAATAAAAATACAGTTCAGTTAGTGAGATATAAAATTATACGTTAATTCTTAGTAATGCAACTCAGAATGGTAAATTCTAAAGCAAGGTTCCACGCAGAGTCCAACATTACAATATTTACATTCATATCGAGACACGCGTATCTTGTTTGTCGTAAAGGCGATGCATCTTCAATTTCGGTTTTTTCTTCGTGGTTCATACAGTGAAGGAAAATGCCGTTCTGTTGGCCGTAATGGATTGTTATTGTCTCTTTGATGATATTAAGAAATATTCATATGATAATTTTTCAGCATTTTTCGAATTAAATTCAAGTGAAATTTAGCCATAGATTTCGGTTTTCTTCTATTATCCTTATAAACACAATATGCATTCCATACTCATATGTTCAGCAAATGAAAAATATTGACGTTACCATTTTAGAGATTTCCGTGTCGAATTTATAGTGCTTATCACTATGTCGGCTTTGTCGACACAACCCATGCAAGTATTATAGTTAATGACGCATAGCCGTTTTTGAATAATTTTGTTTCCTCCATGCCTAACAACCGTTGCACACTCTGAAGTATAGTGGATATAAAAAATATATAAATATATAAATATATATATAAATATAGTATCATAATGGATAGCATATATATTTCTTTTTTATCCAGCCATTTCACAATTAATAAATTTTTTAGTTGGCCAGGAAAATGCCCCTCCTTTTCTCAGTGTATCAGTAATCTATGGAATTCCTTGACGCTTTTTTGCTACGGTCCCTCACACATTTGTATGATTATTATATAGTAAATTAAACAAGGCTGGACTTGAATACCAATTATCTAGGTAAACTGTATGCCCCTTTCCTAGATAGGGCGCCATAAGGGCTTCTGCTATCGTTCTCGATTTTCTAATTTTCTTATTTTGGCTGTTGATTATAGTCGATGACCCAGCGTAAACAATAAGATCTTGTACAATACCAGTTCGACAATCACAAAGAATACATGATTTTATCCTAAATCTACTTCTTTTCGAAGGAGCCTTTATATAGATGTATACTCTCATCGATTCATAATTTTTGGTAATGATAGAATGATTGGCAGAAATTTTTTGGAGCATATCAACCACATTCCTTATTATATATAATTTATCATTGGTATATGTGATATCTTGACTGGAATGTAGCAACGATAACGATTTAAAATAGCTGTTTCTATGCATAATCTCAGCAAAAATGTCACTACGCAGGAGTTTGTTGACCCTCCAGTATTCCTTTAAGGATAACTTCTTGTTGCGTGTCATTAGAAATGACACAGCAAAAAAAGCAGTAAATTTCGGACAGCATTGTCGCTTTACCATCTTTCATAATATTGTTATTTTTTTGCAACAGGCATTTGTTTCATTTAAAATAAATTGCACGAACTCGTCTGAAGCAAAGAGTTCAAAGTAATCAATTGCTTTTTCTGATCTGTTAATATTTGGTATAATTCCTGTATTTTCTGGGGTAAATGGATGTAACTTAGGGATGAATGTGTTTGGCGTCCAGGAATCACAATGGTCTTTATTGTCTCGCTCATTGTTCTCTACTTCTGAGTCTGAGGTACTACATATGTACCTTCCTTTTTTGTGCTCAGCGAAATGATCTTCGTTTTCACTCACGGTATCATTTTCGTACTCAGTTAATCCAATCAAAAATTGAATTCCTTTTGAACTCCGTCCAGAAATTGTAAGGAGGGTGCAATTAAAAATTAAAAGATAAATTTTACGCAAACATAAAACTAAAATTTTTAGATAATCATTTATAACCTTAGAATTTACCTCAATTGTAAAAGTCGACAATAATCTATTCAACTTACATGTTGTCCAACTTATATTGGTTCAAGAAAAATCTTATATTATAATCCCTGTTTTTTATTGTAGTTTTGAGTGGTTTGGCAGGCTTTAGTACAGTACGAGCCACTAGATTCAAAAGATATTCTACCGATACGGTAGATTCTGTTTTACCAACGGAGTCAGCGTAGGTGATCACGCGGCACCGACTATAGTTGGCACCCGTACACACAGCAGGTCTGGCAAACATCGACTATAGCCGGCATCAGTACGCACAGCACTTCGCGCGGCCGCCGGCTATAGTTGGTGTCCGTAGTGAAAGGGTTAGAACATCACGAAATGATATAAAATTAGATGAGATTTTAAATGTAATATATGATATATAAAATATATGATAAGTGTAAGTATATGTACCAATTTGATGTAACTAATTAAAACAGTATGGAATGATACAAAACTAGATAGGACTTTAGGTGTAATGGAGCATTTAGAGGGGATATTATATATACACTTAAATAAAATTTATGATAAGTGTGAACATATGTACTAACTTGAAATACTTATATAACACATCATAAAATGATATAAAATTACATAGGAATATGGATGCACTAGAGTATTTAGAGGGGATATTCTCTTTGAATTTAACTAAAATACATGGTAAGTGTAAGCATATACATTAGTTTGAAATATTTACTTCAAACATAGTAAAATTATATAGTATTAGGTAGGAATGCAGATCTAATGGAATATTTAGTGGGGATATTCTATTTAGAATCGACTATCATATATGATAAGTGTAAATATATGTAATAATTTGAAATATATATTTAAAATGTCAAGAAATAATACAAAATTAGATAAGATTTTAGATACAATGGAGTATTTAGAGGATATTCTATTTAGGATTAACTAAAACATATGTTAAGTTGAAGCATATATAATAATTTGAAATAATTATTTAAAGCGTCATGAAATTATATATAATGAGGCACAATTTTAGTTGTAATTTAACGTTTCGAGGGGAAATCCTTTTTACAATTAAAATAAATGTCCGCAAATATTTGTTCCAATTTGAAATATTTATTTAAAATATCATGAAGTAGTACGAAATTAGATGGGATTTTAGATGTAATGGACTATTTAGAGAGGGTATTCTACTAGCAATCAATTAAAATATATGATAAGAATAAATATATATACTAATATGGAATATTTATTATTAGAAAATCATAAAATAATGTAAAATTAATTAGGATTTTGGATGTAATAGGGTTTTTAGTAATGGTAATCTATTGACAAGCAACTGAAATACACGATAAGAGTAAACATATATAATAACTTGAAACATGCACTTAGAATACCATGAAGTGCTATTTCTACAGACACGTTCAGATGAAGAACCTTGAATTGTAGAACTAAGAAGCGCCATCGCATTGCATTGAACTTCGGAAGTCAATTACTTTGACAAGCTAATACTTAGAAGTGCAGAATAGTTATACGGAACTGTAGATATTGCACATTTTGTAACGTAGTACCAGGTAAACGTAACTGCGTTGTGTAGATACCTACAACTCGCTTACTTTGAAACGTATAGCTAAAAAGCTGTATGGACCATTGGAAGCCAATTACTATGTCAATTTGACAGTTAGAAGAGCCAACAGTTACATGGATCTGTAGGAATTGCATACATTGTTATGAAGTACCTAGTAAGCAAAATTGATATGTATAGAAACTTAGAACTAACATACATTCAAACGCTGAACTGAGAAACAAAATCGCGTTGCATGGACACTTGCAAGTAAATTATTTAGACAATTTGATACTTAGAAGCGCTATTCTGTTACATGTACCTGTAGAAATTACATACTTTGTATCGAAGAACCTGGTAATCATAGCTGCTTTGAATAGAACTATACATTTTACTTAAATTGAATGGCTGAACTGAGAAACGCCATCGCATTGCATGGAGCATCATAACTCTATTACTCTAACACGCAGGCACAATGAAGCGCCTATTCACTGCGTGGACCTGTAGACGCCACATCCTTTAGAATTGTAAACGGAGTTAAGCATATTGGAATGCTTAGAAGATTGTACCCTACTCACTTCGAAACGCTGAAGTTAAACGCGACCATTGCGATATATAAAGCATTAGATCCCTATTGCTTTGAAACGCAGACAGTATGAAACAACAGCTCTTTACATTCAGCAGGAGGATTCACTATCATTTAAAGCGTACAAGCAGATATGTTTTATGCGATGCATAGGAAATTTGAACCTACTTCCATTGAAACGTTAAAATGACAATCGTTACAGAAATGAATAAAGCATTAGTACTCCATTGCTTTGAAAAGCAAATACTATGAAGCGTCAGCCAGTTGCATGCAACATTAGAATAGATTCCTTTTACGCTTTTCTTATCAATAGGGAAAATTTTTGGACCTGGCTCACCTGTAAAATCTGATGTGGTAGGAATTTTATCGACATCTGACCATTCTTCGCTGTAACTATAAAATCCTGTGAACATTACACAATGACTGGAATCATCGGAATCGCTTGAATGCTGTAGTGGAATGGCTGTTGATCTTATTCTTGGACCCACATCAATATAACAGTCCTCGACTTTTATATCAGAATCTTCTGAATGTACCGAATAATCCAATAGAGAGTCAGTAATATACTCATCAACAGTATCACTCATATTATGTGAGTAAAAAGTTACAAAATAATAAACCTTGTTATACTGGTAAACTAGAAGCGTAAGCCTACGAAACAGAAGATGACTATGAAATGCAATGTTCTAGAATAATCCTTGCTTTGATTGTTTCCAAACTATCGCATAAGTTTTATGTCTTGGGCATAAGAAATGAAGATCGACATAACCATGACAAGTACATACAAATCGATGTACAAGATACTCAAACCTGCAAAAAAATTGCACATCATAGTGGGATCAGCACACAAGCGTCAGACTCAGAAACCCGCGTTTTCACGGGGCCGGCACTCAAGTGACATACTCAAAAACCTGCGTTATCGCGGAGACGGCTGTCAATGTGTTAACAGCTTCAGGTCTTCAAAAAAATGTGTATTGTACAGTTCCATGCAATGGAATGGAGCTTCATGGTGTCTGCGTGTCAAAGCGGAAGAGTACTAATGCGATGGCACATAGCATTTCATCGGTTCGAGGTAAGTAAGCGGTATACCTCGATGCATGGCATTATGCTTATCTGCTTCTACATTTCAAGAGGAAGTAAATGCTAGAGCTCCTTGCACCTGGATTGCGCTTCATAGTGTCTGCGTGGCAAATCAGTGGTGTTCTAAAAAACACCATGCATTCCAATGGCCCACCTCATTTCAACGATTCGAAGTTAGTGAACTGTAATCTTCTGTGAATAGCATTATGCTTATCTGCTTTTGCACTACAACAGAAAATGAATCCTACAGTTCTAAGCAACAGGAAGGAGTTTCATAGTGTCTGGCAGTCAAAGCAACGGAGATCTAATCCTCCATTCAATGGTGTAGCGCATCTCATTTCAACGTTTCAAAGTAAGTAAGTTGCAATCCTCCATACATAGCATTTTGTTTATCTATTTCTAGATTTCTAAAAAATGTGAATTCTACAGTTCAAGCAACTGGATGGCGTTCCACAGTGTCTCGGTGTCGATACAGTAAAGTCCTAATGCTCCATGCAATGCGATGGCGCATCTCATTTCAACGTACTGAGTAAGTAATTTGTAATTCTCTATGTATAGCGTTATGCTTATTTGCTTCTACACTTAAAAATTCTCTTTTCTTCTAGACACCAACTGGCCTGGCAGCCAATGACAGAAAACGAAGTGAACATTTTTATTGGTGTCCTGCTTATATTAGTTCTAGCGCCACTGCTAGAAATTAGATTATATTGAACTCAAAAAAAGGATATGTATACAAGCGCGGATATGAAAAGCGCGACCGGTTTACATCGATACATAGATATTTACGCTTATCCTACATTTTCATGGCTAGGATTGAGGACCGTTTGAATGAACTTAGAAATATTGTTAACGAAATTGTCGACACTTTCAAAATTACTGTTAAGACTTGTAAAAATATTATAATGGACGAAACCATGGTTTCGTGTCGAGGACGCCTCAGTTCTTGCCAATATATCCCAGGAAAGCGGCATAAATATGGTATAAGACTTTGTAAACTATGCCTTTCGGAAGGATACACTCGCAACATTCTTATTTTCGTCGGAAAAACTACAACCATAGTAGTTAAAGCACATGCGCATGCTGTTGTTATGACGTTGGAAATTGAATTATAATTTGGAAACCGCATATTATACGCAGATAGTTTTGACAATAGTGTCCCATTGGCCGAGGAACTTCTGCAAAAGGGAATATTTATTTGTGGTACAGTAAAAATTAATAAAAAATTTCGCCAGCTGCAGGCCATACGAAAACAGCAACGGGGTGGCTTTATGTATTTTCAAAATCGGAACGGCTTTAAATTTTTAAAGTGGACGGATAAGAGTCCGGTATGCATACTAGCGACTTCTGAAAACCACAAATATGTTACTGTCCAGGGTAGTAACAATAAGTTAAAGCCGGACATTGTGTTCCTTTATAACAAAGCTAAGGAGGGGTTTGACCATCCGACCAGATGTCTTCTTATCACAGTTGATTACGCAGAACAGTAAAGTGGTATAGAACAATAGTTATCGAATTAGTATGCGGGGCTTCTCTCGTCAATGCCTGTTATATATATATAGAAAATGGAGTACTAAAGGTATGAAAATATTAAACTTCCGCGAAAAAGTTATTGATTATCTCTTCGGTACAGTGGATCATCACGGTGAACAAACGTCATCTGAAACTTAAGCAGTGCCCAAGAAACGTACACATTTTCTGCGGTGGTTCCAAGGACGCGCGAGAAAAACGAGACAGGGATGTAAAGAATATTATAAACGGATGTCTAGAATAAATGGTAGGCAGTATGCCGCGAATAGGGCGATCAAAGTAAAAACCTGTTGTAACCGATGTAAGAACCAACCGAAACTCTACCCAACATGTATTGAAAAATTACATAAAAAGATTAAATAATTATGTTAGGTATATAATATTGATTTATTATGTTTTAAGTATTGAATGTTTGTTTACAATGCGGAGAATTAGATCACAACAGCTTTGACAAGCAGACAATAAGAATCCCCAGCCCGGTGCAAGGAACAGTCGAATTTACATTCGTTTGAAGTGTAGAAATAGGTAAGGGTAATGCGATACATAGAACATTACAACATTCTTGCTTTCAAACGTTGAAATGAGATACTCCACCGCATCGCATACAGCATTAGAACTCCATTGTTTTTACACGAAGACACTATGAAGCGCCGTCCCGATGCATATGTCTGTAGAATTCAGATTTTTCTGAAGTGTAGATGCAAATAAGCATAATGCTATGCATAGAAGATTACAGCTCACTTACTTTGAAACGTTGAAATGAAAAGTGCTATCGCATTGCGTGGAGTAGTAAACTCTAATGCTTCGACACGCAGACACTCTGATCTACCTTCTTGTTGCATGGAACTGTAGAATTCACATTCTTTTGAACTGTAGTAGCAGATAAGCATAATTCTATGCATGGAGGGTTACAGCTTACATAATTTGAAATCATGAAATGACACGCACAATTGCATTGCATGGAGCATTAGAACTCCATTCCATTTATACGCAGGCACTACGAGCCGCCATCCCTTTGCATGGAGATGTAGCATTCACTTTCTACGGAAATGTAGAAGAAGATATGCATAATGCTATGCTTAGCATATTTCAGCGTACTTAATTTGAAATGTTGTAATGATATGCGGCATAGCAATGCATGGAGCATTAAAACTCCATTGCTTTGAAACGTAGACATTATGAAGTCACTTCCTCTTGCATGAAACTGTAGAACTCACATACAGGATCCTTCCTTTGGAACTTTGAAACTTTGAAATGACAAGAGCCATTCGCATTGCATGGAGCACTGCAATCCATTGCTTTGACACGCAGACACACTGAAGCGCCATCCCGTTGCACGGAATTGTAGAATTCATGTTTATAGGGAGTGTAGATGCCTATAAGCATAATGTTATTCATTGAAGATTGCAGCTTACTTACTTTGAAACGTTTAAATGGGATGTGCTGTCGCTATTCCATTCCATGGAAATGTATAATTCACAATCTTTGGAAATGTAGAAGCAAATAAGCAGATTGCTTTGTTTAGAAGTTTTAGCTCACTTAATTTGAAAATTTGCAATGAGATGCGCCTTTGAATTGCATGAAGTACTAGACCTCTTCCCTTTTCACAAGCAGACTCTGTACAGCGCCATCCCGTTGCATGGAACAGTAGAAATCACAATCATTAGGCATAATATTATCTATTGGCCATGATTTCCATTGCCTTTCCAAGATTTTTCATCAAACATGGTTTTTAGAGTCTTATCATGTATATAAGCTATGGAACCGAAAATTCGTAAATACTTTACTTCAGACTTTTTATCAAGCCACATTTCAAATGGCGTTTTACTTTGTTTTAAAGCCTTTGTTGGGCTTAAGTTTATTAAATACGTCACAGTTGAAGCTGCTTCCACCCGAAACAGTTTATTTAAACTGGCACCACTTATCATCGTGCGTGCCTTTTCTGTAACGTTTCTGACCATTCTCTCAGAAACACCAATTGGTGAGTTCGCGGAACTGTTAGATGGTAACTAGTACCCTTTTCTACACAATAATCTTTCATCGCATTTGACAGATATTCTCTGCCATTATCGCTATACAACTAAACAACTTTTAAATTAAAATGAGCCTCGCATCTAGTTGCAAAATCTTTAAGTGCAGAAAATACTGCTGATTTATATGTAATCAGGTATGCTACACGGTAAAGTGTATATTCGTCCGCAAACAGGAGAAAATAATTCTTTCCGTTAATAGTTGAAGGAATAATAAAATAATATACATCTGAATAAATAGAAGCGGCTGCTCTGCTTCGGTTTTCTGTAAAAATGGAGGAAGAAAGCAGGAAGGAAAAGAGAGGGGAGGAACGTTTCGTCCTGGGCCTGCTAGTGGACTCATCAGTAAGGCTATCTAGCAGGCCCTGCCTTAGACGCTGGGATATTAGGAACAGTTCAGAACTTCTATATATTGGAAAGGATGGGTCATCGAGTACTTGCAGGAAAATGTAAACGGTACTGTCCCTCTAGTGGCGAGTGCCGCCACAAAATAATAAACAATGGTCGCTTTACATGCTCCATATTCTTTACCTTTTCGAATGATAACCGTGCTTGCTTACCTTTAATGCAAGCCTCACATAAATTATCATTCGGCACTATCATTTCAATATGATTTACATCATTGACCATTTTTTTATTCTTCAATTCTACGAATTTTGATCTTCCAATGTGGCCCAAACGCTGATGCGACAGTTCATAGTCATTATTTACTGCACTATGAATCTGGTGATTAATCAACTTTTAATAGATAAGCTATTTTATTCCTTACCTTTGATTATCTTCTGACCAGTTTTCATTACCTGACTGTTTCCATCTGTTACAAATACGATGTCCATTCCTGCTTCTTGCATCCCTCTATCGGACAGCACCTTTTTGCCACCGAAATCTTCAAGGGTGGACTCAACTTCTCGAATGTCGAAAAGACATTATCACATTTGACAATGTGATCCGACGCTCCGGAATCCAACAGAAACTTTAATTTGTTTTTATCGTCTTCCCCATTTTCATTGTACCCCGTCATAAAGGCAAACGTGGATGACCAAATCTTTGCAATATCCAATTCTTCTGTTACTTGAGCTGCTTGGGCGATCACCTTTTTCTTTTCCGCGTGCTGGACCGTTCTTTTATAATAGAAACATTCTTTTATTTTATGCCCTTTCGCCCACAATCATGGCATTTTATATTTATCGTTTCTTTGGCCGTTTAAATTATCTCTATCTGTATGTATCTTCTCAGTATGTAATACTTTCGCGCTTGTCGAGCAGCCTGTTCGTAATTTTACTTCATGGACCAATAAACCAGTTTCTACAAAGGCTAATGTTAGATTATTTTCGTGAAATGTTCTATTGGCGTAATTACTCGCCATAGCACGTTGGAAGGATTAGTAGTAAATGAAAAGCTTTATCCGTTTCTTCTAATTTTACATACGCTACTAAGAGTTCCGTGATTTTGTCGTTGAGTGGTGTAAAATCTTTGATCAAGGGCTGCTCTCCCTGTAGTTTTAAACTTAATAGTTTTTTTCTAACAGCCAATTGCGTGGCTAAATTATCCCTTTCATATATGCCATCCAATTTCTGCAAAACTTCAGCAGCAGTTTTCGTATTATTTGCGAAGCTCAAAATGGAATCTGCTAAATATTCAGCATCCTCTCTGCTTTCCTCCAATTTTCAGTTATTTTTACTGGAATGGGTTCATCAATAATTATCCAATTCGCTTAACAGTGCACCAATTCTTAATTGCAACATACTGTAGCGATCACCATCAAATTATTTAATGTTCCTCTTGGTTTTTTTACTTTCCATATTTCTCTTTTTTTCATAAGGAAAGGTTTATATTCACTAATAATGTTCCTTTAATAGTTTAATCACTTATATATACTTCTGATATTACACTTATAATCACATAATCACGTACACAAAAGTTATCACTAAAAAGAATATATACTAAAGTGTTGATACTATTAAAATACGTAAACTGGGCCCATAACCTATTGAATTATGGGTAAATATAAATGAAAAGCTGTCCAAAGTTCTTTATAGTCTGTAACTTTATTCTTAAGGTTTGAAGGTACGTCTTTACGTTTTAAACGCTCTAATAATTGTGAGGACACCGCATAGGAAATATAGCGTTCTCCCTCCTAAAGGAATAGACGACGCAAATTCTGCACGAGTTTTCCTTTCAGGCCACTAGGTATAAACAGTCGTGAACTCTACTCGAACCGACAGAACTATTTCACAGTTTATATACTGGATTCTGTTTCCTAACTCAAGATTCATTTTTGTTTCTCCGTTGACATTTGAAATAATGCAATAGCAGTAAGCTGTTATGTATAGCATTACAAATATCTGCCACTACACTTCAAAAGAACGTTAATTCTATATGTCCATGCAACAAGATAGCCCTTCATACAGTCTGCCTGTTGGAACAACAGGATCCTAATGCTCCATGACATGCAGTGGCGAATCTCACATCAATGTTTCCAAGTAAGTAAGCTGAAACATTCTATGCATAGGATTACGCTTGTCAGCTTTTACACTTCAAAGATATGTGAATTCTGCAGTTTTTTGATACAGGATTACGCATCGCATTGTCTGCGTGTCGTAACAATAGAGCTCTAATGCTACATGCCATGCAATGGGCCATTCCGTTTCAACATTACAAACCTTGTAAGCTGTAACCTTCTGTGAATAACTTTATACTTATCTGCGTGTACACTTCACAAGAATGTGAATTCTATAGTTCAATGCAACGGGGTCCGTCTGCATAGTGTCTGCGTATCAAAGAAGTAGGGTTTTAATGCTCCATGCCATGCGATAGCGCATCTCATTTCAACGTATAGAAGTAAGTAATCTGTAATCTACTATGCATGGCATTATGTCGGCTGCTTCTACTCTAAAAGAGTGTAAGTTCTACAGTTCCATGTAACAGGAAGGAGCTTCATAATGTCTACGTGTCAAAGAAACGAAGTTGTAATACCCCATTCAATACTGGAGCAAATCTCATTCCAACGTTTCAATCAAAGTAAACTGCAATCCTCCATGCATAGCATTATGCTTAACTGTTTCTACACTTTAAAAGAAAGTGAATTCTACGATTCGATGCAATGGAATGGCGCTTCACAGTGTCTGCGTGTCAAATGAGGAGAGTCCTAATGCTCCATGCAATGCGACGTCGCATCCCATATCAACGTTTCAATGTAAGTAAGGTGTAATCGTGTTTGCATATCATTATATTTATCTGCTTCTACAATCTTCAATAATGTGAGTTCTATAGTTTCATGCAACGGGATGGTGCCTCACAATGTCTGCGCGTCAGTACTACTGTACTAATGATGCATGCATTGCGATGGCTTATCTCGTTTAGCGTTTCAAAGTATGTTAGCTGTAATCTTCTATGAATAGCATTATGTTCATCTGCTTCAACACATCAGCAGATTGTGAATTCTACATTTCCATCCAGCAGGATGGCGCTTCACAGTGTCTGCGTGTCAAAGAAGTAGATCTGGAGTGTACCATGCAATGCATTAGCGCATCTCACTTCAACGTATTAAGGAAAGGTTGGTGTAATCTTTCATGCATAGCACTATGCTTATCTGCTTCTACACTTCAGAAGGTTGTGAATTCACAGTGTCTACTTGTCAAAACAATGGAGTTCTAATGCTCCATGCAATGCGACTGTGCATTTTATTTGTACGTATCAAATTAAGTAAGCTGTAATCTCCTATGCATATTGTAGGAAACTCATTAATTAAAGACAATTACAAGGTTTTGTAAATCATTAAATAGTTCCTTTCAACTGATATATTACTCCAAGGACTGCTAATAAACAACTGCTTCATCGTTTTAAAACATACACACGAAATATCATTTATTCCGCACATTCGCTCTCGCTCGCATTCTTTAATATTCCACACACCTAATATTTCAAACTTGAATTATTGATTAGCTTTTAAATTAAGATAATTTCGTTATTCTTCACTCGGCCGTCCTGCATGAATAATCGTTCCGAATGTCTTCATTCATGTCGTCTTCGATTTCAGATAAATATCATAGATTTCTTCGATCCATAACTTCATAGAATCTGCTGACGTCGATGTTTATAGGGGTCCTTCTCCTTCCCCTACTTTTCAAACTACAAATCGTTGATTGCGTAAAACTCGTGCAACTTCATACGGTTCAAAATATTTATGAGCTATATTTAGACCAGGACTCTGTTGCATACGTTTAATTCCTACTAGATCTCCTTCACGATAAATTCTAGCTTTTCGTCTACTTTTGTTTAAAGTTCGCCTATTCTCTTATTGGATCCTGGATATATTTTTACTTGCTTGAAGTCGTACTTCATCCCGTTTATCTTGAAAAGGTGCGATCCATTCCTTTTCAAGTATGTCTCGGATGTCAAGATAACCTTTAATTCGAGGATGTGTCCCAAAGAGAAGATGAAACGGTGACGTACCAATACTTCGATGTATTGTTGATTTCAAACATTGTTGATCTACTTCTAAATACTTACATCATTCACAGTGCTTAGGTGTAGCTAATTTTGCTGACAACAGTATGAATGTTCTATTACGACGTTCAACTTGACCATTAGCTCTAGGATTTCCAGTTGTAGTTGAATCATGTTCTATATTTTCTTCTCGAGAATATTGCTTGAAATCATTTGCTGTGAAAGCCGTTCCCCTATCAGAAATTAATCGACGCAGATTACAGAAAATAGTCGCTTGTTTCTTCAGGCGTGTCAAAACTTCATCTGTAGTAGTAGATTTTGTACCATAAAGCCATGTAAATTTTGTAAAAGCATTTATCACTACAAATATGTACTGATACGTTTTATTTGTTGATGGTAACAGTCTAAGATGATCAAAATGAAATGTATCAAAAGGAATACTCCCATTTTCAGTCGGATTTAAATGATACTCCTGCGACCCCTGCATTTTTCGGTTAAAATGCATGCAACACATTTTCTTACCACTTTTTCAACTTGCTGCCGAAGGTTTGGAATCCAATAATCTTTACGTACGATAGCTTTAGTCTTGACCACAGAAAAATGTTCACTCTCATGAGCTCGCCCTATTTCTTATATCTGCATCCGACATGGTGCTACTAGTTGAATACCACCTGCAGACTCTCTGTACAGTAAATTTTCCCGCAGAACATAATAATTCGTCTTGTTTTGAAGTACTAAATCTCGAAGTTTCATTACAGTCTCATCTTCTTTCTGTGCTTTCCGCAAACGATCCGTAAGACTTGCATCAGATTCATCAATTAAGAAATTTGTAGGAGGAGGTTTTCTACTAAGCGCATCAGCATGAATCGTGTTCTTCTCTGGACGAACAAAGATCTTTCTTATTTATTGTAAGAGTAATAGCTCGGCAATCAAAAACAATAACAAACGAAATTCCTAATAAATGAAGTCCTAATTTCTTCAACGCTTTAACTATTGCTCAAACTTCGAACTCATAGCTACTGTATTTACATGCAGTAGAAGTTGTCTTACCACTTGAAAATAATATACAGGGTGAAAAGATTTATCTTCGTTATTTCTTTGAAATAAAATCACTCCGTACCCTAACGCAGAAGCATCTGTATGCAACTCCATGTCTACTTCTACTTGAACCAAATTCAACATTGGTTTCTCACTCAACAAAGGTATAAGTCGTATGAGTGCTTCCATTTAAGTCGCTCCAGAACAGAATTTAGCATTCGCTTGCAGAAGGTTAGGCAAAGATCGTGCAATTACAGGGTATTCACGGATAAATTTACGAAAATACCCGATGAGTCCAAGTAAACTTTGTACATGTTTAACATTTGTCGACTCTAGAAATCGTCTGACTGCATCAGTTTCAGTGAGGGGCGAACACAACCATTGTTTATTACATGCCCGAGGAACTCGACAGAAGTTTACCCGAAACAACGTTCTTCCTAACTGAATATTAAACCGGTTCCGCTCGCTACAATTAAAACCCTTTCAAGAATTTGATCCCAAGTTCAGTATCATTTGATGAAACAATCAAATCATTCAAGTATGCTAAAACAATTTCCTCACGAATAAGATCTCTAAATATGGTATTTATAAATCTTTGAAAAACTGCTGGAGAATTACATAAACCAAGAGGGACTCGTAAGAATTCATAATGACCATCTTGTACAACAATTGCTGTATATTTTCGACTTGATTTATCCTGTCGCACGTGAAAGAAATCGTTTTTCAAGTCAAGAGTACTGAAAATGCGCGCGACTTGTAACAGATCTAATTGATCTTCAATCAGTTGTAACGGATATCTATATTTAATAATCTTCTTATTAATTTGTCGATAATCTACACATAATCTAAACGAATCACTTTTCTTCCGAACGCGAACAACCGGACTCGCATAATCAGAAGTAGATAACTGAGCGACTCCAGCCGCAATCCTCTGTTCTATTTACACATTAACAGTCTCTTTTTGCGACGATGACAAACGTCTCGCCGATTGATATACAGACTCTTCGCCTTTCAATATTAATTTCATTGCAATTTAAGGTTCAAAGGTTTTACTCAGCTTGTAATTACTAACAAGATATTCTATCGCCACTCGCTAATTAGGAACTAATCATGAGATACACCAACTTGATTTACATCTAACACGTCACTCGTTACATCTATTTTAAGTATTTCCGGTACAATATTTTCTCTTTCAACAATTTCGCGCGTTACTTTCGGTAATGGACGAAAGTTTACTTTACAACCTCTAATGCTAACATCGGTTACATTTAAGAAATTCGTTGCTATCAGCAGCTTGTGTCGAACAATAGTATGAGAGATTACATGTATACAAATCGGATATGAGTGCCCATCTGCGGTAATTTCTGCTTGAAATTCACCAAATGTTGTATCATTCTTTGAACCTATACCATCGAAATGTAATTCATCGTGTCGTAATTGCGGTGAACCGAACTTAATAAACTCGTCGGTGTGAATTAAACTAAAATCACTTCCTGAATCCATTAATGCTCCGATCTCGTATCCGTTAAGTAAATCATTTTTGAGATACTTTCGGTACGATACACCTAATGTCGCGCAGCTCTCTTCACTCGTTTTAAATTTCTTGGGACATTTCGACGCAATATGTCCAGGTTCTTGACATATAAAACATTTTACACCGCGATCATTCGTTGGACAATTCTCGCTAATATGATCGTGCCCACCACAAATATAACATCGTACAATATTACCGGTGAACTCCTTCATCTTACCAACACTGACCACCTCTTTTCGTTCATTTCTAACGAAACTGTCTTCACACTTCTCAGATTTTGTTGACATTTGCACACTCGACAAACCTTGATCTCGAAGAATTACGTTTCCAAACGCTTTCGAAAGTTGATCGGTTGTTGTAAACTGTTGAATACGCGCCTGGTTCCGGAGCATTTAATCGGGGATGCCGTCAATCAGATATTCAAGTATTTCATCGTCGTTGGTTGGTACTCGATTTCCGAGAATGATCTTCTCGTGCAAACATTCATGAAATGTCTGGTTCCTCTTCTATAATCATACTTCAAATTTCTTCCTTATTTCAATTTTGCTTTGTGGATGATAAAACGTAACTCTTGATTCTTCCAGCAGTCGGTTGAATGGCATAGTTATATATTCTCGTTTAGAATGAAACGATTGAAGTGCTTTTCCCTTCAGTCGCAAACCCATAGGTAATAATGCAACGTCATCTTCCAATTTATATATCGTCTTCAATAACTTGATCTACTTCTTCCAAATTTCACTACCACCAGATTTTCCAACAAATTTAAAAAGTAAATTTACAACTGCCGAAATATTCGTTCGCGGCTAACAGAATTGAGATAAAACATTGCATTCATTGCCATTATTCAATGCCAAGAGATTGTCACCGCCACTAACAACATCATATTGTACGCTTCTAAAATTACGCGTCGATCGTCGTTGCTCATTTTCCAAATTTTGCTCAACCTGTAATTAAATGAATTGTCCTTCGTATTGCATCTAACTCAAGGCGCAGCATGGCCAGCTCACCTTCTGCTAATTCTTTTTCCTTAAAAAAAATCAGTTTTTCGTTGCTGTAGATTCATTGCTGACTGCACGTTTGATGATATATCAGCACACAACCCTTCATTATCTTCAGGAACTTCTTTCTGCTTGTCATCTATCCTCGTTCCGTCTGCGTCAATATCCATCAAACGGGAAATTAATTTAGCTTTCGAACTAGCAGTTGGTAGTTTATGCTCCATTAATATCTTTTTCAGCGCAGTAACTGTGATTTTACTCTAACCTTTCGTGGTGAAAATTTATACTCGACACTCGCGTATAAACTCGAATTGTCTCTACAGGAAAGTTTATTTTTCATCCTCGCAATATCTCTCAAAACTGCACTCGGGTCGCATAAATAACTTCTCGAACGTTCTAGACCGCCAAGTAACTTTCCCCAACGTTCTGTTTTCAAATACTCGATAATATTCCAATCTTTAGAACGTATCCAATTTAATTCTTGAATGTCTTCTTGATAATTACCACTCCTGAGCCCAAAAACTGTAGAAAACTTATTAACTATAGACAACTACAAGGTTTTGTAAATCATTATATAGTTCTTCTCAACGGTGATATAACTCGAAAGAATGCTAATGAACAACTGCTTCCTCGTTTTAAAATATTCATATGAAAAACTCATCTATTCCGCACTCTCGGTTTCGCTCGCAATCCAGAATATTCCACGTACATAACATTTGAAACATGGATAATTGATTAACATTTAAATTAAGATAATCTAACTATCCTCTAATAACATTAAGCTTGTATGCTGCTAAAAATCAAAGGAATGCGATCCTTACAGATCCGTCAAACGGGATGGCGCTGCATAGTGCCTGCGTGTTAAAGAATTGGAGTTCTAGTGCTCCATGCATTGCGATGGCACATCTCATTCCAAGGGTTCAGAATAAGTAAGCTGTAATCTTCTATTCATGGCATTATGCTTATCTGCTTCTACTTTTCAAATGAATGTTAATTCTACAGGTCCATGTATCGGGATGAGGATTCACAGTGCCCATGAAACAGTGCAACGGAGTTCTAATTCTCTATGCAATTTGATCGCATCTCACTTCAACGTATCAAAAAAAGTAAGATGCAATTTTCTATCTGTAGCTTATGCTTATCTGCTTTTACCGTTCAAAAGAATATGTATTATACAGTCCCATGCAAAGTGATGGCACCCCATAATTTCTGGGTGTCAATGCACAGGTGTTACACTACTAGCTCTAATACTTCCATCGATGCGATGTCGCATTTCATTTCAATGTTTCATGATAAGATGTAAAGTTCAATGCAATGCTTTATGTTTATATCTTCTACACTGCAAAAGCAAGAGAATGTGAACTGTGGCGTCAGACGTACCGCCTGCCACGCCCAGACGCCTGCCACCGTCCTCGGCGTCCCTAGATCGGCATCCGCATCTCCTACACCATCCGGATCCACTGTATGCGGGCAACCCGCCTACTCGCTGCCACAGAACGGGGTGGCGACGCCACATACACCAGAGGGAGGATTCCATCCCACGTTACGAGGGCGAAGAGATCTATGACGGCTACGAACTCGAATCTCCAATGGTTACGTATCAGTACACGCTATTTGCGTACCGACGATGTTAGAATAAGCACACGACACATTCATGTATATACACAAACCACATACACATAGAATTAAGTAAATATTTGTAAATATGTACTTGTAAATGCGGTATAGTTTAAGACGCGCTCACGCTCGAACGCGTGCCCGACGCGCTCGGCCGACACGGGTTGCTCACTGCGTAACACGGTCGACCCCACCACGAGCGGTCTCCCCGCACATCGGTCCACGCGCCATCCCCACTCTGGGGTTCAGCGACTCGTGTGCCGCGCGACCCGAGGAGGTTGCGGACGCGCCGATCCAGTCTCAGTCTCATTCACCGATTCGAACAGAGCAATTGGCTCTAAGGAGTTTCGATCTCCGACACGAACAGAACAGTTGTACCTCAGGTATACGAGCTCCCAGCTCAGTGCATCCAACTCATTCACATCTACCATAATGGAGTCCTTATTTTATTCTATTTCCATTTTCGTGATGAATGAAGTATTAGAAGTCTATTGCTTCGTCACGTTGGCATCTGAAAACACTGTCCACATGCATGGAAATTTAAAAATGGCATTCTACTGAAGTGTAGATGCAAATAACTATAATGAGATGTATATAACATTAAAATCTATTAACACACTTCGATCTGTTGATATGAAATGCGATATGGCGTTTAATGAAGCATTAGAACTCTATTGCTTCCATACGTAGAGATTTGGGAACGCTATTCAGTAGCAAGAAATTATTACTGTGAATAGTGTGGAAAACACATTTGCAATCTAAGCAAGGTTTCATTAGATCTGGTGGATTTTCCAAGTTTTAGAAAGGGATGGTGGCAGTAGCAGTTGGTTCAGCGCCAGCTGATAAATGTATACAACAAGCAAAGCAACGTAAACGGATTTAAAATACTGACGATTATATGAATTAAAATACTACACTTTTATAATCCATATAGCGTTTCTGTTCTTTGTAATTTACAAACAGTCTTAAGAATGTAACGCAATGTAAAGAAGTTTGGACACAAAGAAAGCAGGTCTTAGTCTGAGATAAAGGAACCTTTGATCTGTTAGGTTTTGTGGTTACCGCCGTGCTGTGTTAAGGGATATGCCATTCAGTTTTAGTTTTCTAAACCAGAACAATTCAAATAAATCTGGAGTTGACACATTAGAAGAATAATTATTCCAGTGAAAAATGCTGTATGCAGTACAATAGTAGCTTCACATCCCCTTGATATTCTGCAGAAATTCTTATGCCATTTTACTCTATTTACTAGAATCGAAACTATGAAACCTATTAGGTGGTACTTCTAAAGATACTGTGTATGTATTGGAGGATGCGTACAAAAAGAAAAGACTATTACATGGATAAATTGTAGAATTCCGTTTGTAATTGATAATTAGATTATAAACATTTATATGCTTTTATCAGAAATTTTAATGTGTCAAAATTGCAGCATACAGGTGTGTAGATATCACTTTGCGATCTCATTTCATTTTGGCAGTTGTATATATAAGCATCCATCCAGGCATAAAGCTTGATAATCTTTCAACTATAAAATAATTATGAAACATTATACTTTTTGCTGGCGTTGGTCTATTTTATCATTTTCAGAACTTGTGAAGCAGCTAGAACTGTAATAAGAAAGTACGTTATATCATTGCTCATTGTTTCCAAAGAAAATATTGAATATGTATAACTATGTTCATTTTATTATAAATGTATGAGTAAAGTTCAATCTCCATAAATTAATATTTTCAAACGTAATTTATTTAATGTATATCATTTAGCGTTAGAAAATAAATTACAAAAATATATAAAAATATATATTACTTTAGTTTTTTTAATATTTTATATATTTTATATTAGATTAAACTTTTTAAAAAAGTAACAAAATTTTTATAAGTAGGAATAATTTTTCCTAACATAGTTAATATGTCGGTTCTTTCTAAGAAGACGGTATTTCATTTTTCAAAGTAAGTTTCGACTTTAAATTGACCATTAATTTCTCTAATTTCATTGCTTTTCATAGATTACCGCTAATTTTCAACTTTCCCATTGTCGATGCAAGTTTTAATTCTCTGAAAGATATATAATATTATGTTATTAGTAAAATTATTTTGCATTTCTAATTAATTTGAACATAAGAAATATATTTTTTTTATGAGAAAGCATTGCGAGAAAATTTTGAGAATCCATTGTTAATGTTGTACCTAGTGGTTGACTATGTTTTTACCATTTTTAAGATCCAAAAACCGTGTACCAGCTTCGTCACCATTAAAATTTACGAAATTTACATATTGTAAATTTTTGCAACTATGATGTTAATTAACTCTTGAATTATGGTTGCTTGGGCAATTAATCAGACTGATCTATGATGTGCTGTAATGTACGAGATCTAATACATTTTTTTTTAACATAATGAACAATATAGTATTTGAGCTTACAGTTTTGTTAACAAACTGGCTGTTTAAATTAGTTTAGATGACAATTAATATTTGCATGATCTTTTCCTCTGATTTATCTGTATAATTTGTTTGTTCTTTTCAATTGTCATACATAATTATCCAAATCTATATGTTCCAAATTCTCCTCTAGGAAAGAATCAGGCAACAATTTATCTTATCAATAATATTTTTATTCTGTAAAATAAATTGATTTGTTTACTAAAATATAAATTATACATTCATGTATTAATTGTAAACCTTTAGTTAATTATTCACACCTGTATTACACGCAGAATGGGTAAAATCAGACATCCCTTCAGTTTTTTAATATTGCCTCATCGATTAAAGACTGATTAGTAACAGATTTACTATCTTTGCAAAATAAATGCGTACATTATATCACCCATTATTTCCAGCTTCCCACTATAATTTTGTGATTCTGAACCAACTAACATCTCTATTGCAGCCATATGTATACCTGAAACAACACGTGCGTAAGGCAATCTTAAATTGAGAGAATTATTTTTCTTAAAAAAGAAATTAGAAATATATATAATTTACTGCAGTCTTTGACAAGTCTGCATTCACAGCAATACCATCATTTTCATATTCATCGGCCCTTCCAAGAGCACACATTAAGATTCCAAACTTGGATATTATATAATCGACACAAGTTTGAAATCATATTTGTTTAATGTTTACTCTTAGTGGTAGGCTGATATTTATTATATGAGGATCTGTGCCTTTCTTTAAATATGGTAAGCATATCTTGGACCTGAAAATAAGTATAGTGTCATATTAGTGAATTTTATTTCTACAACTAAAACAGAACTTTTATACTTACACTAGAAATGTTCCTCTAGAATTGATATTATTCATAAGATCATAATTTTTCATATCTATGGATTCTATGCCTGGTTAAAGTAATAGCGCTAGCATTATTAACCCTTTCAGCACTGAGGTGTGTGGCAAATGGTTTTGTGAGAACCCATATGTGGCGTTCGTTGTTGTCAGACCGGTGGAATCATCTCTCTGAAAACTGCTCAAGCTGTTCGCAATTCTGTTTCAGGAGTGATTGAAGAGATGGCGAAACGCGTCAATACATGCCTACGGATGGGTGCCCCCATTAAAAATAACTTATAAGTTACCGATGGATGGTGCTGCTGGTGGTCGGTTACTCACGATCGAACGACGGATGGTGCTGCTTGTGCTTAATAATCCATAAATTATATACGACTGGTGTTACCAACAACCGATAGCGCATGCTTTCACATACAGCTGGTGCAGCCAATAGTAGGTAACTCAAGACTTATGAACGACTGGTGTTGCCTGCGGTCGGTAACTCACGATGTAACGACAGTAGATGATGCCTGTGGTCGATAAATTATGATATAATGACGGCTGGTGTTGCCAATAGCCGGGAATTCAAGAATTATCGACGGATGGCATTGTCAGCTATCGGTAATCCATCTCTTACTTGGCTTAACTTAATCTAACATCCACTAAACTTAATTTAAACCAACCTAACCTCAGTTACACCTAATCTGACTTAACCTGCCTTCACTCAAATCTAACCCAACTTAACACAATCTAACATTACCTTTCATAAACATAAACAAATCAAACCTACGCCTTCTTAAATCTAACCCAAAATAACTGAGCAACCTACAAACATTCCCAAACATAACCCAACCTAACATAACCTAGCGTAACCTAACTAAATCTAACATAAGCACACTTCCATCTCGGGGCAGAAGCAACTTCCGCAACTTTCACAGGGATGAGGCTATGCAGAAAGCCTTCCACAGTTACGGAGCGGCAGAGATCCGCTCCGATTGAACGCTTATTCACGTAATATAATGTAATAATCGGCTGGTTCAATCGGAGCGGGTCTGCATCGAATACAGGAGCGCCTATCGTGAAATGAAAACGAACAGTCGGAAAAGAATAAGACTTTACTAAAAAATCGTACGGAAGTCAGATATTTTGACGTGTATCTAATATACATCTAATTAAAACGTAATTCGAAAAATACAAAGGATAAGTGGAAATATTCTCCAATATGTCACGTATACAAATCAACGGATGCAAGGGAGAACACTCGATCTCGGGGTAGCGAGACCGGGGCGCCATCATGATGTAATCGTATAACGCCGGTTCCGGGATGGTGCAGAAAGGAAATGTGGAGGACAGAGAGGATAAAATAACAACAACGTAACTAAAGAAAAGAAAAAGAAAATCTGTGGAAGCATTGCATTTATTAAGAGGAAATCCTACAAATATCGAACAACAGATTATATAACATACCGTCCGGGCAAGGTACAACGAAATAGACGATATCGTGAGAGAAAATAAGAAAATCGAAAAGCTTAAGAAGAAAATAATACTTTAGACTGGACGAATCAATATCACTGATTCCGGCAAGCTTAACGGAAAACGCATAACTACGAATCGGTTAGAGTATGAGATAGATGCTGGTCGCAGTTCAAGTGGTCCTGGGAGTCCCTCGCCCGTATCAGGGCAGGCAGTAGGATGGTGGAGGGCCTGCAGCCCCCCTAGTCCCCAGCCCCACTGCCGAAGTGAGTGAGGCTGCTGTGCATATACTGCTGAAAGGTGATGCTGTCTCGGGATACGGAATCAGCCCCATCGGGTCGTGGCAGAAGATTAAAGATTGAGTAGGCGGATCGGAGCCCCCAGTCGATAACATAAAAGGATAGGAAAATAGAAATGGATACGAAATGCATATATAAAGGAGAAAAAGAAAGCCTCCTAAGACACAGACATGAGAGGAGAAGCATCAGGAGCCGAAGTAAGGGAACCAAAAAGAAAGATCAGGATAATGGAAAAGCTACCGATGAGAATAACGTCCTCACTTTCAAATAGAAGAATAGGCAGTCACACATCAAACGTAATGATAGATATTATGGGCGAGGATACGACGAAGTTATTGGCATATTAGAAATCATTAATGGGAAACATCAGGCATATAAAAAAAAACTGAGATCGAACTCATGATCGAACTAGTTGCGAACGGTACAGAGAAAAATGAAACAATTAAAGAAGCAGTAAGCATTCGAGGACAAACAATGGGATGAGGAAAAGCAGAAGAAACGACAGAAATAGGAAAAGATGACGCAAGAAAATCGAGAGCGGGAGATATAATCCTGGAATTTAACAAGAAAACAGGTATAGAGAACAAAATAAAAGAGATAAAAGGAACTCTGGAAAAAGAATTCGAAGAATCGCATGCGAGTGCGAGTATAATGCTCCAACTAAGGGACATATACCCGTTAGGTGAATAGAGAAGAAATGAAGGAGTACATAAAACGAAGACTGAAAATAATCGAAAGGATGGTCAAGTTGTTAAAACAGACGTGGAGAGGAACCGAGTCGCGTTAGTTGAATTTGGACAGGAATAAAATTACGAGCTAGAGAATGTCAAACGACTCAGAATAGCATTAACACCTTGTCCCTACAAAGTACTACCGAAAATAGAGAGATGCTTCAAATGCCATAAACTGGGACATATCGGCAGAAATTGCGAAGAAGTCAAAGATAATAAGGGAATCTGCAGAAGATGCGGATCCCCGATTTGTACGATGATCGGTTGCATCGCGAATAAACCGAAATGTATCATCTGCAGCGAGGCAGGAAGAAAGAATCCGTACATCAGACACGTTACCGTAGCCTTAATTGTCCGGCCTACAGAAAGGCGTTGATAGAAATGAACGAGAAACGAATATGGAATTGAAAGTCCTACAAATCGATCTGAACAGATGCTGAATCGCGCAAGATATCATGCAGCAAATGCGAATGATTCAAGAGACAGACGTGGTGATAATATTGGATGCACACAAGATGGAAGAATACTGACTGCAAGACGAGAACGGTGAAACTGCGATATGGATAACCGGCGTTAATCGAAAATGTTTCACGTAAGGCATCACATACTCATCGACCGGAATCGCTCATGCAATGGTCGAAGGAACAAAAGCTATAACCTGCTATTTCTCGCCGAACGGGAACGGAAAGAAGTCGAAGAATATATAAACTAAACTGAGGTTAACATGGAAAGGGAAGAGACAACAAATAGAATAATATTCACGGGTGACCTGATCGAAAAATCGGTAATCTGGGATAGTAAGAACAACCATAGAGTGGATAAGATCATCAAAATGGCTCTAAGAAACGATCTAATCGCGACGAATCCGAAAGAAGACATATACATAGTTTAAGAACCGAAGAAAATAAAAAATAGACATAATTTTGATAGGAGATTGCATGTACGCTAAGCTGCGTAAAGCAGAAGTGTTTGAGGTATTTTCAGCGTCGGACAATCAATACGTACTACATACCTTCTAAAGTACGAATTATAAGAATAACGAAGAGGGATTTGCAAGCCTCGATGGAGAAAAATCGAATTGAATGATTTATTTTTAAGTAACTAAAATATATGGTAAGTTTAATTATATAAACCAATTTCAAATATTTAATTAAAACATTATGAAATGATATGAAATTAGATAGGATTTTAGATGTAATAGAGTATCTTAAGGGGATATTGTATTTAGAATTAACTAAAATATAAAATATGTATTAATATTTATACCAATTTGAAATATTTACTAGAAAAATCATGAAAGCATGTGGCCCAGCGAGTGGGGGATTAAGGGATCGTTGCGAGGAGCATGCGGCCCAGCGAGTGGGGACTCGCGTCTCCTGGTGGGATTAGTGGCGCGTCTTTCGCGTTTAACTTATGAAATAGTATAATGAAGTAATATAGCATGAACTTACAATTACATGTGTGTTGTTCGTGTCTTGCATTCTTAACGTGTGCAACTTCGATATATGAATTCTTATATGCAGGAATACATTAGTCCGGATATAGTATATATATGTATATAAGAGGCTCAAAAGTAGAATACAGGTTCTGTTAAAGTCGTCTCCCTGAATTGGAATAGTTCCCATTGAGGTTATGGGCTGCGACTGTCCCTTTCAGCAAGACGAAGTCACCCGTGCGAGGTAGACAAGGGTGTTCGTCTTTGGTGCGAGCGAGGCAGATATACTCATTAGTGGGAGTGGGTGGGAGTAGTGCTTGTCGTTCAATCGCAATGTTGCATCTCAATTCAGTGTTTAATGTAAGATGTAATAATCAATTCAAACCGTTATGTTTGTCTCTTCTACACTTCAAAAGAATGTGAACACTACTCTCCCTTATAGAGGAATAGCGTTATAAGATGTATACTTTTCGATGCAATAGAGTTCTATTGCATCATTCAATGCGAAGTCGCATCTCATTTCAATGCCGCATGATAAGATGTAATATTCAATGCAACGCGTTATGTGCATCTCGTCTATACATCAATAGAATGTGAATCATGCACTTCCTTCCTAAGGGATAGTATTTCTAAATGTGTACCTGACGAAGCAATAGAGTTGCAGTATTTCATTCATCGCGATGTCGGATCTCATTATCTGCTTCTACACTTCAGATGCATGTGAATATCTACACATTCTTGCTAGGTGGTAGCGTTTATAGATGACTGCGTGTCGAACCCTTGGAGATCCAATGCTTCTCTCTAGTTCAAATTAATGTTAGTCCTACACTTCCTTGCAAAATAATTGCGTTTCTAGATGTCAACGTGTCGAAGCAATGGGGTTGTAATGTTCAATGCAACGCGTTTTGTATATCTGCATCTACTGTCGGGTCCGGTGAAATAACTTTCCGTTTATCCGGAAGATTCACGACACTAGCCTCTTTGTTCGAGATTCGGTCTGCGGAAACGCGATACGACCGGGTCCGACTAATTCAGCTTACGCGGCAGGGCAAAACACCTGCGATTCGCGAATAATAGGAGTAGTAAATCCTACCTTTCGCTTGTGTCGTATTCGATACCATGGTAGTACTTTCGCCGTGGATCGTTGACTGTTATCGAAGTAGATGTTGGCCTGTTGATGCAGGCTGATATATCAGCTTCCAGTGATGCTGGAAACAGCGGCTCGGATGCGAAGCGGATGCATCAGGGACCGTGGATAACGCAGCAATCTCTGCTGCGGAAACAGGAGACTTCGGAGATCTGCGGCTGAAGCGGTGCGAAGAAGACATGTTGGTGGTATAAGGAGACCCGGGGTACGTTACCCGCGTACGGGAACGAAGAAAATTCTTCCTACCCGCGCGTCGTGTGCTTCGCGAACCGGGATCACGTCCCATTCACCAAGTTTTTCTGTACTAACAGACAATGCTCGGAAGGATATGCGGCGGTCCGCTCTATCGCAACTCTGCAATGCAGAGTTCTATACCCATTCGAGCTGATGGAATGCAACCCAGCAGTATGGAAGAGACACGTGGAAGCATTCGTACTTAAGCATTGTATTAATCGCGAGAAATAGTATTTAGATATACTAGATTTAGGAACTAGTAGATATGGGAATGAACTTGTAAACATTGAGGTGGCTAATGGCTCAAGCATATGAAATGGTACTGGAGGACTATCGCGAAACATAGTATTGAAATGCGATATCGGGATTTAAGAAGCATTAGAACTCTACTGCTTCGATACGGAAACATCTGCAAACGCTATTTCCTAGCAAGGAAGTGTCGCATTTGCATTCCTTTGAACGGAATACGAGATATACATGACACTTCGAAATGAATATTATATCTTATCATGAAACATAGAAATGTGATGCCATATCGCGTTATAAGATGCATTAGAACTCTATTGCTTCGATACGTAGACATCTGCAAACGCTATTTCCAAGCAAGGAAGTGTCGCATTTACATTCATTTGAAGTGAATACGAGGTATACATGACACATCGCAATTAATATTATACCCTATCACGAAACATAGAAATGAAATGCAATATCGGGATTTAAGAAGCATTAGAACTCTACTGCTTCGATATGGAGACATCTGCAACCGCTATTTCCTAGCAAAGAAGTGTCGCATTTACATTCTTTTGATGTGAATGCGAGGTATACATAACACTCCAAAATGAATATTATACCCTTTCACGAAACATAGTAATGAAATGCGATATCGGGGTTTAAGAAGCATTGGAACTCTACTGTTTCGATGCGGAGACATCTGCAAACGCTATTTCCTGGCATGGAAGTGTCACATTTACGGTCTTTTGAAGTGAATACGAGGTATACATAACACTATGCAATGAATATTATATCTTATCATGAAACATAGAAATGAAATGCGATATCGCGTTTTAAGAGGCGTTAGAACTCTATTGCTACGATACGTAGACATCTGCAAACGACATTTCCTAGCAAGGAAGTGTCGCATTTACATTCGTTTGAAGTGAATACGGGGTATACATAACAATCCACAATGAATACTATATCTTATCATTAAACGTAGAAAAGGAATGCGATATCCCGTTATAAGAAGCATTAGAACTCTATTGCTTCGATACGTAGACATCTGGTAACGCTATTTCCTAGCAAAGAAGTGTCGCATTTACATTCTTTTGAAGTGAATACGAGGTATACATGACACTTCGCAATGAATATTATATCTTATTATGAAACAAAGAAATGACTTGCGATATCGCGTTTTACGAAGCATTAGAAATCTATTGCTTCGATACGTAGACATCTGCAAACACTATTTAATAGCAAGGAAGTGTCGCATTTACATTCTTTTTAAGTGAATACGAGGCATACATGACACTTCGCATTGAATATTATATCTTATTATGAAACACAGAAAAGAGATGCGATATCGCGTTTTAAGAAGCATTAGAACTCTATTGCTACGATACGTAAACATTTGCAAACGCTATTTCCAAGCAAGGAAGTGTCACATTTACATTCTTTGAAGTGAATACCAGGTATAAGTGACACTTCGCATTGAATATTGTATCTTATTATGAATCACAGAAAAGAGATGCGATATCGCGTTTTAAGAAGCATTAGAACTCTATTGCTACGATACGTAAACATCTGCAAACGCTATTTCCTAGCAAGGAAGTGTTGCATTTACATTCGTTTGAAGTGTATGCGAGGTGTGAGTGACATTTCGCAATGAATATTAATATAATTATATCTTATCATGAAACATAGAAATGAGATGAGATATTGCGTTTTAAGGAGCATTAGAACTCTATTGCTACGATACGTAAATATCTGCAAACGCTATTTAATAGCAAGGAAGTGTCGCATTTACATTCTTTTTAAGTGAATACGAGGTATACATGACACTTCGCAATGAATATTATGTCTTATCATGAAACATTGAAATTAGGAGCGATATCGCGATTTAAGAAGCATTAGAATTCTATTGCTACGATACGTAGACATCTGCAAACGCTATTTCCTTGCAAGGAAGTGTCGCATTTAAATTCTCTTGAAGTGAGTACGATCTATACATAACACACCACAATGAATATTACACCTTATCGCGAAACATAGAAATGAGATGCTATATCGCGATTTAAGAAGCATTAGAACTCTATTGCTACGATACACAGACGTCTGCAAACGCTACTTAATAGCAACGAAGTGTCGCATTTACATTATTTTGTATTAAATACGAGCGATACATGACACTTCGCAATGAATATTATATCCTACTATGAAACATAGAAATGAGATACGATATCGCGTTTTAAGTAGCATTAGAACTCAATTGCTACGATACGTAGACATCTGGAAACACTACTTCCTAGCAAGGAAGCGTCGTATTTATATTCATTTGAAGTGAATACGAGGCATACATGACACTTCGCAACGAATTTTATATCTTATCATGAAACATAGAAATGAGCTGCGATATCGCGTTTTAGGAAACATTGGAAACCTATTGCTACGATACTTAGACATCTGCAAACGCTATTTCCTAGCATGGAAGAGCCGCATTTACATTCCTTTGAAGTGAATACGAGGTATACATGACACATCGCAATGAATATTATATCTTACAACAAAACCTAGAAATGAGATGCGATATTTGGTTTAAGAAGCATTATAACTCTACTGCTTCGATACGTAGACATCTGCCAACGCTATTTGCTAGAAAGGTAGTGTCGCATTTACAATTTTTTAAGTGAATACGAGGTATACATAACACTCTACAATGAATATTATACCTTATCACGAAACATAAAAATGAAATGCGATATCGCGATTTAAGAAGCAATAGAACCCTATTGCTTCGATACGGAAACATCTGCAAACGCTATTTCCTAGCAAGGAAGTGTCGCATTTGCATTCCTTTGAACGGAATACGAGATATACATGACACTTCGAAATGAATATTATATCTTATCATGAAACATAGAAATGTGATGCCATATCGCGTTATAAGATGCATTAGAACTCTATTGCTTCGATACGTAGACATCTGCAAACGCTATTTCCAAGCAAGGAAGTGTCGCATTTACATTCATTTGAAGTGAATACGAGGTATACATGACACATCGCAATTAATATTATACCCTATCACGAAACATAGAAATGAAATGCAATATCGGGATTTAAGAAGCATTAGAACTCTACTGCTTCGATATGGAGACATCTGCAACCGCTATTTCCTAGCAAAGAAGTGTCGCATTTACATTCTTTTGATGTGAATGCGAGGTATACATAACACTCCAAAATGAATATTATACCCTTTCACGAAACATAGTAATGAAATGCGATATCGGGGTTTAAGAAGCATTGGAACTCTACTGTTTCGATGCGGAGACATCTGCAAACGCTATTTCCTGGCATGGAAGTGTCACATTTACGGTCTTTTGAAGTGAATACGAGGTATACATAACACTATGCAATGAATATTATATCTTATCATGAAACATAGAAATGAAATGCGATATCGCGTTTTAAGAGGCGTTAGAACTCTATTGCTACGATACGTAGACATCTGCAAACGACATTTCCTAGCAAGGAAGTGTCGCATTTACATTCGTTTGAAGTGAATACGGGGTATACATAACAATCCACAATGAATACTATATCTTATCATTAAACGTAGAAAAGGAATGCGATATCCCGTTATAAGAAGCATTAGAACTCTATTGCTTCGATACGTAGACATCTGGTAACGCTATTTCCTAGCAAAGAAGTGTCGCATTTACATTCTTTTGAAGTGAATACGAGGTATACATGACACTTCGCAATGAATATTATATCTTATTATGAAACAAAGAAATGACTTGCGATATCGCGTTTTACGAAGCATTAGAAATCTATTGCTTCGATACGTAGACATCTGCAAACACTATTTAATAGCAAGGAAGTGTCGCATTTACATTCTTTTTAAGTGAATACGAGGCATACATGACACTTCGCATTGAATATTATATCTTATTATGAAACACAGAAAAGAGATGCGATATCGCGTTTTAAGAAGCATTAGAACTCTATTGCTACGATACGTAAACATTTGCAAACGCTATTTCCAAGCAAGGAAGTGTCACATTTACATTCTTTGAAGTGAATACCAGGTATAAGTGACACTTCGCATTGAATATTGTATCTTATTATGAATCACAGAAAAGAGATGCGATATCGCGTTTTAAGAAGCATTAGAACTCTATTGCTACGATACGTAAACATCTGCAAACGCTATTTCCTAGCAAGGAAGTGTTGCATTTACATTCGTTTGAAGTGTATGCGAGGTGTGAGTGACATTTCGCAATGAATATTAATATAATTATATCTTATCATGAAACATAGAAATGAGATGAGATATTGCGTTTTAAGGAGCATTAGAACTCTATTGCTACGATACGTAAATATCTGCAAACGCTATTTAATAGCAAGGAAGTGTCGCATTTACATTCTTTTTAAGTGAATACGAGGTATACATGACACTTCGCAATGAATATTATGTCTTATCATGAAACATTGAAATTAGGAGCGATATCGCGATTTAAGAAGCATTAGAATTCTATTGCTACGATACGTAGACATCTGCAAACGCTATTTCCTTGCAAGGAAGTGTCGCATTTAAATTCTCTTGAAGTGAGTACGATCTATACATAACACACCACAATGAATATTACACCTTATCGCGAAACATAGAAATGAGATGCTATATCGCGATTTAAGAAGCATTAGAACTCTATTGCTACGATACACAGACGTCTGCAAACGCTACTTAATAGCAACGAAGTGTCGCATTTACATTATTTTGTATTAAATACGAGCGATACATGACACTTCGCAATGAATATTATATCCTACTATGAAACATAGAAATGAGATACGATATCGCGTTTTAAGTAGCATTAGAACTCAATTGCTACGATACGTAGACATCTGGAAACACTACTTCCTAGCAAGGAAGCGTCGTATTTATATTCATTTGAAGTGAATACGAGGCATACATGACACTTCGCAACGAATTTTATATCTTATCATGAAACATAGAAATGAGCTGCGATATCGCGTTTTAGGAAACATTGGAAACCTATTGCTACGATACTTAGACATCTGCAAACGCTATTTCCTAGCATGGAAGAGCCGCATTTACATTCCTTTGAAGTGAATACGAGGTATACATGACACATCGCAATGAATATTATATCTTACAACAAAACCTAGAAATGAGATGCGATATTTGGTTTAAGAAGCATTATAACTCTACTGCTTCGATACGTAGACATCTGCCAACGCTATTTGCTAGAAAGGTAGTGTCGCATTTACAATTTTTTAAGTGAATACGAGGTATACATAACACTCTACAATGAATATTATACCTTATCACGAAACATAAAAATGAAATGCGATATCGCGATTTAAGAAGCAATAGAACCCTATTGCTTCGATACGGAGACATCTGCAAACGCTATTTCCTAGGAAGGAAATGTCGCATTTACATTCTTTTGAAGTGAATACGAGGTATACATGACACTTCGCAATGAATATTATATTTTATCATGAAACATAGAAGTGAGAAGCGATATCGCGATTTAAGATACACCAGAAACGTTATTCTTCGATACGTGGACATCTGCAAACGCTATTTCCTAGAAAGGAAGTGTCGCATTTACATTCTTTTGAAGTGGATACGAGGTAATCATGACACTTCGCAATGAATATTATATCTTATCATGAAACGTAGAAATGAAATGCGGTATCGCTCTTTAGAAAGCATTAGAACTCTATTGCAACGATACGTAGACGTATGGAAACGCTGTTTCCTAGCAAGGCCGTGTGGCATTTACATTCTTTTGAAGTGAATACGAGGTATACATAACACACCACAATGAATATTTTGTATTATCATGAAACATGGTAATGTGTAGCAATATCGCCTTTTGAGAAGCATTAGAACTCTAATGCTACGATACGTAGACACCTGCAAACGCTATTTCCTGGCAAGGAAGTGTCGCGCTTACATTCTTTTGAAGTGAATGCGAGGTATACATAACACTCCACAATGAATATTATATCTTACCATGAAACATAGAAATAAGATGCAATATGGCGATTTAAGAAGTATTAGAACTCTAATGCTACGATACGTAGACATCTGCAAACGCTATTTCCTGGCAAGGAAGTGTCGCGCTTACATTCTTTTGAAGTGAATGCGAGGTATACATAGCACTCCACAATAGATATTATATCTTACCATGAAACATAGAAATAAGATGCAATATGGCGATTTAAAATGTATTAGAAACCTATTGCTTCGATACGTAGACATCTGCAAACGCTACTTCCAAGCGAGGAAGTGTCGCATTTACATTCTTTTGAAGTGAATACGAGGTATGCATAACAATCCACAATGAATAATATATATTAGCATAAAACATGGAAATGAGTAGCGATATGACGATTTAAGAAGCATTAGAATTCTACTGCTTCGATACGTTGACATCTGCAAACGCTTTTTCCTAGCAAGGAAGTGTCGCATTTGCATTCATTTTAAGTGTATGCGAGGTATACATGACACTTCGCAATGAATATTATATATTATCATGAATCATAGAAATGAGAAGCGATATCGCGTTTTGAGAAGCATTAAAACTCTACTGCTTCGATACGTAGATATCTGAAATCGCTATTTCCTAGCAAGGAAGTGTCGCATTTACATTCATTTAAAGTGTATGTGGGGCATACATGTAACTAAGCAATGAATATTATATATTATCATGAAACATGGAAATGCGAAGCGATATCGCGTTTTGAGAAGCATTAGACCTCTAATGCCACGATACGCAGACATCTGCACACGCTATTTCCAAGCAAGGAAGTGTCGCATTTACATTCTATTGAAAGGAATACGAGGTATACATGACACTTCGCAATGAATATTATATCTTATCATGAAACATAGAAAAGAGATGCGATATGACGATTTAAGAAGCATTAGAAATCTACTCCTTCGATACGTAGGCATCTGCAAACGCTACTTCCTAGGAAGGAAGTGTCGCATTTACATTCTTTTCAAGTGAATACGAGGTATACATAACACTGCGCAATGAATATTATATCTTATCATGAAACATAGAAATGAGATATCGCGATTTAAGAAGCATTAGAACACTATTGCTTCGATACATAGACATCTGGAAACGCTATTTCCTAGCAAGGAAGTGTCGCATTTACATTCTTTTGAAGTGAATACGATGTATACATAACACTCCACAATGAATATTATAGCTTATCATGATACATAGAAACGAGATGCGATATCGCGTTTTAAGAAGCATTAGAACTCTATAGCTTCGATACAGAGATATCTGGGAACGTAATTTCCTAGAAATTAATTGTGGCATATACATTCTTTTGAAGTGCGTACGAGGTATACATGACACTTCGCAATGAAAATTATATCTTATCATGAAACATAAAAGTGAGATACGATATCGCGTTTTAAGAAGCATAAGAACTCTTCGGCCTCGATGCGGAAACATTTGCAAGCGCCATTTCCTAGCAAGGAATGTGTCGCATTTACATTCTTTTGAATTGAATACGAGGTATACATGACAGTCCACGATGAATATTATATCTTATCATGAAACATAGAAACGAGAAGCGATATCGCGATTTAAGTAGCATTGGAACCCTATTGCTTCGATACGTTGACATATGCAAAAGCTACTTCCTAGCAAGGAAGTGTCGCATTTACATTCATTTGAAGTGTATGCTAGGTATACATGACACTTCGCAGTAAATATTATATATTATCGTGAAACGTAGAAATTAGAAGCGATATGGCGATTTAAGAAGCATTAGATCCCTATTGCTTCGATACGATGACATCTGCAAACGCTATTTCCTAGCATGGAACTGTCGCATTCACATTCATTTGAAGTGTATGCGAGGTATACATGACACTTCGTAATGAATATTATATATTATCATGAAACATAGATATGAGATGCGATATCGCGCATTAGCAAACTTTAGAAACCTATTGCTTCGATACGTAGACATCTGCAAACGCTATTTCCTAGCAAGGCCGTGTGGCATTTACATTCTTTTGAAGTGAATACGAGGTATACATAACACACCACAATGAATATTTTGTATTATCAGGAAACATGGTAATGTGTAGCGATATCGCCTTTTGAGAAGCATTAGAACTCTAATGCTACGATACGTAGACACCTGCAAACGCTATTTCCTGGCAAGGAAGTGTCGCGCTTACATTCTTTTGAAGTGAATGCGAGGTATACATAACACTCCACAATGAATATTATATCTTACCATGAAACATAGAAATAAGATGCAATATGGCGATTTAAGTTGTATTAGAAACCTATTGCTTCGATACGTAGACATCTGCAAACGCTACTTCCAAGCGAGGAAGTGTCGCATTTACATTCTTTTGAAGTGAATACGAGGTATGCATAACAATTCACAATGAATAATATATATTAGCATAAAACATGGAAATGAGTAGCGATATGACGATTTAAGAAGCATTAGAATTCTACTGCTTCGATACGTAGACATCTGCAAACGCTTTTTCCTAGCAAGGAAGTGTCGCATTTGCATTCATTTTAAGTGTATGCGACTTATACATGACACTTCGCAATGAATATTATATATTATCATGAATCATAGAAATGAGAAGCGATATCGCGTTTTGAGAAGCATTAAAACTCTATTGCTTCGATACGTAGACATCTGCAAACGCTATTTCCTAGCAAGGAAGTGTCGCATTTACATTCATTTGAGGTGTATGTGGGGCATACATGAAACTAAGCAATGAATATTATATATTATCATGAAACATGGAAATGCGAAGCGATATCGCGCTTTGAGAAGCATTAGAACTCTATTGCTAATATACGTAGACATCTGCAAACTTTATTTCCTCGGAGGGAAATGTCGCATTTACATTCCATTGAAGTGAACACGAAGTATACATGACACTTCGCAATGAATATTATATCTTATCACGAAACATAGAAATGAAATGCGACATCTCGTTTTAAGAAGCATTAGAACTCTATTGCTACGATACGTAGACATCTGCAAATGCTATTTCCTAGCATGGAAGTGTCGCACTTACATTCCGTTGAAGTGAATACGAGGTATACATAACATTACACAATGAATATTATATCTTATTACAAAACATAGAAATGAAATGCGACATCTCGTTTTAAGAAATATTAGAACTCTATTCTTACGATACGTGGTCATCTGGAAACGATATTTCCTAGCAAGGAAGTGTCGCATTTACATTCTTTTGGAGTGAATACGAGGTATACATGACGCTTCGCAATGAATATTATATCTTATCATGAAACATAGAATTGAGATGCGATATGGCGCTTCAAGAAGCATTAGAGCTCTATTTCTTCGATACGTAGATATCTGCAAACCTTATTTCCTAGCAGGGAAGTGTCGCATTTACATACTTTTGAGGTAAATACGAGGTATCACGTCCGGTGAAACTATTTTCCGTTGCTCCGGAGGCTTTACGACTCTTGCCTATTTTCTGTAATTCGGTCCGCGGGAACGCGTTAAGACCGGGTCCGACAATTTCGGCTGACGCGACACTAGCGAAAACACTCGCGATAATAAGGGAATGACCCTACCTTTCGATGAAGTCTCTCTCGATTTGTACGTAGAAACGGCGTGGAGGATCTTTCGCTGGGATCGTAGCGGATTTCGTTCTGTTGGCTGCTACGGAAATCTCGATCAGTCGCCAGCGAAGAGGAGAACGGCGGTCGGAATTCAGCGATGATGCTGAATGTGGCAGAATCGGCGTGATGCGTCGTGGTCTGGATCGGAAGCGTCGACGGTCGCTTCGGAAAGCGGCTTCTGGGCTGGTGCGAAGGCAGGTCGCTGGTATACGAGAACTCTCGGAACGCCCTCCAAATATTCACGCACAAGTGATCGTATGAAATTCTTCCTACTCGCACGTCGCGTTCTTCGCAAACCGGAAGCACGATTCATTCACCAGGTTTTTCTGTACTTTCGACTAAGATCTGAAGGATAAGCGGCGGTCTCAACGTCACAAAGCCGATTTCTATACTCCTTCAATTTGGTGTAGATCAACCCCAGTTGTATGGAAGAACCCGTGGAAGAATTCGTAGTTAAATGTAATGTTAAAAGTAGAACTAGTATTATAAACACTTGATAAAATTAATGGAAGTGGAAATAGTAGACTTGCTAAAAGAACTTGTACTTGGATATTGTAATAGTAAAAATAAAATATATTCTAGGTTTAAAGTATACAAGAACTGGAATTATTCTAAGTCTAAGACTAAGTTAAAATGGAAATAGAAATACGATGCCTGAACCCCACATTGAGGTGGCTAACGATCTAGAACTAGAGGTTTCGTCTCCTCGGTAGGAGATCTCGAGTCAGAGTGTGTGCTCTGGAGACGCGTCTCTGACCTCCTCGGTTCGCGGGGCGCTACGGTCGCGGACGCTCGTGGTAGGGAGATTGCGGTCCTGCGAGTGGGGGACTCGCGTCTCGAGGCGGAGAGCGCGCGTTCTATCGAGAGGGGACCCGCGGCTCGTGGTGGGGCTAGCGGTGCATGCCGCTGGCCGGACGCATCTTACTTAGTCTAACTTAGATCTAGGAATTCTTATATATGCGTCAAGATATGGTATGTATGTCCTAGCTTAGAAGTAATATATAGGTTCTAGCAGATCCTGTTCCCGGAATTGGAAAAGACCCCATTCAGGTGATGGGCTGCGGCTACGTCTTCCTGCAGGACGGAATCCTCGGTGCGAGGGAGATAGGGCTGCCCGTCCTTGGTGCGGGCGAGACAGGTATACTCGGTGGTGCGAGTGAGACACTGGTGCCCGGTACGAGCGAGACAGGTATACTCGGCGGTGCGAGTGAGGCAGCGGAACTCGATGTGAGTGAGCGCGTGCAGGTATGCGCGCGCGAACACTTCCAGTTGCTGGTTCTGCAGGCGAGTTTGGCTGGTTGCATGCGTCCAGGGGTTGGTGCTGGGGGGTGCGAGGAGGTTGATGGGTGGCAGGCTGTACGCCTGACGTCACAAAATGCGACACTTCCTTTCTAGGAAATAGCGTCTCCAGATATCTACGTATCGTAGCAATAGAGTTCTAATGCTTCTTATAACGCGATATCGCATCTCATTTCTATGTTTCATGAAAAGATATAATATCCATTGCGAAGTGTCACTTATATCTCGCATACACTTCATATTAATGTAAATGCGACACTCCCTTTCTATAGGAAATAGCATTTGCAGATGTCTACGTATCGAAGCAATAGAGTTATGATGCTTTTTAAACCGCGATGTCGCATCTCATTTCTATGTTTCATGATAAGGTGTAATATTCATTGCGAAGTGTCACTTGTACCCCGTATTCACTTCAAATGACTGTAAATGCGTCACTTCCTTGCTAGGAAAAAGTGTTTGCAGATGTCTAAGTATCGAAGCAATAGAGCTCTAATGCTTCTTATATCGCGATATCGAATCTCATTTCTATGTTTCATGATAAGATATAATATTCATTGCGAAGTGTCATGTATACCTCGCATACACTTCAAATGAATGCAAATGCGACACTTCCTTGCTAGGAAATAGCGTTTGCAGTGTCTAAGTATCGAAGCGATAGAGTTCTAATGCTTCTTAAAACGAGACATCGCATCTCATTTCTATGTTTCACGATAAGATATAATATTCATTGCGGAGTGGCATGTATACCTCGTCTACACTTGCAATGAATGTAAATGCGACACATCCTTGCTAGTAAATAGCGCTTGCAGATGTTTACGTATCGAAGCAATAGAGTTCTAATGCTTCTCAAAACGCGATATCGCATTTCATTCCTATGCTTCATGATAAGATATAATATTCATTGCGAAGTGTCATGTATACCTCGCGTTCACTTCAAAAGGATGCAAATGCGACTATTGCTTACTAGGAAATAGCGTTTGCAGATGTCTACATGTCGTTGCAATTGAGTTCTAATGCTTCTTAAAACGAGATGTCGCATTTCATTCCTATGTTTCGTGATAAGACATAATATTCATTGCGGAGTGTCATGTATACCTCCTATTCACTCCAAACGAATGTAAATGCGACACTTCCTTGATGGGAAATAACGTCTGCAGATGTCCACGCATCGAGGCAATAGAGTTCTAATGCTTCTTAAATGTGATATCGCTTCTCACTTCTATGTTTCATGATAAGATATAATATTCATTGCGAAGTGTCATGTATACCTCGTACTAACTTCAAAAGAATGTAAATGCGACACTTCCATGCTAGGAAATAGCGTTTGCAGATGTCTACGTATCGTAGCAATAGATTTCTAGTGCTTCTTAAAACGCGATTTCGCATCTCTTTTCGATGTTTCATGATAAGATATAATATTCATTGCGAAGTGACATGTATACCTCGTGTTCACTTCAAAAGGATGCAAATGCGACTATTGCTTACTAGGAAATAGCATTTGCAGATGTCTACGTATCGTAGCAATAGAGTTCTAATGTTTCTCAAAACGCGATATCGCATCTCATTTCTATGATTCATGATAAGATATAATATTGATTGCGAAGCGTCATGTATACCTCGTATTCACTCCAAACGAATGTAAATGCGACATTTCCTTGCTAGGAAATAGCGTTTGCAGATGTCTACGTATCGTAGCAATAGAGTTCTAATGCTTCTTAAAACGCAATATCGCATCTCTTTTCGATGTTTCATGATAAGATATAATATTCATTGCGAAGTGTCATGTATACCTCGTACTCACTTCAAAAGAATGTAAATGCGACACTTCCATGCTAGGAAATAGCGTTTGCAGATGTCTACGTATCGTAGCAATAGAGTTCTAATGTTTCTCAAAACGCGATATCGCATCTCATTTCTATGATTCATGATAAGATATAATATTGATTGCGAAGCGTCATGTATACCTCGTATTCACTCCAAACGAATGTAAATGCGACTATTGCTTGCTAGGAAATAGCGTTTGCAGATGTCTACGTATCGTAGCAATAGAGTTCTAATGCTACTTAAATCGCGATATCGCAACTCATTTATATGTTTCGTGATGAGATATAATATTCATTGTGAAGTGTCATGTATACCTCGTATTCGCTTCTAAAGAATATAAATGCGACACTTCCTTGCTAGGAAATAGCGTTTGCAGATGTCAACGTATCGTAGCAATACAGTTATAATGCTACTTAAATCGCGATATCGCATCTCATTTATGTGTTTTGTGATAAGATATAATATTCATTGCGAAGTGTCATGTATACCTCGCTTACACTTCAAATGAATGTAAATGCCATACTTCCTCGCTACGAAATGCGTCTCCAGATGTCTGCGTATCGAAGCAACGGAGTTGTAATGCCCCTTAAAACGCAATATCGCATCGCAATTCTATGATTCATGATAAGATATAATATTCATTGCGAATTGTTATGTATATCTTGTCTACACATCAGACGAATGTTAATGCCACACTTCGTTGCTAGGAAATATGGTTTCCAGACGTCTAAGTATCGAAGCAATAGATTTGTAATGCTCCTAAAACGTGATATCGCATCTCATTTCAATGTTTCATGCTATGACATAATATTCATTCCGAAGTGTTATGTATACCTCGACTACACTTCGAAGTAATGTATATGCCGCACTTCCTTGCTAGGAACTAGCGTTTCTAAATGTCTACGTATCGAAGCAATAGAGCTCTAAAGCTTCTTATAACGCGATATCGCATCTCATTTCATGATGTGATATAATATTCATTGCGAAGTATTATGTATACCTCGTCTGCACTTCAAAAGAATGTAAATGCCACACATCCTTGCTAGGAAATGCGTTTCCAGGTGTCTACGTATAGAAGCAATATAATTTTGATGCTCCTTAAAATGTGATAACGCATCTCATTTCCATGTTTCATGATAAGACATAATATTCACTGCGAAGTGTAACGTGTACTTTGTCTATACTTCAAAAAAATGTGAAGGCCACACATCCTTGCTAGGAAATAGTGTTCTCTGATGTCTACGTACCCAAGCAATAGGGTTCCACTGCTTCCTAAAACGCGATATCGCATCTCATTTCTGGGTTTCAAGATAAGCTATAATATTCATTGGGAAGTGTTATTATGTATACCTCGACTACACATCTAAACATTGCAAATGCCACACTTCTTGGCTAGGAAATTGCGTTTCTAGATGTCTACGCATCGAAGCAATAGATTTCTAACTCTTTATAAAACGCGATATCCCATATCAATTCTAAGTCACATGATTAGATGTAATTTCAATGTAACGCGTTATGTATATCTCCTCTACACTTCAAATGAATGTAAATGGATCACTTCCTTGCTACGGAATATCGTTTCTATATCTGATGGTTTAGAAGCAATAGAGTTCTAATGCTTCGTAAAACGCGGCTGCGCATCTTACTTCTATATTTCATTATAAGATGTAATATTCATAGCATCGCGTTATGTTTAGCTGCTTCTGCATATGAATTGAGTGTGAACCCTATACTTTCCTGCCCGGGGATAGCGTTTCTGGATGTCCAGGCGCCGAAGCATTTAATTTGTCATGCTTCGTGCACCTCAATATTGCATTTCATATAAACAGTTCAAAGTAAGTTAGAAGGTTGTAAAGCTCTATGCATCGCATTATGCTTATCTGCTTTTGTGCTTTTTAATGCTCTGGGATGTGAGAAGGTCCTCAACCATCCTTAACCCCCTAAAGAGAAGTCAAAAGTCCAGCGGCCCTGCAGGTGGGCCATGGGAGCGCGGCGCGCGAGACGCTACACAATTTTAATGATCAGGAGGATCCCCTCAGGGACACCCAAGGGGGCGAGAAGAGGAAATCGCCGAAATCCACTGATCGATGGACTCGAACAATACCGAAGCCTACAGCCCACTCCACCAAGGAGCCCTGAGGAGGATGCAGGAGACCCGAGGACCACCAGCGAATTCAAGGAACCTGAAGAAGAGAACGTGAGAGCTTATTCGCTTAAGCGTCCCATTTCTTGTGTCGCATATTGTATATTGTATCTTATATCGTGAAGCGAGTTATGATACCCGGTAATTTGCGGCGTGTTGCGTAGTTTCCCGTAGCCCTTCTTAGTTAAACCCACATCGAGACCATAAATAAACATGCCGTGACTTCAGTATCTCGCGACCTGAGTGTGTGTACTTGGCTAGGCGTAGTCGAGAGGAGGAGCATTTCGAAGTTTCAAGGGTTGTTCCGCCCCAGGGTTCCCGGGGTCGTGTAGTCTATCCCTTTGCTACTATCTGAGCAGCTGGCGCCCAAGAAAAGTTGTACGTGAGCGGATACCTTGGAACGATAGATCGCTTTAGATTAAAGTACGTTTTACACCTTAAAGCATTTAGATAATTAACCCCTTCGAGCTTCTCTGACTTACTATATATAGGTTTCCGTCACAACTAATAGGAACCATCACTATACATAGATATATAGAACACACATAGTTTTAAACGTAGAATTGAGAATTTGAGAACTTACTTTGAAACGTTAGTAGTGAGGAATTCCATCGGATTTCACAGAAATTCAGAACTTACTTGCTATGAAACATAGGCAGATAAGGGCCATCGCGTTGCTTAGAACTTTAGAACTTGCTTACTTCAACAAAGATTTCTATTGGCTTCGTCCGTTCTTTTAGAAGAGTTTTTGATAAACCACATACTTTTCACGCTTCTGATATCTTTGAAAGTTCGCGAGATGTAATCGTTTAAGTTTTAAAATGATTACTTAGTGTGGATTATTATTTAGTAACTCGCTCATAAACGAGTCTGCATAGGATTTAATCCATAAGTTTTTAAGCCTGGAATTTATGCAGTTATTTGTTATTCACTTATTGCTCAAACGACAAAGATTCTGACCACTTCAAAATGGTTGACTTTCATCAATTTTCTTAAAAATTGAAATACTGCCCAACTGCTTGCATTAAAGACTGTAATTAAAGCTTTCGAAACATTTTACCTCTTATAGATGAATTCTGGAATTGAAATTGAATGTTTGACTTTTCTAGCTTCTGTTTAGACATCTTTCTATTGGAATGTTCAAGTATTTTTCATATTCGTAATTATTAAAAATGTTTTACTTGATTCTTTTATTTAATATTTAGAATTTTCTGAGAAATATTTTTTATCGTAATGAACTATATAATTGCAATTATAATTCTTTATGAAGTAATAATAACAGAAAGGTATGTATCCATTCGTGTAGTTTTGTAAAGAGTATTTAATCTTACTATCTAAAATGAAACATTGAGATCTGTTTACAATCTAATGGAATTTAATTACCTTTTGATTCAAATTCACAATGATAATCTTCCATAGTTCAACAATTTTGTGAGCTGTCCTCAGGAATCCGCAGCTCAGTACTTATAAAATGAACGACACAAAGAACAGCCTAACCAAACGTATTCGAACCGATTTTTCAATACTAATCTTATCATGTTTAACTTATGCTGCAAACTATTGAAATGCCCTTCGAAAAGTGTTTATTCACAGTGAAGTAAACGGTAAGTATTACGCCTTGCACCACTGTTTACAATACGTATGTTTCATTTACTATCAAAACCGTGAGTATTATCGCCTTTCTTTACTTTTTGTAACCTTCAATGCCTTCATGTTACAGATCGTTAAACTTGCTTTAAAATGCTCTATCGTATTACGGAAGAATGGACATACCAATTCATTTTAAAAAATGAAGGTAACCTTCATATGTCCAACATAACTCCACTTACAAAAAAACTATTTTCATCAACGGATGGCCCCTTTGTACTATGCAATTCTATATTAGCAAAAACTTCTATGAAACTTATAGTTTCGTGGATATCTGAGGTGCTAATTATTACTGCCCCACCCTGTATATTGTTATGGATGTGTCCAACAAGGCAACGATGAACAGAGTTAAATTTAATATTATGATGTTTATTACTTTACTTATAGTATATTTGTTTTTCTGGAATTTTGCCAAAAAACAATGTTCACGATGTCGACAGATGAATATATTTGCCTTAGAATTACAAGAGCCAACAATTTCGAAAGTAGAATATTACTTTACTTCGCTAACCGAATCATTGCAAACGTTAAGTAAAGTGCGTGCCTTTCAAAACAGTCAGATGCAAATTACGATACAACGTTTCCAAGAAATGGTACGTGCCACTGTTTTTTAATTTCCGTTTATTTAATCAAAGGAAATTTAATTGAAATATCCGCAAAATTTGAGAACAAAAAGTTATTGTAATTTTACGCAACATATATGATGGTGATAAAGGATAAGTATACGGAACTGAAAATGGAAAGTAGCGAGCAGAAAAAGAAACTGATGGAGCTACAAAGTAGATTGACACATCCGTCAAATGATGATTCTAGGTTAATAAAATCTGTTAATCAAGGAACTATTGCAAAAATCAAGTATAATCAATATTACTTCTGCTCAAAGGCTATAATAGAATTGGACCGAAATGGGTACAAAACAGGCCATTATACCTATACGTTCTATTCTATGCAAAGGCAAATATTTCAAAGAGAAAAGATGTGTTACTTACAAATTACTTATGTTCCTAGATATCTCACTAATTCAGGCTTCTTGTCTTGCAGAACTAATCATTCATTTAACATGTAAAGGGGTCCAAGAATAGTAAAAGATTTGTATATTTCATAGCCTCACTTGATACGTCGATTGAATCACGTAAAATATCGGACATTAATTGCATCTACATCTTCAGACCTTAAATATATAATTGCAACAACATATTTAATAGCGTTTTAATATCATTTTTCTAATTGTTTATATTTATGTCTAATAAATATATATTAATCGAATAAGTTGCTTTACCAAAGCATATATAATATTACATGTAACAAAAGATGAAGACCAAAAAGATCGTACATAAGTTGAATCCACAATGCGGTCATAGAGATACAGAAACGGCAAAAATTCCAAACAATAATTTAAAAAATTCAAAAAGGGAGGAGTGAAAATCCATCTCCTTGCCGATGATAAGGAACAAGTCTGCCTCATGCACTACAATATCCCAAACAGCCAGCGATTGGCACGCAAATGACAACGGATGGAACGAATTCCGTGACAGAACTGTGCTAACAATGTGCTCCTACTCAGCTTTCGAAATGGCATACTGTTAGTACTGGGGCGGCATTCGTATCACGGCACTATTAAAGCACCGAGATATAGCACACACGGGCTACACGGCCGTGACAATGACACTATCAGCTCACCATAGCTACACGCGTGGTTGTGGCGTAGGCTGACATTTACTAATGGGGAAGCTGTTTCCATAAAAATTATAAGCAAATATGAAAAATGACTAAACTATGCAATTTATTTATTTTGATTCCAATATAGATACACCGGCACAAAACAAAGATATAAGAACTCGATTTTATTATTTTCTATAAACTAGCTCGATAGGGCGATTTTTTCCATAAAGTCGATAATTACTTTGTCATAAAAATATATACACTTATTTTATATATATTTTCTTCAATTTATTGTTACAAATTCATGCAATTGAGGATTACATTAAATACAATGACAGCATGTTATTTTAAAAATTACACAAGGCGAAGTTAGGGACGCAACAGCATGAATTTTTATTTTATAAGTAATATTTTTCTTATAAATAATATTTTTAGTCTATGATGGATTGAAAGAAATATATACGACTCGCTCAATAACTATAAATATAGGAAAACGACCATCAAAATGTCTATCAATACTCATATGCTGAACATCTACTGACATCTAACGGTTCTAATTTGTATGAAAGCACAGGTTCCACATTGCCAAATGTGATCCTGCGTCATTGCTGAGGAGATTCATGAATGGAGCGATGATACGCGTGTCACCATGGTGCTGGTTCTGCGCGATTCGCTTGTCTAGAACGTGCTGGTAACACGTTCTGGCATTTTAGTCAACGAATCCGGTCACAGATGACTACGAATCAGTTGAAACTCCTCGGAAGTGGCAATACAGTGCCGGCACGGTGTCGCTACCACCTTGCCGTTTGTTATCTGGGATGCTTTTTAGTGCATTATTCGGAATTGAATTTGAACACATAGCTACTTAATCGCAAATATGTATGTACTGTGACGTGGTGAAGTCACAAGGCTCGCTCACCCCCCCCCCCCCCTGCTTCGGTTAGACTAGCCCGCAGATCGCCACCCATGCGAGAAGTGCGACACGTACCATCGCGATAGCTGTATTTGCGAGGAGCGTGAAATACACGATGGTAGAACCTTCCCCCCTCCCCGTTCGTTTCTCTCTCACCGTTCTGCGGATTAGACTGGCGAGCTGATGCGATATCGCGTTTTAAGAAGCATTAAAACCCTACTGCCTCGAAGCGGAGACATCTGCAAACACTATTTCCAAGCAAGGAAGTGTTGCATTTACATTCTTTTGAAGTGAATGCGATGTATACATAACATTGCACAATGAATACTACATCTTATCATGTAACATAGAAATGAGATGCGATATCGCGATATATGAACCATTATAACTCTATTGCTTCGATACGTAGACATCTGCAAACGCTATTTCCTAGCAAGGAAGTGTCGCATTTACATTGGTTTGAAGTGTATGCGAGGTATACATGACACTTCGCAATGAATATTATATCTTATCATGAAAAATAGAAATGAGATGCGTTTTCCCGTTTTAAGAGGCATGCGAACTCTATTGCTTCGATACGTAGCCATCTGCAAACGCTATTTCCTCGTAAGGAAGTGTCGCATTTAAATTCATTTGAAGTGTAGACGAGAGTACATGACACTTCGCAATGAATATCATATCTTATCATAAGACATAGAAATGAGATGCGATAACGCGTTCTAAGAAGCACTAGAACTCTATTGCTACGATAGGTAGTCATCTGCAAACACTACTTCCTAGCAAGGAAGTGTCGCATTTACATTCTTTTGAAGTGAATACGAGGTATACATATCACTCCACAATGCATATTATATCTTATCATGAATCGTAGAAGTGAGATGCGATATCGCGATATATGAAGAATTATAACTCTATTGCTTCGATACGTAGACATCTACAAACGCTATTTCCTCGTAAGGAAGTGTCGCATTTAAATTCATTTGAAGTGTAGACGAGAGTACATGACACTTCGCAATGAATATCATATCTTATCATAAGACATAGAAATGAGGTGCGATATCGCGTTCTAAGAAGCACTAGAACCCTATTGCTACGATAGGTAGTCATCCGCAAACACTACTTCCTAGCAAGGAAGTGTCGCATTTACATTCTTTTGAAGTGAATACGAGGTATATATATCACTCCACAATGCATATTATATCTTATCATGAATCATAGAACTGAGATGCGATATCGCGATATATGAAGCATTATAACTCTATTGCTTCGATTCGTAGACATCTACAAACGCTACTTCCTAGCAAGGAAGAGTCGCATTTACATTCTTTTGAAGTGAATACGAGGTATACATATCACTCCACAATGCATATTATATCTTATCATGAATCATAGAAGTGAGATGCGATATCGCGATATATGAAGCATTATAACTCTATTGCTTCGATACATAGACATCTACAAACGCTACTTCCTAGCAAGGAAGTGTCGCATTTACATTCTTTTGAAGTGAATACGAGGTATACATAGCACTTCGCAATGAATATTATATCTTATCATGAAACATAGATATGAGATGCGTTATCCCGTCTTAAAAAGCATGAGAACTCTAATGCTACGATAAGTAGCTATCTGCAAACGCTATTTCCTAGCTAGGAAGTGTCGCATTTACATTCTTTTGCCGTGTAGACGAGAATACATGACACTTCGCAATGAATATTATATCTTATCATGAGACATAGAAACGAGATGCGATATCGCGTTTAAGGAAGCATTACAACACCATTGCTTCGATACGTAGACATCTGGAAACGCTATTTCCTAGCAAGCAAGTGTCGCATTTACATTCTTTGAAGCGTAAGCGAGGTATACATGCTACTTCGCAATGAATATTATTTATCTTATCTCTATATTATCTATATTATCTATATTATCTTATCATAAAACATAGAAATGAGATGCGTCATCTCGTTTTAAGAAGCATTAGAACACTATTGTTTCGATACGTAGACATCTGAAATCGTTATTTCCCAGCAAGGAAGAGTCGCATTTACATTCATTTGAAATGAATACGAGGTATACATGACACTTCGGAATGGATATTATATCTGATCATCAAGCATAGAAATGAGATGCGATATCGCGTTTTAAGAAGCATTAGAACACTATTGCTTCAATACGTAGATATCTGTAGACGCTATTTCCTAGCAAGGAAGTGTCGCATTAACATTCTTTTGAAGCGAAAACGAGGTATACACGACACTTCGCAATGAATATTATATCTTATCATCAAACATAGAAATGAGATGCGATATCCCATTTTAAGAAGCGTTAGAACTCTATTACTACGATACATAGACCTCTGCAAACGCTATTTCCTAGAAAGGAAGTGTCGCATTTACAATCTTTTGAAGTGAAGACGAGGTGTACATGACACTTCGCAATGAACATTATACCTTATCATGAAACGTAGAAATGAGATGCGGTTTGTCGTACTCAGAAGCATTAGAAATCTATTGCTTCGATACGTAGACATCTGGAATCGCTATTTCCTAGCAAGAAAGTGTCGCAGTTACATTCTTTTGATGTGAATACGAGGTATACATGACACTTCGCAATGAATATTATACCTTATCACGCCACATAGGAATGAGATGCGATATCGCATTTTAAGAAGCATTAGAACTCTATTGCTACGATACGTAGACCTCTAAAAACGCTATTTCCTAGCAAGGAAGTGTCGCATTTACATTCTTTTGATGTGAATACGAGGCATACATGAAACTTCGCATTGAATATTATATCTTATCATGAAACATAGGAATGAGATGCGATATCGCATTTGAAGAAGCTCTAGAACTCTATTGCTTGGATAGGTAGACATATGGAAACTCTATTTCCTAGCAAGGAAGTGTCGCATTTGCATTCTTTTGAAGTGAATGCGAGGAATACATGACATTTCGCAATCAACATTATATCCTATCACGAAACATAGTAGTGAGATGCAATATCGCGTTTTAAGAAGCATCAGAACTCTATTGCTACGATACGTAGACATCTGCAAACAATATTTCCTAGCATGGAAGTGTCGCATTTACATTCCCTTGAAGTTAATACGAGTTATACATAACATTTCGCAATGAATATTATACCTTATTACGAAACATAGAAATGAAATGCGACATTTCGTTTTAAGAAGCATTAGAACTCTACTGCTACGATACGTAGACATCTGCAAACAATATTTCCTAGTAAGGAAGTGTCGCATTAACATTCTTTTGATGTGAATACGAGGTATACATGACACTTCGCAATGAATATTATACCTTATCACGAAGCATAGAAATGAGATTCGATATCGTGATTTAAGAAGCACTAGAACTCTATTGCTACGATACGCTGACATCTGCAAACGCTATTTCCTAGCATGGATGTGTCGCATTTACATTCTTTTGAAGTGAATAGGAGGTATACATGACGCTTCGCAATAAATATTATATTTTATCGTGAAACATAGAAGTGAGATGCGATATCGCGTTCTAAGAAGCATTAGAAGTCTATTGCTACGATTCGTAGACATCTGCAAGCGCTACTTCCTAACAAGGAAAGTGCCGCTTTTACATTCTTCTGAAATGAATACGAGATATACATGACACTTCGCAATGAATATTATATCTTATCATGAAACATAGAAGTGAGATGCGATATCGCGTTATAAGAGGCATTAGAACACTATTGCTACGATATGTAGACATCTGCAAACGCTATTTCCTAGCATGGAAATGTCGCATTTATATTCTTATGAAGTTAATACGAGGTATACATAACATTTCGCAATGAATATTATACCTTATTACGAAACATAGAAATGAAATACGACTTCTCGTTTTAGGAAGCATTAGAACTCTGTTGCTACGATACGCTGACATCTGCAAACGCTATTTCCTAGCATGGATGTGTCGCATTTACATTCTTTTGAAGTGAATAGGAGGTATACATGACGCTTCGCAATAAATATTATATTTTATCGTGAAACATAGAAGTGAGATGCGATATCGCGTTCTAAGAAGCATTAGAACTCTATTGCTACGATACGTAGACATCTGCAAGCGCTATTTCCTAGCAAGGAAGTGTCGCATTTACATTCTTTTGAAGTGAATACGAGGTATACGTAACACTCCATAATGATTATTATATCTTATCGTGAAACACAGAAGTGAGATGCAATATCGCGTTCTAAGAAGCGTTAGAACACTATTGCTACGATACGTAGACATCTGCAAACGCTATTTCCTAGCATGGAAGTGCCGCATTTACATTCTTTTGAAGTGAATACGAGATATACATGACACTTCGCAATGAATATTATATCTTATCATGAAACATAGGAATGAGTTGCGATATCGCGTTTTGAGATGGATTAGAACTCTATTGCTACGATACGTGGACATCTGCAAACGCTATTTCCTAGCATGGAAGTGTCGCATTTACTTTCTTGTGACGTGCGTACGTGGTATACATGACACTTCGCAATGAATATTATATCTTATCATGAAACATAGAAGTGTGATGCGATATCGCGTTTTAAGACGCATTAGAACTCTATCGCTACGATACGTAGACATCTGCAAACGCTATTTCCTAGCATGGAAGTTTCGCACTTACATTCTTTTGAAGTGAATACGAGATATACATGACACTTCGCAATGAGTATTGTATCTTATCATGAAACATAGGAATGAGTTGCGATATCGCGTTTTGAGAAGCATTAAAACACCATTGCTTCGATACGTAGACATCTGCAAGCGCTACTTCCTAACAAGGAAAGTGCCGCTTTTACATTCTTCTGAAATGAATACGAGATATACATGACACTTCGCAATGAATATTATATCTTATCATGAAACATAGAAGTGAGATGCGATATCGCGTTATAGGAGGCATTAGAACACTATTGCTACGATATGTAGACATCTGCAAACGCTATTTCCTAGCATGGAAATGTCGCATTTATATTCTTATGAAGTTAATACGAGGCATACATAACATTTCGCAATGAATATTATACCTTATTACGAAACATAGAAATGAAATACGACTTCTCGTTTTAAGAAGCATTAGAACTCTGTTGCTACTATACGTAGACATCTGCAAACAATATTTCCTAGCAAGGAAGTGTCGCATTTACAATCTTTTGAAGTGAATACGAGGTATACATGACACTTCGCAATAAATATTATACCTTATCACGAAACATAGAAATGAGATTCGATATCGTGATTTAAGAAGCATTATAACTCTATTGCTACGATACGTAGACATCTGCAAACAATATTTCCTAGCCTGGAAGTGTCGCATTTACATTCTTATGAAGTTAATACGAGGTATACATAACATTTCGCAATGGATATTATATCTTATCTCGAAACATAGAAGTGAGATGCTATATCGCGATTTAAGAAGCACTAGAACTCTATTGCTACGATGCGTAGACATCTGCAAACGTTATTTCCTAGCAAGAAAGTGTCGCATTTACATTCTTTTGAAGTGAATACGAGGTATACATAACATTCCACAATGAATATAATACCTTATTACGAAACATAGAAATGAAATACGACTTCTCGTTTTAAGAAGCATTAGAACTCTATTACTACTATACGTAGACATCTGCAAATAATATTTCCTAGCAAGGAAGTGTCGCATTTACATTCTTTTGAAGTGAATACGAGGTATACATAACACTCCACAACGAATATTATAACTTACCACGAAACATAGAAATGAAATGCGACATCTCGTTTATGTAGCATTAGAACGCTCTTGCTACGATACGTAGACATCTGCAAACCCTAATTCCTAGCATGGAAGTGTATCATTTACATTCCATTGAAGTGAATACGGGGTATGCATGACACTTTGCAATGGATATTATATCTTATCATGAATCATAGAAGTGAGATGCGATATCGCATTCTAAGAAGCATTAGACCACTATTGCTACGATACGTAGACATCTGCAAACGCTATTTCCTAGCATGGAAGTTTCGCATTTACATTCTTTTGAAGTGAATACGAGGTATACATGACACTTCGCAATGTTTATTATATCTTATCATGAATCATAGAAGTGAGATGCGATATCGCGTTCTGAGAAGCATTAAAACACCATTGCTTCGATACGTAGACATCTGCAAGCGCTACTTCCTAACATAGAAAGTGCCGCTTTTGCATTCTTCTGAAATGAATACGAGATATACATGACACTTCGCAATGAATATTAAATCTTATCATGAAACAGGAATGAGATGCGATATCGCGTTTTAAGAGGCATTAGAACACTATTGCTACGATATGTAGATTATCTGCAAACGCTATTTCCTAGCATGGAAGTGTCGCATTTACATTCTTATGAAGTGAATACGAGATATACATGACACTTCGCAATGAATATTATATCTTATCATGAAACATAGGAATGAGTTGCGATATCGCGTTTTGAGATGAATTAGAACTCTATTGCTACGATACGTTGACATCTGCAAACGCAATTTCCTAGCATGGAAGTGTCGCATTTACATTCTTTTGAAGTGAATACGAGGCATACATGACACTTCGCAATAAATATTATACTTTATCATGAAACATAGAAGTGAGATGCGATATCGCGTTCTAAGAAGCATTAGAACACTATTGCTACAATACGTAGACATCTGCAAACGCTATTTCCTAGCATGGAAGTGCCGCATTTACATTCTTTTGAAGTGAATACGAGATATACATGACACTTCGAAATGAGTATTATATCTTATCTTGAAACTTTGGAATGGGATGCAGTATCGCGTTCTGAGAAGCATTAAAGCACCATTGCTTCGATACGTAGACATCTGCAAACGCTATTTCCTAGCATGGAAATGTCGCATTTACATTCTATTGAAGTGAATACGGGGTATACATGACACTTCACAATGAGTATTATATCTTATTACGAAACATAGAAATGAAATGCGACATCTCGTTTTAAGAAGCATTAGAACTCTATTGCTACGATACGTTGACATCTGCAAACGCTATTTCCTAGCATGGATGTGTCGCATTTACATTCTTTTGAAGTGAATACGAGTTATACATGACACTTCGCAATAAATATTATATTTTATCGTGAAACATAGAAGTGACATGCGATATCGCGTTCTAAGAAGCATTAGACCACTATTGCTACGATACGTAGACATCTGCAAACGCTATTTCCTAGCACGGAAGTGTCGCATTTACATTCTTTTGAAGTGAATACGAGGTATACATGACTCTTCGCAATGAATATTATATCTTATCATGAAACATAGGAATGAGTTGCGATATCGCGTTTTGAGATGAATTAGAACTCTATTGCTACGATACGTAGACACCTGCAATCGCTATTTCCTAGCATGGAAGTTTCGCATTTACATTCTTTTGAAGTGAATACGAGATATACATGACACTTCGCAATGAATATTGCATCTTATCGTGAAACATAGGAATGAGTTGCGATATCGCGTTTTGAGAAGCATTAGAACTCTATTGCTACGATACGTAGGCATCTGCAAACGCTATTTCCTAGCATGGAAGTGTCGCATTTACATTCACTTGAAGTGAATACGAGGTATACATGTCACTTCGCAATGAATATTATACCTTATCATGAAACATAGAAGAGAGATGCGATATCGCGTTTTAGGAAGCATTAGAACTCTATTGCTACGATACGTAGACATCTGCAAACGCTATTTCCTAGCATGGAAGTGTCGCATTTACATTCTTTTGAAGTGAGTACGAGGTATACATAACGCTCCACAATGAATATTACATCTTATCACGAAACATAGCAATGAAATGCGACATCTCGTTTTAAGAAGCATTAGAACTCTCTTGCCACGATACGTAGGCATCTGCAAACCCTAATTCCTAGCATGGAAGTGTCGCATTTACTTTCCATTGAAGTGGATACGAGGTATGCATGACACTTCGCAATGGATATTATATCTTATCAGGAAACATAGAAATGAGATGCGATATCTCGTTTTAAGAAGTATTAGAACTCCATTCTTACGATACGTGGTCATCTGGAAAAGCTATTTCCTAGCAAGGGAGTGTCGCATTTACATTCTTTTGAAGCGAATACGAGGTATACATGACACTTCACAATGAATATTATATCTTATTACGAAACATAGAAATGAAATGCGACATCTCGTTTTAAGAAGCATTAGAACTCTATTGCTTCGATACGTTGATATCTGCAAACGCGATTTCCTAGCATGGATGTGTCGCATTTACATTCTTTTGAAGTGAATACGAGGTATACATGACACTTCGCAATAAATATTATATTTTATCGTGAAACATAGAAGTGAGATGCGATATCGCGTTCTAAGAAGCATTAGTACCCTATTGCTACGATACTTAGGCATCTGCAAACGCTTTTTCCTATCATGCAAATGTCGCATTTACATTCTTTTGAAGTGAATACGAAGTATACATGACACTTCGCAATGAATATTATATCTTATCATGAAACATAGAAATGAGATGCGATATCTCGTTTTAAAAAGTATTAGAACTCCATTCTTACGATACGTGGTCATCTGGAAAAGCTATTTCCTAGCAAGGAAGTTTGGCATTTACATTCTTTTGAAGTGAATACGAGGTATACATGTCACTTCGCAATGAATATTATACCTTATCATGAAACATAGAAGAGAGATGCGATATCGCGTTTTAGGAAGCATTAGAACTCCATTGCATCGATACGTAGCCATCTAGAAACGCATTTCCTAGCAAGGAAGTGTGGCATTTACATTGTATTGAAGTATAGACAAAGTACACATAACACTTCGCAGTGCATATTATGTCCTATCATGAAACATGAAAATGAGGTGCGTTATCGCGACTTAAGGAGCATTAAAACTTTATTGCTTCGATACGTAGACATCTGGAAACGCATTTCCAAGCATGGATGTGTGGCATTTACATTCTATTGAAGCGTAGGCGAGGTATACGTAACACTTCGCAATGAATATTATATCTTATCTTGAAACATAAAACTGCCATGCGATTTCGCCTTTTAAGACGCATTAGAACTCTATTGCTTCGATACGTAGAAATCTAGAAACGCATTTCCTAGCAAGGATGTGTGGCATTTACATTCTTTTGAATTGCAGACGAGGTATACATAACACTTCGCAATGAATATTATATCTTGCCATGAATCATAGAAATGAGATGCGATGTCGCATTATCTGAAGCATTAGAACTCTATGGCTTCGATACGTAGACAGCTGGAAACGCTATTTCCTGGCAAGGAAGTGTGCAGTTAAACTACTTTTCAAGTGTAGACGAGCTATACATAACACTTCGCAATGAATATTATATCTTATCGTGAAACATAGAAATGAGATGCGATATCACGTTTGAAGGGGCATTATATCTCTATTGCTTCGATACGTGGACATCCGGGATCACATTTCCTAGCAAGGAAGTGTGGCATTTGCATTCTTTTGAAGTGCACACGATGTACACATAACACTTGGCAATGAATATTATATCTTAACGTGCAACTTACAAATGAGATGCGATATCGTGCTTTAAGAAGCATTAAAACACGATTGCTTCGATACGTGGATCTCTGGAGACGCTATTTCCTAGCAAGGGCGTGTGACATTTGCATTCTTTTGAATTGTAGACGAGGTATACATAACACTTCGCAGTGAATATTATACCTTATCATGAAACACAGAACTGAGATGCGATATCGCGTTTTAAGGAGCACTACAACTCTATTACTTCGATACGTAGACATCTGGAAACGCTATTTCCTAGCAAGGAAGTGTGGCATTTATATTCTTCTGATGTTCAGACGATGTATACATAACACTCCGCAGTGAATATTATACCTTATCATCAAACATAGAACTGCAATGCGATATCCTGATTTAAGAAGCATTAGAACTATATTGATTCGATCAGTAGACATCTTGAAACGCTATCTCCTAGCAAGGAAGTGTGGCATTTACATTCTTTTGAAGTGCAGACGATGTATACATAACACTTCGCAATGAATATTATATCTTAACATTCAACTTACAAATGAGATGCGATATCGCGATTTAAGAAGCATTAGAACTCTATTGCTTCGATACGGAGACATCTGCAAACGCTATTTCCTAGCAAGCAGGTGTTGCATTTACATTCTTTGGAAGTGAATACGAGGTATACATGACACTTCGCAATGAATATTATATCTTATCATGAAACATAGAAGTGAGATGCGATATCGCGTCTTAAGAAGCATTAGAACCCTTTTGCCTCGATGTGGAGACATCTGCAAACGCTATTTCCTAGCAAGGAAGATTCGCATTTACATTCTTTTGAAGTGAATACGAGGTATACATGACACTTCGCAAAGAACATTATATCTTCTCATGAAACATAGAAGTGAGATGCGATATCGCGTTTTAAGAAGCATTAGAACTCTATTGCTACGATACGTAGATATCTGGAAACGCTATTTCCTAGAAAGGAAGGGTCGCATTTTGTGACGTCAGGCGTACCGCCTGCCACCCATCAACCTCCTCGCACCCCCCAGCATCAACCCCTGGACGGATGCAACCAGCCAAACTCGCCTGCAGAACCAGCAACTGGAAGTGTTCGCGCGCGCATACCTGCACGCGCTCACTCACACCGAGTTCCGCTGCCTTACTCGCACCGCCGAGTATACCTGTCTCGCTCGTACCGGGCACCAGTGTCTCACTCGCACCACCGAGTATTCCTGTCTCGCCCGCACCAAGGACGGGCAGCCCTATCTCCCTCGCACCGAGGATTCCGTCCTGCAGGAAGACATAGCCGCAGCCCATCACCTGAATGGGGTCTTTTCCAATTCCGGGAATAGGATCTGCTAGAACCTATATATTACTTCTAAGCTAGGACGTACATACCATATCATGACGCATATATAAGAATTTCTAGATCTAAGTTACACTAAGTAAGATGCGTCCGGCGAGCGGCATGCGCCGCTAGCCCCACCACGAGCCGCGGGTCCCCACTCGCTGGACCGCGCGCTCTCCGCCTCGAGACGCGAGTCCCCCACTCGCGGGACCGTGATCTCCCTACCACGAGCGTCCTGTACCGTAGCGCCCCGCGAACCGAGAAGGTCAGAGACGCGTCTCCAGAGCACACACTCTGACTCGAGATGTCCTACCGAGGAGTCGAAACCTCTAGTTCTAGATCGTTAGCCACCTCAATGTGGGGTTCAGGCATCGTATTTCTATTTCCATTTTAACTTAGTCTTAGACTTAGAATAATTCCAGTTCTTGTATACTTTAAACCTAGAATATAGCCAGCCTAATCCGTAGGACGGAGAGAGAGAATAGAACGGAGGGGGGGGGGAAGGTTCTACCATCGTGTATTTCATGCTCCTCGCAAATACAGCTATCGCGATGGTCCGTGTCGCGCTTCTCGCATGGGTGGTGATCTGCGAGCTAGTCTAACCGTAGCAGGGGGGGTGAGCGAGCCTTGTGACTTCACCACGTCACAGTACATACAAATTCGCGATTAAGTAGTTATGTGTTCAAATTCAATTCCGAATAATGCACCAAAAAGCATCCCAGATAACAAACGGCAAGATGGTAGCGACACCATGCTGGCACTCTATTGCCACTTCCGAGGAGTGTCAACTGATTCGTAGTCATCTGTGACCGGATTCGTTAACTAAAATGCCAGAACGTGTTACCAGCACGTTCTAGACAAGCGAATCGCGCAGCACCAGCACCATGGTGACACGCGTATCATCGCTCCATTCATGAATCTCCTCAGCAATGACGCAGGATCACATTTGGCAATGGGGAACCTGTGCTTTCATACAAATTAGAACCGTTAGATGTCAGTAGATGTTCAGCATATGAATATTGATAGACATTTTGATCGTCGTTTTCCTATATTTATAGTTATTGAGCGAGTCGTATATATTTCTTTCAATCCATCATAGACTAAAAATATTATTTATAAAAAAAATATTACTTATAAAATAAAAATTCATGCTGTTGCGTCCCTAACTTCGCCTTGTATAATTTTTGAAATAACATGCTGTCATCGTATTTAATGTAACCCTCAATTGCATGAATTTGCAACAATAAATTGAAGAAAATATATATAAAATAAGTGTATATATTTTTATGACAAAGTAGTTATCGACTTTATGGAAAAAATCGCCCTATCGAGCTAGTTTATAGAAATTAATAAAATCGAGTTCTTATATATTTGTTTAGTGCCGGTGTATCTATTTTGGAATCAAAATAAATAAATTGCACAGTTTAGTCATTTTTCATATTTGCTTATAATTTTTATGGAAACAGCTTCCCCATTAGTAAATGTCAGCCTACGCCACAACCACGCGTGTAGCTATGATGAGCTGATAGTGTCATTGTCACGGCCGTGTAGCCCGTGTGCTATATTTCGGTGCTTTAATAGTGCCGTGATACGAATGCCGCCCCAGTACTGACAGTATGCCATTTCGAAAGCTGAGTAGGAGCACTTTGTTAGCACAGTTCTGTCACGGAATTCGTTCCATCCGTTGTCATTGGCGTGCCAATCGCTGGCTGTTTGGGATATTGTAGTGCATGAGGCAGACTTGTTCCTTATCATCGTCAAGGAGATGGATTTTCACTCCCCCCTTTTTGAATTTTTTAAATTATTGTTTGGAATTTTTGCCGTTTCTGTATCTCTATGACCGCATTGTGGATTCAACTTATGTACGATCTTTTTGGTCTTCATCTTTTGTTACATGTAATATTATATATGTGATGCACGTTTGTTATGTAATGCTCCGATTTGTAAGCCTCAGATACTTTTATTCTTTGGTAAAGCAACTTATTCGATTAATATATATTTATTAGACATAGATATAAACAATTAGAAAAATGTTATTAAAACGCTATTAAATATGTTGTTGCAATTATATATTTAAGGTCTGAAGATGTAGATGCAATTAATGTCCGATATTTTACGTGATCCAATCGACGTATCAAGTGAGGCTATGAAATATAAAAATCTTTTACTATTCTTCGACCCCTTTACATGTTACATGAATGATAAGTTCTGCAAGACAAGAAGCCTGAATTAGTAAGATATCTAGGAACATAAGTAATTTGTAAGTAACACATCTTTTCTCTTTGAAATATTTGCCTTTGCATAGAATAGAACGTATAGATATAATGGCCTGTTTTGTACCCATTTCGGTCCAATTCTATTATAGCCTTTGAGCAGAAGTAATATTGATTATACTTGATTTTTGCAATAGTTCTTTGATTAACAGATTTTATTAACCTAGAATCATCATTTGACGGATGTATCAATCTACTTTGTAGCTCCATCAGTTTCTTTTTCTGCTCGCTACTTTCCATTTTCAGTTCCGTATACTTATCCTTTATCACCATCATATATGTTGCGTAAAATTACAATAACTTTTTGTCCTCAAATTTTGCGTATATTTCAATTAAATTTCCTTTGATTAAATAAACGGAAATTAAAAAACAGTGGCACGTACCATTTCTTGGAAACGTTGTATCGTAATTTGCATCTGACTGTTTTGAAAGGCACGCACTTTACTTAACGTTTGCAATGATTCGGTTAGCGAAGTAAAGTAATATTCTACTTTCGAAATTGTTGGCTCTTGTAATTCTAAGGCAAATATATTCATCTGTCGACATCGTGAACATTGTTTTTTGGCAAAATTCCAGAAAAACAAATATACTATAAGTAAAATAATAAACATCATAATATTAAATTTAACTCTGTTCATCGTTGCCTTGTTGGACACATCCATAACAATATACAGGGTGGGGCAGTAATAATTAGCACCTCAGATATCCACGAAACTATAAGTTTCATAGAAGTTTTTGCTAATATAGAATTGCATAGTACAAAGGGGCCATCCGTTGATGAAAATAGTTTTTTTGTAAGTGGAGTTATGTTGGACATATGAAGGTTACCTTCATTTTTTAAAATGAATTGGTATGTTCATTCTTCCGTAATACGATAGAGCATTTTAAGGCAAGTTTAACGATCTGTAACATGAAGGCATTGAAGGTTACAAAAAGTAAAAAAAGGCGATAATACTCACGGTTTTGATAGTAAATGAAACATACGTATTGTAAACAGTGGTGGAAGGCGTAATACTTACCGTTTACTTCACTGTGAATAAACACTTTTCGAAGGGCATTTCAATAGTTTGCAGCATAAGTTAAACATGATAAGATTAGTATTGAAAAATCGGTTCGAATACGTTTGGTTAGGCTGTTCTTTGTGTCGTTCATTTTATAAGTACTGAGCTGCGGATTCCTGAGGACAGCTCACAAAATTGTTGAACTATGGAAGATTATCAATGTGAATTTGAATCAAAAGGTAATTAAATTCCATTAGATTGTAAACAGATCTCAAAGTTTCATTTTAGATAATAAGATTAAATACTCTTTACAAAACTACACGAATGGATACATACCTTTCTGTTATTATTATTTCATAAAGAATTATAATTGCAATTATATAGTTCATTACGATAAAAAATATTTCTCACAAAATTCTAAATATTAAATTAAAGAATCAAGTAAAACATTTTTAATAATTACGAATATGAAAAATACTTGAACATTCCAATAGAAAGATGTCTAAACAGGAGTTAGAAAAGTCAAACATTCAATTTCAATTCCAGAATTCATCTATAAGAGGTAAAATGTTTCGATAGCTTTAATTACATTCTTTAATGCAAGCAGTTGGGCAGTATTTCAATTTTTAAGAAAATTGATGAAAGTCAACCATATTGAAGTGGTCAGAATCTTTGTCGTTTGAGCAATAAGTGAATAACAAATAACTGCATAACTTCCAGGCTTAAAAACTTATGGATTAAATCCTATGCAGACTCGTTTATGAGCAAGTAACTAAATAATAATCCACACTATGTAATCATTTTAAAACTTAAACGATTACATCTCGCGAACTTTCAAAGATATCAGAAGCATGAAAAGTATGTGGTTTATCAAAAACTCTTCTAAAAGAACGGACGAAGCCAATAGAAACCTTTGTTGAAGTAAGCAAGTTCTAATTTTCTAAGCAACGCGATGGCCCTTATCTGCCTATGTTTCATAGCAAGTAAGTTCTGAATTTCTATGAAATCCGATGGAATTCCTCATTACTAACGTTTCAAAGTAAGTTCTCAAATTCTCAATTCTACGTTTAAAACTATGTGTGTTCTATATATCTATGTAAAGTGATGGTTCCTATTAGTTGTGACGGAAACCTATATATAGTAAGTCAGGGAAGCTCGAAGGGGTTAATTATCTAAATGCTTTAAGGTGTAAAACGTACTTTAAGCTAAAGCGATCTATCGTTCAAAGGTATCCGCTCACGTACAACTTTTCTTGGGCGCCAGCTGCTCAGAAAGTAGCAAAGGAATAGACTACACGACCCCGGGAACCCTGGGGCGGAACAACGCTTGAAACTTCGAAATGCTCCTCTTCTCGACTACGCCTAGCCAAGTACACACACTCAGGTCGCGAGATACTGAAGTCACGGCATGTTTATTTATGGCCTCGACGTGGGTTTAACTAACAAGGGCTACGGGAAACTACGCAACACGCCGCAAATTCTCCGGTATCATAACTCGCTTCACGATATAAGATACAATATACAATATGCGACACAAGAAATGGGACGCTTTAGCGAATAAGCTCTCACGTTCTCTTCTTCAGGTTCCTTGAATTCGCTGGTGGTCCTCGGGTCTCCTGCATCCTCCTCGGGGCTCCTTGGTGGAGTGGGCTGTAGGCTTCGGTATTGTTCGAGTCCATCGATCAGTGGATTTCGGCGATTTCCTCTTCTCGCCCCCTTGGGTGTCCCTGAGGGGATCCTCCTGATCATTTAAATTGCGTAGCGCCTCGCGCGCCGCGCTCCCATGGCCCACCTGCAGGGCCGCTGGACTTTTGACTTCTCTTTAGGGGGTTAAGGATGGTTGAGGACCTTCTCACATCCCAGAGCATTATAAGGCACAAAAGCAGATAAGCATAATGCGATGCATAGAGCTTTACAACCTTCTAACTTACTTTGAACTGTTTATATGAAATGCGATATTGAGGTGCATGAAGCATGACAAATTAAATGCTTCGGCACCTGGACATCTAGAAACGCTATCCCCGGGCAAGAAAGTGTAGGGTTCACACTCAATTCATGTGCAGAAGCAGATAAACATAACGCGATGCTATGAATATTACATCTTATCATGAAATATAGAAGTAAGATGCGCAGACGCGTTTTACGAAGCATTAGAACTCTATTGCTTCTAAACCTTCAGATATAGAAACGAAATTCCGTAGCAAGGAAGTGATGCATTTACATTCATTTGAAGTGTAGAGGAGATATACATAACGCGTTGCATTGAAATTACATCTTATCATGTGACTTAGAACTGATATGAGATATCGCGTTTTATAAGGAGTTAGAAATCTATTGCTTCGACGCGTAGACATCTAGGAACGCAATTTCCTAGCCGAGAAGTGTAGCATTTGCATTCTTTTGAAGCGTAGACGAGGTATACATAACACTTCGCAATGAATATTATATCTTATCATGAAACACAGAAATGAAATGCTAGTGCTTCGATACGTAGATATCTGGAAACGCATTTCCTAGCAAGGATGTGTGGCATTTACAATCTTTTGAAGTGTAGACGAGGTATACATAACACTTCGCAATGAATATTATATCTTATCATGAAACATACAAATAAGATCCGACATCGCGTTTTAAGAAGGAATAGAAATACATTGCTTCGATACGTAGACATCTGGAAATGCATTTCCTAGAAAGGAAGTGTGGCATTTACGTTCTTTAGAAGTGCAGACGAGGTATACATAACACTTCGCTAGGAATATTATATCCGATCATGAGACATAGAAATGAATCGTGATATCGCGTTTTAAGAAGCATTAGGAATCTATTGCCTCGATACGTAGACATCTGGAAACCCAATTTCCTACCAAGAGTGTGTGGCATTTACATTCTTTTGAAGTGTAGACGAGGTTTACATAACACTTCGGAATGAATATTACATCTTATCATGAAACATAGAAATGGGAAGCGATATCGCGTTTTGAGACGCATTACACTTCTACTGCTTCGATACGTAGACATCTGGGAACGCCATTGCCCAGCAAGGAAGTGTAACATTTACATTCCCTTGGACTGTAGAGGAGGTATACATAACACATCGCAATGATTATTATATCTTATCTTGAAACATAGAATTAAGATGCGATAACGCGTTATAAGAACCATTAGAACTCTATTGCTTCGATACGTAGAGATCTGCGAACGCTATTTCCTAGCAAGGATGTGTCGCATTTACATTCTTTTGACGTGAATACGAGGTATACATGACACTTCGCAATGGACATTGTATCTTATCATGAAACATAGAAATGAGATGCGATATCGCGTTTTGAGATGCATTAGAACCCTATTGGCTCGATAAGTAGACATCCGAAAACGCTATTTCCTAGGAAGGGTGTGTCGCATTTACATTCACTTCAAGTGTATGCGAGGTATAAGTGACACTTCGCAATGAATATTATATCTTATCACGAAACATAGAAATGAGTTGAGATATCGCGTTTTAAGATGCATTAGAACTCTATTGCTACGATAAGTGGATATCTGCAAAAGCTATTTCCTAGCAAGGAAGCGCCGCATTTACATTCATTTGAAGTGTATGCGAGATATACATATCAATTCGCAATGAATATTATATCTTATCATGAATCATAGAAATGTGGTCTGCTATCTCGTTTTAATAAGCATTAGAACTCTATTGCTTCGATACGTGGATACCTGCAAAAGCTATTTCCTAGCAAGAAAGCGTCGCATTTACATTCATTTGAAGCGTATGCGAGGTATACATAGCACACCACAATGAATTTTCTATCTTATCATGAATCAAAGAAATGAGATGGGATATCGCGTTTTATGAATCGTTAGAGTCCTATTGCTACGATACCTAGACATCTGCAAACGCTATTTTATAGCAAGGAAGTGTCGCATTAACATTCATTTGAAGTGCACGCGAGGTATACATAACACTTCGCAATGAGTATTATATCTTATCATGAATCATAGAAATGAGATGCGATATCGCGTCTTATGAAGCATTAGAACTCTATTGCTGCTATACGTGGACATCTGCAAACGCTATTTCGTAGCAAGGAAGTGTCACATTTACATTCCTTTGAGGTGAATACGAGGTCTCACGTCCGGTGAAACTATTTCCGGTTGCTCCGGAGGCTTTACGACACGATCCTATTTTTGGGTAATTCGGTCCGCGGGAACGCGTTAAGACCGGGTCCGACAATTTCGGCTGACGCGACACTAGAGAAAACACTCGCGATAATAAGGAAATGACCCTACCTTTCGATAACTTCTCTCCCGATTTGTACGTAGAAACGGCGTGGAGGATCGTTTGCTGGGATCGTAGCGGATTTCGTTCTGTTGGCTGCTGCGGAAATCTCGATCAGTCGCCAGCGAAGAATAGGACGGCGGTCGGAATTCAGCGATGATGCTGAATGTGGCATAATCGGCGTGATGACATTTGCAAACGCTATTTCCTAGCAAGGAAGTGTCGCATTTACATTCATTTGAAGTGCATCCGAGGTATACATGACACTTCGCAATGAATATTATATCTTATTATGAAACATACAAATGAGATGAGATATCTCGTTTTAAGATGCATTACAACTCTACTGCTTCGATACGTAAACATCTGCAAGCGCTATTTCCTAGCAAGGAAGTGTCGCATTTGCATTCTTTTGAAGTGAATACGAGGTATACATAACACATCGCAATGAATATTATATCTTATCATGAAACCTAGAAAGGAGATGCGATATCTCGTTTTGGGAAGCATTAGAACTGTATTGCTACGATACGTCGACATCTGCAAACGCTATTACCTAGCAAGGATGTGTCGCATTTATATTCTTCTGAAGTGAATACGAGGTATACATGACTCTTCGCAATGAATATTATATCTTATCATGAAACATGGAAATAAGATGCGATATCGCGTTTTAAGAAGCATTCGAACTCTATTGCTTCGATACGTAGACATCTGGAAACGCATTTCCTAGCAAGGCAGTGTGACATTTACATTCTTTTGAAGTGTAGACGAGGTATACATAACACATCGCAATGAATAATATACCTTATCACGATACGTAGAAATGAGATTCGATACCGTGATTTAAGAAGCACTAGAACTCTATTGCTACGATACGTCGACATCTGCAAACAATATTTCCTAGCAAGGAAGTGTCGCACTTACATCCCTTTGAAGTGAATACGAGGTATACAAAACACTCCACAATGAATATAATATCTTATTACGAATCATAGAAATGGATTGCGACATCTCGTTTTAAGAAGCATTAGAACTCTATTGCTACGATACGTTGACATCTGCAATTGTTATTTCCTTGCAAGGAAGTGTCGCATTTACATTCTTTTGAAGTGAATACGAGGTGTACGTAACATTCCACAATGAATATTATATCTTATTACGAAACAAAGTAATGAAATACGACTTCTCATTTCAAGAAGCATTAGAACTCTATTGCTATGATACGTAGACATCTGCAAACGCTACTTCCTATCAAGCAAGTGTCGCATTTACATTCTTTTGAAGTGAGTACGAGGTATACATAACACTTCGCAATGAATATTATATGTTATCACGAAACACAGAAATGAAATGCGACATCTCGTTTTAAGAAGCATTAGGACTCTATTGCTACGATACGTAGACATCTGCAAACGCTATTTCCTAGCAAGGAATAGTCGCATTTACATTCTCTGAAGTGAATACGAGGTATACATGACACTTCGCAATGAATATTATATCTTATCACGAAACATAGAAAGGAGATGTGATATCGCGATTTAAGTAGCATTAGAACTCCATTGCTACAATACGTAGACATCTGCAAACGCTATTTCCTAGCAAGGAATAGTCGCATTTACATTCTTTGAAGTGAATGCGAGATATACATGTCACTTCGCAATGAATATTATATCTTATCATGAAACATAGGAATGAGATGCGATATCGCGTTTTGAGAAGCATTAGAACTCTATTGCTACGATACGTAGACATCTGCAAACGCTATTTCCTAGCATGGAAGTTTCTTATTTACATTCTTTTGAAGTGAATACGAGATATACATGACACTTCGCAATGAGTATTATATCTTATCATGAAACATAGAAACGCGATGCGATATCGCGTTGTAAGATGCAATAGAACTCTGTTGCTTCGATACGGGGACATATGCAAACGCTATTTCCTAGCAAGGAAGTGTCACATTTACATTCTTTTGCAGTGAATAGGTGGTACACATGACACTTCGCAATGAATATTATATCTTATCATGAAACATAGAAATGAGATGCGATATGGCGATTTATGAAGCATTGGAAATCTATTGCTACGATACGTAGACTTCTACAAACGCAATTTCCTAGCAAGGAAGTGTCGCGTTTACATACTTTTGAAGTGAATACGAGGTATACGTCACACTGCACATTGAATATTATATCTTATCATGAAACATAGAAGCGAGATGCGATATCACGTTTTGAGAAGCATTAGAACCGTAGTGCTACGCTACGTAGACATCTTCAAGCGCTAATTCCCAGTAAGGAAGTGTCGCATTTACACTCTTTTCAAGTGAATACGACTTATACATAACACTGCACAGTGAATATTATATCTGATCATGAAACATAGAAATGAGATGCGATATCGCGATTTGAGAAGAATTAGATCCCTATTGCTTCGATACGTAGACATCTGCAAACGCTATTTCCTAGCAAGGAAGTGTCGCATTTACATTCATTTGAAGTGTATGCGAGGTATACATGACACTTCGCAGTGAATATTATATATTATCATGAAACATGGAAATGAGATGCGATATCGCGATTTAAGAAGCATTAGATCCCTATTGCTTCGATACGTAGACATCTGCAAACGCTACTTCCTAGCAAGGAAGTGTCGCTTTTACGTTCTTTTGAAAGGAATACGAGGTATACATGACACTTCGCAATGAATATTATATCTGATCATGAAACGTAGATATGAGATGCGATATGACGATTTAAGAAGTATTAGAAAACTATTGCTTCGATACGCAGACATCTGCAAACGCTATTTCCTAGCAAGGAAGTGTCGCGTCTACATTCTTTTCAAGTGAATACGAGGTATACATATCACTCCACAATGAATGTTATATCTTACCATGAAACATAGAAATGAGATGCAATATGGCGATTTATGAAGCATTAGAAACCTATTGCTTCGATACCTAGACATCTGCAAACGCTACCTCCTAGCAAGGAAGTGTTGCATTTACATTCTTTTGAATGGAATACGAGCTATACATGAGACTTCGCAATGAATATTGTATCTTAGCATGAAACAAAAAAATGAGATGCGATATGGCGATTTATGAAGCATTAGATGTCTTTTGCTTCGATACGTGGACATCTGCAAACACTATTTCCTAGGAAGGAAGTGTCGCATTTAAATTCTTTTGAAAGGAATACGAGGTATACATGACACTTCGCTATGAATATTATACCTTATCATGAAACATAGAAATGAGATGAGATATCGCGTTTTGAGAAACATTAGAACTCTAATGCGACGATACGTAGGCATCTGCAAACGCTATTTCCTAGCAAGGAAGTGTCGCACTTACATTCATTTTAAGTGTATGCGAGGTATACATGACACTGCGCTGTGAACATTATATATTATCATGAAACACAGAAATGAGATGCGATATGGCGACATATAAAGCATTAGATGTCTATTGCTTCGATACGTAGATATCTGCAAACGCTATTTCCTAGCAAGGAAGTGTCGCGTTTACATTCTTTTGAAGTGAATACGAGGTATACATAACACTCCACAATGAATATTATATCTTACCATGAAACATAGAAATGAGATGCAATATGGCGATTTAAGAAGCATTAGAAATCTATTGCTTCGATACCTAGACATCGGCAAACGCTATTTCCTAGCAAGGAAGTGTCGCATTTACATTCATTTTAAGTGTATGCAAGGCATACATGACACTGCGCGGTGAATATTATATATTATCATGAAACAAACAAATGAGTTGCGATATGGCGACTTATGAAGCATTAGATGTCTATTGCTTCGGTACGTATACATCTGCAAACGCTATTTCCTAGCATGGAACTGTCGCATTCACATTCATTTGAAGTGTATGCGAGGTGTACATTACACTTCGCAATGATTATTATATATTATCATGAAACATAGATATGAGATGCGATATCGCGAATTAGTAAGCTCTAGAAACCTCTTGCTTCTATACGTAGACATTTGCAAACGATATTTCATAGCAAGGAAGTGTAGCATTTACATTCTTTTGAAGTGAATACGAGGTATACATAACACTCCACAATTAATATTTTATCTTACCATGAAACATAGAAATGAGATGCGATATCGCGATTTGAGAAGAATTAGATCCCTATTGCCTCGATACGTAGACATCTGCAAACGCTATTTCCTAGCAAGGAAGTGTCGCATTTACATTCATTTGAAGTGTATGCGAGGTATACATGACACTTCGCAGTGAATATCATATATTATCATGAAACATGGAAATGAGATGCGATATCGCGATTTAAGAAGCATTAGATCCCTATTGCTTCGATACGTAGACATCTGCAAACGCTACTTCCTAGCAAGGAAGTGTCGCATTTACATTCTTTTGAAAGGAATACGAGCTATACATGACACTTCGCAATGAATATTGTATCTTAGCATAAAACAAAAAAATGAGATGCGATATGGCGATTCATGAAGCATTAGATGTCTTTTGCTTCGATACGTGGACATCTGCAAACACTATTTCCTAGCAAGGAAGTGTCGCATTTAAATTCTTTTGAACGGAATACGAGGTATACATGACACTTCGCTATGAATATTATATCTTATCATGAAACATAGAAATGAGATGCGATATCGCGTTTTGGGAAGCATTAGAACTCTAATGCGACGATACGTAGGCATCTGCAAACGCTATTTCCTAGCAAGGAAGTGTCGCATTTACATTCATTTTAAGTGTATGCGAGGTATACATGACACTGCGCTGTGAATATTATATATTATCATGAAACACAGAAATGAGATGCGATATGGCGACTTATGAAGCATTAGATGTCTATTGCTTCGATACGTATACATCTGCAAACGCTATTTCCTAGCAAGGAAGTGTCGCATTTACATTCTTTTGAAGTGAATACGAAGTATACATAACACTGCACAATGAATATTATATCTTATCATGAAACATAGGAATGAGGTGCGATATGGCGATTTAAGAAGCTTTAGAACTCTATTGCTTCGATACGTAGATATCTACAAACACTATTTCCTAGCAAGGAACTGTCGCATTCACATTCATTTGAAGTGTATGCGAGGTATACATGACACTTCGCAATGAATATTACATATTATCATGAAACATGGTAATGAGTAGCGATATCGCGTTTTGAGAAGCAGTAGAACTCTAATGCTACGATACGTAGACATCTGCAAACGCTATTTCCTTGCAAGGAAGTGTCGCGTTTACATTCTTTTGAAGTGAATACGAGGTATACATAACACTCCACAATGAATATTATATCTTACTATGAAACATAGAATGAGATGCAATTTGGCGATTTAAGAAGCATTAGAAATCTATTGCTTCGATGCGTAGACATCTGCAAACGCTACCTCCTAGCAAGGAAGTGTCGCATTTACATTCTTTTGAAAGGAATACGAGGTATACATGACACTTCGCTATGAATATTATATCTCATCATGAAACATAGAAATGAGATGCGATATCGCGTTTTGTTAAGCATTAGAACTCTAATGCCACGATACGTAGACATCTGGAAACGCTGTTTCCTAGCAAGCAAGTGTCGCATTTACATTCATTCGAAGTGAAAACGAGGTATACATGACACTTCGTAATGAATATTATATCTTATCATGAAACATACAAATGAGATTCGATATCGCGTTATAAGAAGCATTAGAACTCTATTGCTTCGATACGTAGACATCTGCAAACGCTATTTCCTATCAAGGAAGTGTCGCATTTTCATTCATTTCTAGTGAATACGAGCTATAAGTGACACTTCGCAATGAATATTATATCTTGCCATAAACATAGAAATGAGATGCGATATCGTGTTATAAGAAGCATTAGAACATTATTGCTTCGATACGTAGGCATCTGCAAACGCTATTTCCTAGCTAGGAAGTGCCTCATTTACATACTTTTGAAGTGAATACGAGGTATAGATGACACTTCGCAATGTATATTATATCTTCTCATGATACATAGAAATGAGATGCGATATCGCGTTTTAAGAAGCATTAGAACTCTATTGCTTCGATACGTAGATATCTGGGAACGTAATTTCCTAGAAAGGAACCTCCTCGCACCCCCCAGAATCAACCCCTGGACGCGTGCAACCAGCCAAGCTCGCCTGCAGAACCAGCAACTGGAAGTGTTCGCGCGCGCATATCTGCACGCGCTCACTCACACCGAGTTCCGCTGCCTCACTCGCACCGCCGAGTATATCTGTCTCGCTCGTACCGGGAACCAGTGTATCACTCGCACCACCGAGTATACCTGTCTCTCCCGCACCAAGGACGGGCAGTCCTATCTCCCTCGCACCGAGGATTCCTTCCTGCAGGAAGACGTAGCCGCCGCCCAACACCTGAATGGGGCCTTTTCCAATTCCGGGAACAGGATCTGCTAGAACCTATATATTACTTCTAAGGTAGGATGTACATACCATATCATGACGCATATATAAGAATTCCTAGATCTACGTTACACTAAGTAAGATGCGTCCGGCCAGCCGCATACGCCGCTAGCCCAACCACGAGCCGCGAGTCCCCACTCGCGGGACCGCGATCTCCCTACCACGAGCCTCCGCGACCGTAGCGCCTCGCGAACCGAGGAGGTCAGAGACGCGTCTCCAGAGCATACACTCTGACTCGAGATCTCCTACCGAGGAGTCGAAACCTCTAGTTCTAGATCGTTAGCCACCTCAATGTGGGGTACAGGCATCGTATTTCTATTTCCATTTTAACTTAGTCTTAGTCTTAGAATAATTCCAGTTCTTGTATACTTTAAATCTAGAATATATTTTATTTTTACTATTACTATATCCAAGTACAAGTTCTTTTACCAAGTCTACTATTTCCACATCCATTAATTTTATCAAGTGTTTACAAGTTCTACTTTTAACATTACACTTAACTACGAATTCTTCCACGGGTTCTTCCATACAACTGGGGTTGCTCTTCATCAAATTGAAGGAGTATAGAAATCGGCTTTGTGACGTTGAGACCGCCGCCTATCCTTCAGATCTTAGTCGAAAGTACAGAAGAACATGGTGAATGAATCGTGCTTTCGGTTTGCGAAGAACGCGACGTGCGAGTAGGAAGAATTTCATGCGATCACATGTGCGTGAATATTTTGGGGGCGTTCCGAGGTCCTCGTATACCAGCGACCTGCCTTCACACCAGCCCAGACGCCGCTTTCCGAAGCGACCGTCGACGCTTCCGATCCAGACACCACGACGCATCACGCCGATTCTGCCACATTCAGCATCATCGCTGAATTCCGACCGCCGTCCTCCTCTTCGCTGGCGACTGATCGAGATTTCCGTAGCAGCCAACAGAACGAAATCCGCTACGATCCCAGCGAACGATCCTCCACGCCGTTTCTACGTACAAATCGAGAGAGAAGTCATCGAAAGGTAGGGTCATTCCCTTATTATCGCGAGTGTTTTCGCTAGTGTCGCGTCAGCCGAAATTGTCGGACCCGGTCATAACGCGTTCCAGCGGACCGAATTACCGAAAAATAGGCTCGTGACGTAAAGCCTCCGGAGCAACGGAAACTATTTTCGCCGGACGTGACACCTCGTATTCACTTCATAAGAATGTAAATGCGACACTTCCTTGCTGGGAAATAAGGTTTGCAGATATCTACGTATCGAAGAAATAGAGTTCTAATGCTTCTTGAATCGCCATATCGCATCTCATTTCTATGTTTCATGAAAAGATATTATATTCATTGCGAAGTGTCTTGTATGCCTCGTATTCACTTTAAATGAATGTAAATGCGACACTTCCTTGCTAGGAAATCGCGTTGGCAGATGTCTACGAATCGAAGCAATAGAGTTCTAATGCTTCTTAGAACGAGATGTCGCATCTCATTTCTATGTTTAATGATCAGATATAACATTCATTGCGAAGTGTCATGTATAACTCGCATACACTTCAAATGAATGTATATGCATCACTTCTTTCTAGGAAGCTACGTTTCCAGATGTCTACGTATCGAAGCAAAGGAGTTCAAATGCATCTTAAAGCGCGATATCGCATCTCATTTCTGTGTCTCATGTTAAGATATAATATTCATTGGGGGGAGTTACGTATATCCCGTCTACACTTAAAAAGAATGTAAATGCGACACTTCCTTGCTAGGTAATTGCGTGTCCAGATGTCTACGTATTGAAACAATAGAGTTCTAATGCTTCTTAAAACGATATAACGCATCTCATTTCTATGTTTCATTATAAGATATAATATTCATTGCGAAGTGTCATGTATACCTCGCATACACTTCAAATGAATCTAAATATGACACCTCCTTGCTAGGATGTAGCGTCTGTAGATGTCTACGTATCGTAGCAATAGAGTTCTAATGCTTCTCAAAACGCAATATCGCATCTCATTTCTATGTATCATGATAAAATATAATATTCATTGCGAAGTGTCATATATACCTCGCATACACTTCAAATGAATGTAAATGCGACAATTCCTTCTAGGAAATAGCGTTTGCAGATGTCTACGTATCGTAGCAATAGAGTTCTAATGCTTCTTAAATCGCGATATCGCATATCACTTCTATGTTTCGGGATAAGATATAATATTCATTGCGAAGTGTCATGTATATCTCGTATTCACTTTAAAAGAATGTAAATGCGACACTTCCTTGCTAGGAAATAGCGTATCCAGACGTCTACGTATCAAAACAATAGATTTCTTGTGCTTCTTAAAACGAGATGTCGCATTTCACATCTATGTTTCATGATAAGATATAATCTTCATTGCGAAGTGTCATGTATACCTCGTATTCACTTTGAAAGAATGTGAATGCGACACTTCCTTGCTAGGAAATAGCGTTTGCAGATGTCTACGTATCGTAGCAATAGATTTCTAGTGCTTCTAAAATCGCGATATCGCATCTCATTTATATGTTTCGTGATAAGATATAATATTCATTGCGAACTGTCATGTAAACCTCGTATTCACTTCAAAAGAAAGCAAATGCGACACTTCCTTGCTAGGAAATAGCGTATCCAGATGTCTACGTATCAAAACAATAGAATTCTAGAGCTTCTTAAAACGAGATGTCGCATCTCACTTCTATGTTTCATGATAAGGTATAATATTCATTGCGACGTGTCATGCGCACCTGGTATTCACTTCAAAAGAGTGAAAATGCGACACTTGCTTGCTAGGAAATAGCGTTTGCAGATGTGTACGTATCGTAGCAATAGAGTTCTAATGCTTCTAAAATCGCGATATCGTATCTCACTTCTATGTTTCGTGATATGTTATAATATTCATTGTGAAGTGTCATGTATACCTCTTATTCACTTCAAAAGAATGTAAATGCGACACATGCATGCAAGGAAATCGCGTTTGCAGTTGTTTCCGCATCGAAATAATTGGGTTCTAATGCTTCTTAAAACGCGATTTCGCATCTCACTTCTATGTTTCATGATAAGATATAATGTTCATTGCGAAGTGTCATGTATACCACGTATTCACTTCAAAAGAATGAAAATGCGACACTTGCTTGCTAGGAAATAGCGTTTGCAGATCTATACGTATGGAAGCAATAGAGTTCTCATGCTTCTTATAACGCGAAATCGCATCTCATTTCTATGTTTCATGATTAGATATAATATTCATTACGAAGTGTCATGTATACCTCGTATTCACTTCAAAAGAATGTAAATGCGAATCTCCCTTGCTAGGAAATAGCATTTGCAGATGTCTACGTATCGTAGCAATAGTGTTCCAATGCTTCTCAAAACGCGGTATCGCATCTAATCTCTATGTTTCATGATAAGATATAATATTCATTGCGAAGTGTCCTGTATACCTCGTATTCACTTCTAAAGAACGTATATGCGAATCTTCCTTGCTAGGAAATAGCGTTTGCAGATGTCTACGTATCGTAGCAATAGAGTTCTAATACCTCTCAAAACGCGATATGGCATCTCATTTCTATGCTTCATGATAAGATATAATGTTCATTGCGAAGTGTCATGTATACCTCCTATTCACTCCAAACGAATGTAAATGCGAACCTTCCTTGCTAGGAAATAGCGTTTGCAGATGTCTACGTACCGTAGCAATGGAGTTCTAATGCTTCTCAAAACGCGATATCGCATCCCATTTATATGCTTCATGATAAGATATAATATTCAATGCGAAGCGTCATGTATACCTCGTATTCACTCCAAACGAATGTAAATGCGACACTTCCCTGCTAGGAAATAGCGTTTGCAGATGCCTAAGTATCGTAGTAATAGTGTTCCAATGCTTCCTAGATCGCGACATCGCAACGCATTTCTACGTTTCTGGATAAGATATAATGTTCATTGCGAAGTGTCATGTATACCTCGCATTCACTTCAAAAGAATGTAACTGCGAATCGCCCTTGCTAGGAGATAGCGTCTGCAGATGTCTACACGTCGAGGCAATAGATTTCCAATGCTTCTTAAGACGTGATATCGCATCTCACTCCTATGTTTCATGATAAGATATAATATTCATTGCGAAGTGTCATGTGTACCTCGTGTTCACTTCAGCAGAATGCTAATACTACTATTGCTTGCTAGGAAATAGCGTTTGCAGATGTCTACGTATCGTAGCTATAGAGTTCTAATGCTACTTAATTCGCGATATCGCATCTCACTTAAACGTTTCGTGATAAGATATAATATTCATTGCGAAGTGTCATGTATACCTCGTATTCACTTCAAAAGAATGTAACTGCGACGTTTCCATCCTAGGAAATAGCGTTTGCAGATGTCTGCGTATCGTAGCAAAAGAGTCCTAATGCTTCTTAAAACGAGATGTCGCATTTCATTCCTATGTTCAGTGATAATATATAATATTCATTGCGAAGTGCAATGTATACCTCGTATTCACTTCAAAAGAATGTAACTGCGACGTTTCCATCCTAGGAAATAGCGTTTGCAGATGTCTACGTATCGTAGCAATAGAGTTCTAATATCTCTCAAAACGCGGTATCGCATCTCATTTCTATGCTTCATGATAAGATATGATATTCATTGCGAAGTGTCATGTATACCTCGTATTCACTTCAAAAGAATGTAAATGCGACCATTCCTTGCTAGGAAATAGCGTTTTCAGATGTCTACGCATCGTAGCAACAGAGTTCTAATGCAACTTAAATCGCGATATCGCATCTCACATATATGTTTGTGATAAGATATATTGTTCATTGCGAAGTGACATGTATACCTGGTATTCGCTTCAAAAGAACGTAAATGCTATCCTTCCTTGCAAGGAAATAGCGTCTGCAGATGTCTACGCGTCGAGGCAATAGATTTCTAATGCTTCTTATAACGCGATATCGCATCTATCTTCTATGTTTCATGATAACATATAATGTTCAATGCGAAGTGTCATGTATACCTCATATTCACATCAAAAGAATGTAAATGCGTATCTTCCTTGCTAGGAAATAGCGTTTGCAGATGTCTACGTATCGTAGCAATAGATTTCTAATACCTCTCAAAACGCGATATCGCATCTCATTTCTATGCTTCATGATAAGATATAATATTCATTGCGAAGTGTCATGTATACCTCGTATTCACTTCAAAAGAATGTAAATGCGACTATTGCTTGCTAGGAAATAGCGTTTGCAGATGTCTACGCATCGTAGCAATAGCGTTCTGATGCTACTTACATCGCGATATCACATCTCATTTATATGTTTCGTGACAGGATATAATATTCATTGCGAAGTGTCATGCATACCTCGTATTCACTTCAAAAGAATGTAAGTGCGACACTTTCTTGCTAGGAAATACCGTATTCAGATGTCTACGTAGCGTAGCAATAGAGTTCTAATGCTACTTAAATCGACATATCGCATCTCATTTCTATGTTTCGTGATAAGATATAATATTCATTGCGAAGTGTCATGTACAACTCGTACTCACTTCAAAAGAATGTAGATGCTACACTTCCATGCTAGGGAATAGCGTTCGCAGATGTCTACGTATCGTAGCAATAGAGTCCCAATGCTTCTTAGAACGAGATGTCGCATTTCATTTCTATGTTTCGTGATAAGATATAATATTCATTGCGAAGTGTCATGTATACCTCCTATTAACTCCAAACGAATGTAAATGCGAACCTTCCTTGCTAGGAAATAGCGTTTGCAGATGTCTACGTATCGTAGCAATGGAGTTCTAATGCTTCTCAAAACGCGATATCGCATCTCATTTTTATGCTTCCTGATAAGACATAATATTCATTGCGATGTGTCATGTATACCTCGTATTCACTCCAAACGAATGTAAATGCGACACTTCCTGGCTAGGAAATAGCGTCTGCAGATGTCTACACGTCGAGGCAATAGATTTCCAATGCTTCTTAAGACGTGATATCGCATCTCACTCCTATGTTTCATGATAAGATATAATATTCATTGCGAAGTGTCATGTGTACCTCGTGTTTACTTCAGGAGAATGTTAATACTACTATTGCTTGCTAGGAAATAGCGTTTGCAGATGTCTACGTATCGTAGCTATAGAGTTCTAATGCTACTTAATTCGCGATATCGCATCTCACTTAAACGTTTCGTGATAAGATATAATATTCATTGCGAAGTGTCATGTATACCTCGTATTCACTCCAAAAGAATGTAACTGCGACGTTTCCATCCTAGGAAATAGCGTTTGCAGATGTCTACGTATCGTAGCAATAGAGTTCTAATATCTCTCAAAACGCGGTATCGCATCTCATTTCTATGCTTCATGATAAGATATGATATTCATTGCGAAGTGTCATGTATACCTCGTATTCACTTCAAAAGAATGTAAATGCGACCATTCCTTGCTAGGAAATAGCGTTTTCAGATGTCTACGCATCGTAGCAACAGAGTTCTAATGCAACTTAAATCGCGATATCGCATCTCACATATATGTTTGTGATAAGATATATTGTTCATTGCGAAGTGACATGTATACCTGGTATTCGCTTCAAAAGAACGTAAATGCTATCCTTCCTTGCAAGGAAATAGCGTCTGCAGATGTCTACGCGTCGAGGCAATAGATTTCTAATGCTTCTTATAACGCGATATCGCATCTATCTTCTATGTTTCATGATAACATATAATGTTCAATGCGAAGTGTCATGTATACCTCATATTCACATCAAAAGAATGTAAATGCGTATCTTCCTTGCTAGGAAATAGCGTTTGCAGATGTCTACGTATCGTAGCAATAGAGTTCTAATACCTCTCAAAACGCGATATCGCATCTCATTTCTATGCTTCATGATAAGATATAATATTCATTGCGAAGTGTCATGTATACCTCGTATTCACTTCAAAAGAATGTAAATGCGACTATTGCTTGCTAGGAAATAGCGTTTGCAGATGTCTACGCATCGTAGCAATAGCGTTCTGATGCTACTTACATCGCGATATCACATCTCATTTATATGTTTCGTGATAGGATATAATATTCATTGCGAAGTGTCATGCATACCTCGTATTCACTTCAAAAGAATGTAAGTGCGACACTTTCTTGCTAGGAAATACCGTATTCAGATGTCTACGTATCGTAGCAATAGACTTCTAATGCTACTTAAATCGCGATATCGCATCTCACTTATATGTTTCGTGATAAGATATAATATTCATTGCGAAGTGTCATGTATACCACGTATTCACTTCAAAAGAATGTAAATGCGACGTTTTCATCCTTGGAAATAGCGTTTGCAGATGTCCACGTATCGTAGCAAAAGAGTCCTAATGCTTCTCAAAACGCGATACCGCATCTCATTTCTATGCTTCATGATAAGATATAATATTCATTGCGAAGTGTCATGTACACCTCGTATTCGCTTCAAAAGTATGTAAATGCGAATCTCCCTTGCTAGGAAATAGCATTTGCAGATGTCAATGTATCGTAGCAATAGAGTTCCAATGCTTCTCAAAACGCGGTATCGCATCTAATCTCTATGCTTCATGATAAGATATAATATTCATTGCGAAGTGTCCTGTATACCTCGTATTCACTTCAAAAGAACGTAAATGCGAATCTTGCTTTCTAGGAAATAGCGTTTGCAGATGTCTACGTATCGTAGCAATAGAGTTTTAATACCTCTCAAAACGCGATATCGCATCTCATTTCTATGCTTCATGATAAGATATAATATTCATTGCGAAGTGTCATGTATACCTCGTATTCACTTCAAAAGAATGTAAATGCGACTATTCCATGCTAGGAAATAGAGTTTGCAGATGTCTACGTATCGTAGCAATAGAGTTCTAATGCTACTTAAATCGCGATATCGCATCTCACATATATGTTTGTGATAAGATATAATATTCATTGCGAAGTGTCATGTATACCTCGTATTCGCTTCAAAAGAATGTAAATGCGAAACTTCCTTGCAAGGAAATAGCGTCTGCAGATGTCTACGCGTCGAGGCAATAGAGTTCTAATGCTTCTTAAAACGCGATATCGCATCTAACTTCTATGTTTCATGATAAGATATAATGTTCAATGCGAAGTGTCATGTATACCTCATATTCACTTCAATAGAACGTAAATGCGAATCTTCCTTCCTAGGAAATAGCGTTTGCAGATGTCTACGTATCGTAGCAATAGAGTTCTAATACCTCTCAAAACGCGATATCGCATCTCATTTCTATGCTTCATGATAAGATATAATATTCATTGCGAAGTGTCATGTATACCTCGTATTCACTTCAAAAGAATGTAAATGCGACCATTCCTTGCTAGGAAATAGCGTTTGCAGATGTCTACGTATCGTAGCAATAGAGTTCTAATACCTCTCAAAACGCGATATCGCATCTCATTTCTATGCTTCATGATAAGATATAATATTCATTGCGAAGTGTCATGTATACCTCGTATTCACTTCAAAAGAATGTAAGTGCGACACTTTCTTGCTAGGAAATACCGTATTCAGATGTCTACGTATCGTAGCAATAGAGTTCTAATGCTACTTAAATCGACATATCGCATCTCATTTCTATGTTTCGTGATAAGATATAATATTCATTGCGAAGTGTCATGTATAACGTGTATTCACTTCAAAAGAATGTAAATGCTACACTTCCATGCTAGGGAATAGCGTTCGCAGATGTCTACGTATCGTAGCAATAGAGTTCTAATACCTCTCAAAACGCGATATCGCATCTCATTTCTATGCTTCATGATAAGATATAATATTCATTGCGAAGTGTCATGTATACCTCGTATTCACTTCAAAAGAATGTAAATGCGACTATTCCATGCTAGGAAATAGAGTTTGCAGATGTCTACGTATCGTAGCAATAGAGTTCTAATGCTACTTAAACCGCGATATCGCATCTCACTTATATGTTTGTGATAAGATATAATATTCATTGCGAAGTGTCATGTATAACTCGTATTCGCTTCAAAAGAATGTAAATGCGAATCTTCCTTGCAAGGAAATAGCGTCTGCAGATGTCTACGCGTCGAGGCAATAGAGTTCTAATGCTTCTTAAAACGCGATATCGCATCTAACTTCTATGTTTCATGATAAGATACTATGTTCAATGCGAAGTGTCATGTATACCTCATATTCACTTCAATAGAACGTAAATGCGAATCTTCCTTCCTAGGAAATAGCGTTTGCAGATGTCTACGTATCGTAGCAATAGAGTTCTAATACCTCTCAAAACGCGATATCGCATCTCATTTCTATGCTTCATGATAAGATATAATATTCATTGCGAAGTGTCATGTATACCTCGTATTCACTTCAAAAGAATGTAAATGCAACCATTCCTTGCTAGGAAATAGCGTTTGCAGATGTCTACGTATCGTAGCAATAGAGTTCTAATACCTCTCAAAACGCGATATCGCATCTCATTTCTATGCTTCATGATAAGATATAATATTCATTGCGAAGTGTCATGTATACCTCGTATTCACTTCAACAGAATGTAAGTGCGACACTGTCTTGCTAGGAAATACCGTATTCAGATGTCTACGTATCGTAGCAATAGAGTCCCAATGCTTCTTAGAACGAGATGTCGCATTTCATTTCTATGTTTCGTGATAAGATATAATATTCATTGCGAAGTATCATGTATACCTCCTATTAACACCAGTCGAATGTAAATGCGAATCTTCCTTCCTAGGAAATAGCGTTTGCAGATGTCTACGTATCGTAGCAATGGAGTTCTAATGCTTCTCAAAACGCGATATCGCATCTCATTTTTATGCTTCCTGATAAGACATAATATTCATTGCGATGTGTCATGTATACCTCGTATTCACTCCAAACGAATGTAAATGCGACACTTCCTTGCTAGGAAATAGCGTCTGCAGATGTCTACACGTCGAGGCAATAGATTTCCAATGCTTCTTAAGACGTGATATCGCATCTCACTCCTATGTTTCATGATAAGATATAATATTCATTGCGAAGTGTCATGTGTACCTCGTATTCACTTCAAAAGAATGTAAATGCGAATCTTCCTTGCAAGGAAATGGCGTTTGCAAATGTCTACGCATCGCAGCAATAGAGTTCTAATGCTTCTTATAACGCGATATCGCATCTCACTTCTATGTTTCATGATAAGATATAATATTCATTGCGAAGTGTAATGTATACATCGTATTCACTTCAAAATAGTGTAAATGCGACTATTCCTTGCTAGGAAATAGCGTTTGCAGATGCCTACGTATCGTAGCAATAGAGTTGTAGTGCTTTTCAAAACGCGATATCGCATCTCATTTCTATGCTTCATGATAAGATATAATGATCAGTGCGAAGTGTTATGTATACCTCGTATTCACTTCAAAAGAATGTAAATGCGAATCTTCCTTGCAAGGAAATAGCGTTTGCAGATGTCTACGTATCGTAGCAATAGAGTTCTAATGCTTCTCAAAACGCGATATCGTATCTCACTTCTATGTTACATGATAAGATATAATGTTCATTGCGAAGTGTCAAGTATACCTCGTATTCACTTCAAAAGAATGTAAGTGCGACACTTCCATGCTAGGTAATAGAGTTTGCAGATGCCTACGTATCGTAGCAATAGAGTTCTAATGCTTCGTAGATAGCGATATCGCATCTCATTTCTATGTTTCGTGATAAGATATAATGTTCAATGCGAAGTGCCATGTATACCTCATATTCACTTCTAAAGAATGTAAATGCGAATCTTCCTTGCTAGGAAATACCGTATTCAGATGTCTACGTAGCGTAGCAATAGAGTTCTAATGCTACTTAAATCGACATATCGCATCTCATTTCTATGTTTCGTGATAAGATATAATATTCATTGCGAAGTGCCATGTACAACTCGTATTCACTTCAAAAGAATGTAGATGCTACACTTCCATGCTAGGGAATAGCGTTTGCAGATATCTCCGCATCGGGGCAATAGTGTTCTAATGCTTCTTAGATCGCGATATCGCATCTCATATCTATGCTTCATGATAAGATATAGTATTCATTGCGAAGTGTCACGTACACCTCGTATTCACTCCAAACGAATGTTAATGCGACTATAGCTTGTTAGGAAATAGCGTTTGCAGAAGTCTACGTATCGTAGCAATAGGGTTCTAATGCTTCTTGAAATGCGATATTGCATCGCTCTTTTATGTTACATGATAAAATACAATGTTCATTGCGAAGTGTCATGTACACCTCGTATTCACTTCAAAAGAATGTTAGTGCGGCTATTCCTTGCTAGGGCATAGCGTTTGCAGATGCCTACGTATCGTAGCAATATAGTTCCAATGCTTCGAGATAAACGTAACGCGTTGAATTGAGTATAACATCTTACATTAAACATTGAACTGAAATACGATATCGCGTTGAATGATGAATTTGAACTCTATTGCATCGATACATAGACACCTAGAAACGCTATTCCGCAGCAAGGAAGTCTGGCATTTACATTCTTCCTCAGCGTAGACGCGATATACATATTGCGTTGCATTGAATATTACATCGTATCAAGACACATACAAATGAGAAGCGATAGTGCGTTTTGTGAAGCATTAGAACTCGATTGCTTCGAAACGTAGACATCTAGAAACGCTATGCCATAGCCATGTGTTGTGGAGTTTACGTTCTTTTGAGGTGTTGACGAGGTATACATAACGCGAGGTATACATTGAATATTACATCGTATCAAGACACATACAAATGAGAAGCGATAGTGCGTCTTGTGAAGCATTAGAACTCGATTGCTTCGAAACGTAGACATCTAGAAACGCTATGCCATAGCCATGTGTTGTGGAGTTTACGTTCTTTTGAGGTGTTGACGAGGTATACATAACGCGTTGCATTGTATTACATCTTATCATGAAACATAGAAATGAGATGCAATATCCCGTTTTATGTAGCTTTAGAGCCCCATTGCTTCGATATGTAGACATCTGTAAACGCTATTCCATAGCCCGGAAGTGTGGTATATACGTTCTATTGAAGTGCTGACGAGATAAACATAACGCGTCGCATTTAATTACATCGTACCATGAGACATAGAAATTAGATGCAATATCGCGTTTTATGAAGCGTTAGAACTCTACTGCTTCGAAACGTAAGTATCTACAAACGCTATTCCGTAGAAAGGAAGTGTGGCATTTACACTCCTTTGATGTGTAGACGAGATATGCATGAGGCGTTGCTTTGTATATTACATCTTATCATGAACTATAGAAATGAGATGCGATATCGCGTTTTATGGATTAGAAGTAGTGCTTCATAAAACCCGATATCGCATCTCATTTTTGTGACTCATGATAACATGTAACTTTCAATGCAACGCATTATGTATATCTCGTCAACACTTCAAAAAAATGTAAATGCCACACACACTCGCTACAGGATAGCGTTTCTAGACGTATGGGTTTCGAAGCAATAGACTTCTATTGCTTTATAGAACGCGATATCGCATCTCACGTCTATGTCTCATGTAAGATGTAATATCCGGCATAACGCATTATGTATGTCTCGCCTACATTCCAAAAGAATGTAAATGTCACACTTCCATGCTACGGAATAGCGTTTCTGGATGTCTACATTTCGAACCAATAGTTCTAATGCTTCATAAATCGCGACAAAGCATCTCATTTCTATGTCTCATGATAAGATGTAAAATTCTATGCAACGCGCTATGTATATTTCGGCAATACTTCAAAGGAAAGTAAATGCCACACTTCATTGCATCGGAATAGCGTTCCTAGATGTCTAAGGGTCGAAGCAGTACGGTTCTAATTCTTCATAAAGCGCGATATCGAATCTCACTTCTATGTCTCACGATAAGATGTAATATTCAATGCAACACGTTATTTTTATCTCGTTTTCACTACAAATGAATGTAAGTCCCACACTTCCTTGCTACGGGCTAGCGTTTCTACATGTGTACGAGTCGAAGCAATTGAGTACTAGTGCTTCATAGTAAGAAGCAATAATCTATGCAACGCGTTATGTTTATCTGCTTCTACATATGAGCAGTATGTGAATTCTACACTTCTTTGCCAGGTAATTGCGTTTCTACGTGTGAACGTATCGAAGCATTTGGTTTCTAATGCTTCATGCATCGCGATATCGAACTGCATTTAAACTGTTCAAAGTAAGTAAGTAGCTTGTAGCGCTCTATGCATCGCATTATGCTTATCTGCTTCTACCCTTCAAGAGAATGTGAATCCTGCACTTCATTGCAAAGGCATAGCGCTTCTAGATATCTACGTATCGAAGCAATAGGGTTATAATACTCCATTCATCGCGATGTGGGATCTCATTTCAATGTTTAATGTAAGATGTAGTATTCAATGCAACGTGTTACGCTTATCTCTTCTATAGTTCTATAATGTGATCTCTACACTCCCTTGCAAAGGCATAGTGTTTCTAGATGTCTACGTGTCGAAGAAATGGTGTACTAATACTGCATTCGGCGCGATGTCCCATTGCATTTCTATGTTTCACGATAATATGTAATATTCAATGCAACGCGTTATGTGTATTGTAACGTCCTGAAGTCGCGAATGCGCTTGTCACGTTGACACTAATCGTAGCCGTTCGCGAAATTGACGCGAATTGCGTGGAGCTGGGTTCGTCGACGGACAGGGCTCGACTTACCGTATACAAAAGCGTGCAACTTACCTTTCGATGCTTTTAATTCATTGGTTTGCTTCTCGTTCCAGGTAGCGTAGGCGCCGAGGGTCAGTGACCCGGATAACAGCGGCGTACGGCTGGAACGGCGGATCGGTGATTGGAATCAGGTGTCAGGTAAGCTGATCCTGGCTAGCGGGTATCGAAGCTGGAATTGGACGATCATTAGCTTGTACAGAACGTACCAAAGCGAAGGCTTCCTTGACAGGAACGGGAAGAGCTCTGCGATGATCCGAATATTCGGGTGCACCAGCCACGTATTCACGCACAAGTCATCGGATAAATTCCTTCCTCTCCGCGCATCGTGTACGCTTTACCCGAGAAGCGAAGCTCATCAGAAGTACTTGCACTTCGGTAAAGCACGGCACGACTAAGCGCTAGTTCGCTCTAGCTTACCGGATGTACCTAGGCGCTAGACACCTTGACACAACAGAAAGTGTATATATTTAAACACATCAAGAGCTTTCCGTAAATGTAAATAAAATGTCCCCTCCAAATGCTACATTACATCTAATACCCTACCTACCTAATTATATATCGTTTCATGATATTTTGCATAAACATTTCAATTTGGTAAATATATTTACACATATAATATATCTCAGCTATTTGTGAATAGAATATTTCCAATAAATATATTATACCACCCAAAATTCTATATAATTTTGTAGCAATTAATATTGATTTAAATTAATATTTTACGTTAGTACATATAATGAACCTTATAATATATTTTAGTTAACTGAAAATAGAATATCCGTCCAAATACTCCATTACACCCAAAATCCTATTAAATTTTTTACCACTTTATGACGCTTTAAATAAAGATTTCTAATCAGTATATATACTTACAATATTCATATATTATAGCTAATTCTAAATACCACCGCCCCTATAAATGCTCCATTAGCTTTAATCTTCTATGCAATGCATTATGCTCATCTGTTTTTACAATTCAAATGAATGTGAATTCTACGTGTGAAGGTAAGCATAATGCATGTATAGTGCATTACAACCTAGTTACTTACTTTGAACTGTTGAAATAAATTGTAATATTACGACGCATGAAGAATGCTTTATGATTACTAGCTTCAAAGAATATGAATAACTTTACTTCAAAATAAATCACTTACAAAATGAATAAATCGCTTCAAAAGAATATAAATGATGCTCTTTCTTGCAAAGAGATCACGCTTCTTAATGTCTACGTGTAGAAGCAATAGAGTACTAATACTTCATTCAACTGAATGTCGCATCTCATTTCAGACATTCATGATATCATGTAATATTCAATGCAAAGAGTTGTGCTTTTCAGCTTCTAGACTTCAACAGAATGTAAATCCTGCACTTCTTTGCAAAGGCATAGCGTTTCTATATGTGTTCATGTCGAAGCAATAAGGTTCTAGTACTTCATTCAAGGCGACGTCGCTTCTCATTTCAATGATTCGTGATAAGATGTAATGTTCAATGAAACGCGTTTCGTGTATCTGCATCTACACTCCAAAAGAATGTAAATCCCACTCCTAATTACTAAGGGATAGCGTTCCTAGATGTCTACGTACTGAAGCATTTGAGTTGTAGTGCTTCATGCATCGCGATATTGCATTTTATTTCACCAGTTGAAAGTTAGTAAGTAAGTTGTATTGCTCTATGCATCGCGTTATGATTATCTGCTTCTCCTCTTCTGAAGAATTTGAATCCCACAGTTCCTTGCAACGAGATAGTGTTTCTAGATTTCTAAGTGCTGAAGCATTTAATTTTTGATGCTTCACGCATCGCGATATCGCAACTCATTTCAATATTTCAATCGAAGTAAGCTGTAATTTTTAATGCATAGCATTAAATTCTCATCTGATTCAACACTTCAGAGGAATGTGAATTCTACAGTACCACGCATCGGAATGCTCGGAAGGATAAGCCGCGGTCCGCTCTATCGCAACTCTGCAAAGCTGAGTTCTATACCCTTTCGAGGTGATGGAAGCAACCCAGCAGTATGGAAGACACACGTGGAAGTATTCGTAGTTAAGCATTGTATTAAACGTCAGAAATAGTATTTAGATATAGTAGATTTAGGAACTAGTAGAGGTGGGAATGAACTTGTAAACTGCATATAGAAAAATAAATGATATTATGCTAAGTTAAAATCATACAAAGTCCAAATTGTTGTAAATTAAAACCAATGAAATAGAAATAATAGCGCGTAGCCGAATCCCCACATTGAGGTGGCTAATGGCTCGAGCATATGAGATGGTACTGAAGGATTCAACTCCTCGGAGTGTAATCTCGAGGTAGTCTGACTCTCTGCAGTCGCATTCTCAGACCTCCTCGGTTCGCGGTGCGCTTCGGTCGCGGTCGCTCGTAGTGGGGACCGCGTGGTACGGCGAGTGGGGACCCGCGGCTCGTGGTGGGGCTAGCTGCGCATGTCGTTTGTGCAGGTGCTCCTTAATATCTAATCTTATACGTACGGACTTAGAATTACGTGTGTGTTGTAGTGTGTTACAATATGTGTCATGAGTACTTACATCTAGGAGTATAATAAAAGTGCATAGATATAACATTAGAAATAGTATATAGGTCTTGGCAATGTAGGTTCCTTGAACTGGAACAGTCCCCATTCCAGTGACGAGCTGCATCTTCGTACTTCTGGACGGTGTCCTCGATGCAAGGCAGGCGGCGATACTCGTGGTAAGAGCGAGAAGGTGATGCGCATAGGTGCGAGAGGGAATGAGCTGCTCATTGGTGCGCGCGAGACAGAGCTGCTCGTTGGAAGAAGCGAGACAGCGATGCGTATTGCCGTGAGTAAGAGAGAGGAGCTAGTTGGTGCGAGCGAGACAGCGATGCGTATTAGCGCGAGCAAGACAGAGGTGCTCTTAGGTGCGAATGAGCGCGTGCATCTGTGGGCGCGCGAACGCTGCTAGTTGCTAGATCTGCAGGCGTGTACAGCAGGTTGCCTGCGTGCAGGATTGGTGCTGAAGGCGGTGAAGAGGCTGATGGGTGGCAGGCGCTATGCCTGACGTCACACAACACTTCAAAAGAATGTAAATCCCACAATTTTTTTGCTACAGTATAGCGTATCTAGATGTCTACGTAGAACATGAAACATAGAAACGAGATGCCATACCGCGTTTTATGAAGAATTAGAACTCTATTGCATCGATACGAAGACGTGTAGAAGCGCTATTCCGTGGCAAGGAAGAGCAGCATTTACATTCTTTTGAAGTATCGATGAGATAATAATAACGCGTAGCATTGAATACTACATCTCATCATGAGACGTATACCTGATATGCGATATCGTGTTTTATAAAGATTTAGAACTCTATTGCTTCGACACGTCGACATCTACAAACGCATTTCGTAGCAAGTATGTGTGGCATTTACATTCTTTTGAAGTGTAGACGAGGTATACATAACACTTCGCAGTGAATATTATGTGTTATCATGAAACATAGAAATAAAATGCGATATCGCGTTTTATGAAGCATTAGAACTCTACTGCTCCGACACGTAGACATCTGGAAACGCATTTCCTAGCAAGGATTGATGGCATTTATATTCTTTTAAAGTGTATCCTTAACACTTCGCAATGAATGTTATATCTTATCATGAAACATAGAAATGAAATGCGATATCGCGTTCTAAGAAGCATTACAACCCTATTGCTTCGATATGTAGACATCTGGAAACGCATTTCCTATCAAGGAAGTGTGGCATTTACATTCTTTTGAAGTGTAGGCGAGGTATTAATAACACTTCGCAATGAATATTGTATCTTATCAAGAAACATAGAAATGAGATGCGATATCGCGTTTTAAGAAGCATTACAGCTTTTTGCTTCGATTCGTAGGCATCTGGAAACGCTATTTCCTAGCAAGGAAGTGGGGCATTATATTCTTTTGAAGTGTAGCAGAGGTATACATAACACTTCGCAACGAAAATTATACCTAATCATGAAACATAGAAGTGAGATGCGATATCTTGGTTTAAGAGCATAAAAACTCTATTGCTTCGATAAGTAGACATCTGGAAACGCTACTTCCTTGCTAGGAGGTGTGACTCTTACATTCTTTTGAAGTGTAGACGATGTATAATTAACACTTCGCAATAAATATTATATCTTATCATGAAACATAGACCTGAGATGCGATATCGCGTTTTGGGAAGCATTACAACTATATTGCATCGATACGTACATATATGGAAACGCTGTTTCCAAGCAAGGAAGTGTGGCATTTAAATTCTTTTGAAGTGTAGATGCGGTATACATAACACTCCGCAATGAATATTATATCTTATCATGAAACATAGAACAGCGATGCGAAGTCGTGAATTAAGAAGCATTACAACTCTATTGTTCCGATATGTAGACATCTGGAAACGCTATTTCCTAGCACGCAAGTGTGGCATTTACATTCATTTGAAGTGTTGACGAGATATACATAACGCATGCATTGAACATTACATCTTATCATGAGACATAGAACTGATATGCGATATCGCGATTTATAAAGAAATAGATCCCCATTGTTTCGAAACGTTGGCATCTAGAATCTCCGTTCGGTAGCAAAGAAGCGTTGCATTTACATTCTTCGAGCAATAGAGTTGTAATGCTTCCTAGAACGCGATATCGCATCTCATTCCTATGTTTCATGGTAAGATACAATATCCATTGCGAAGTGTTATGTATACCCCGTCTACACTTGAGAAGAATATAATTTCGACACCTTCTTGCTAGGAAATAATGTTTCCAGATGTCTACGTATCGAGGCAATAGGGTTCTAATGCTTCTTAAAACGCGATATCGCCTCTCATTTCTATGTTGCATGATAGGACATAATATTCATTGGGAAGTGTTATGCATACCTCGCCTACACTTCAAAAGATTGTAAATGTCCCACTTCCTTGCTAGGAAATAGTGATTCCAGATGCCTACCAATGGAAGCAATAAATTTCTAATGCTTCTTGAAACGCGATATCGCATCTAATTTCTATGTTTCATGATAAGATATAATATTCGTTGTGGAGTGTTATGTATACCTCGCATTCACTTCAAAAGAATGTATATGCGACACTTCCTTGCTATTCCATAGCGTTTGCAGGTGTTTACGTATCGAAGCAATAGAGTTCTAATGCTTCTTAAAACGGGATATCGCATTTCATTTCTATGTTTCATGATGAGGTACAATATTTATTGTGGAGTGATAGTATAAGTCGTATTGACTTTAAAAGAATGTAAGTGCGACTCTTCCTGGCTAGGATATAGCGATTGCAGATGTCTACGTTTCGTAGTAATAGAGTTCTAATGCTTCTTAAAACGCGATATCGCCTCTCATTTCTATGTTTCGTGATAAGATATATTATTCATTGTGCAGTGTTATGTATACCTCGTTCTCACTTCAAAAGAATGTAAATGGGACACTTCCTTGCCAGGAAATAGCCTTTGCAGATGTCTACGTATCGAAGCAATAGATTTCTATTGCTTCCTAGAACGGGATATCGAATCTCATTCCTACGTTTCGTGATAAGATATAATATTCATTGTGAAGTGTCGTGTATACCTCGTATCCACTTCAAATGAATGTAAATGCGACACTTCCTTGCTGAGAAAATGGAATTTGCAGATGTCTACGAATCGTAGCAATGGTGTTCCAATGCTTCGCAAAACGCGATATCGCATCTCATTTCTATGTTTCATGATAAGTTATAATATTCATTGTGTAGTGTTATGTATACCTCGTATTCACTTCAAAAAAATGTAAATGCGACACTTCCTTCCTGGGAAATACCGTTTGCACATGTCTGCGTTTCGCAGCAATAGAGTTCTAATGCTTCTTGAAACGCGATATCGCCTCTCATTTCTATGTTTCGTGATAAGATATATTATTCATTGTGCAGTGTTATGTATACCTCGTATTCACTTCAAAAAAATGTAAATGCGACACTTCCTTCCTGGGAAATACCGTTTGCACATGTCTGCGTTTCGCAGCAATAGAGTTCTAATGCTTCTTGAAACGCGATATCGCATCACATTTCTATCGTTCATGACAAGATATAATATTCATTCCGAAGTGTCACTTATACCTCGCATACACCTCAAATGAATGTAAATGCGACACTTCCTTGCTTGGAAGTAGCTTTTGCAGATGTCTACGTAACGAGGAAATAGAGTTCCAATGCTTCTTAAAACGGGATATCGCATCTCATTTCTATGTTGCATGATAAGATGTAATATCCATTGCGATGTGTCATGTATTCCTCGTCTACAATTCAAAAAGAATGTAAATGCCACAGTTCCGTGCTAGGAAATAGCGTTTCCAGATGTGTACGTATCGAAGCCTATTGCTTCATAAAGCGTGACATCGCTTCTCAACACTATGACTCATGATAAGATGTAATACCCAAGGCAATGCGTTATGTATATCTCGTCTACACTTCAGAAGAATGTAAACCCCACACTTTCTCGCAATGGAATCGCGTTTCTAGATGTTTACATATCGCAGCAATAGATATATTTACGAAATTACTTAAAACGTCTTAATCTCAAAATTAGCCTTTTCGTCACAAACGTGTAATAAACGAAGTCTTCGAGGAACCCACGTTTTATTTGTTCCGCCGGTCGGAACATGTTCCCTCCGTTGATAGATCGTGTCGATCTATCTAGACCGGATTGATCTGAATATCGCCGCGACGTCGATGGTTCACACTGTCTTCTCCGATGTGGGCAGCTCCGCTAGCTGCTTGACGTTGCGTTTTTAGACCCCCTGGCTGGTCCGTACGGTGACCACTCGGATGATCTTGTCTGGACCTGGGTGCACCTCTTCGACTCGACCGCGATGCCACTGCAAAGGCGGGAGGTAGTCATCCCTTAAGACTACGAGGGATCCTTTCTTGATCTCGTGGTAGCCCTTGGTCCATTTTTTCGCTCGTTCAGATGGTGGATATACTCCTTGTGCCACCTGGTTCAAAAGTCCTGCTGGACGTTCTGGATGTGTTGCCAGTGTGACAATCGGTTACGAGGAGTATCGCTGAAATCAGTCTCGGGCAAACTCGTTAACGACGTGCCGATCAGGAAGTGGGCCGGAGTTAGGGCCGATGGATCATTAGGATCAGATGAGAATGGAGTAAGCGGACAGGAGTTTAGGATCGCTTCGATGTCGATCGCGAACGTGTTGAACTGTTCGAACGTAAACAGTTCTTCCCCGACGACTCGTTTGACGTGGTGTTTGAACGATTTGACAGCTGCCTCCCAAAGGCCCCTGAAATTGGGCGAAAGAGCTGGCATGATATGTCACGATATTTACTTGCCCGTGAGGAAGTGTCTTACCTTATCGTCCGTTTGCAGTTTTTGGTACATTGCGCTTAATTCGTTATTCACTCCAACGAAATTTGTCCCGTTGTCGGAATAAATGTTCCGACAGATACCCCTACGACCGATGAAGCGTTTCAATGCCGCGATGAACGCTTCGGTAGTCATGTCATCGACGACCTCAAAATGGACCGCTCTCGTTGCAAAGCACACTGGCACTGCTACATAGATTTTTACTCGCGCACAATTTCGGAAACGTTTTCCCTTGATATAAAAAGAACCGCAATAATCTGTTCCGCAATTATAGAAGGGTCGGCATTCGGATACGCGTGCTGCTGGTAGAGTGCCCATTACGTAATTCAAGGCCGGTGGTTTCACGCGGAAGCACCTGATGCACTTCTTACCATGAATTACCATCAATACCTCTGCCTTAGTGTCGCCAGCGTGGTATTGATACACGAATGACGTCCCTCTAAATGCGTGTGACGAATGATCAGATCGGTGATGTGATGCAATCTTGGAAGCAGATTGGATTCGGATGTTTCTGTCCGAAGGGAATGTTTGCGTTTTGTTGTCGACCGCCTACCCGTAGAAATCCAGTTTCGTCTATGAATGGCTGCAGCGAGAGCCGGTTACTCTTTGGATGCTGCTCTGTACCATTCTTCAAATTTCGAATCCCTTTTTCGAACGCAGAGGCCTGCACGAGCCTCAAGATCCGATCATTAGCGTTGTGGACTTCTCGTACGGTTAAATGTCGTGTGTTACAATGATTTTTGGGAAATCGGAGGCAATACGCGACGATCTTCCTTAATTTCGCGATGTCTGAATAGCGGCCGAGAATTTCGTTGCTACGGATAGTCGTTGTCAAGCATGTATGGGCACGAATATCGGGTATTTCCGAAATGAGGATGAACGTAGATTTCCGTCCGCTGGATTGTCGTTTGACCTGACGTGCCGCTATCGGTCTTCGCATGGATTTCGGCCACTCTATTTGCCACGAGTGTTCTTAGCGTGGCTGGTTCGCGTTGCAGCCAATTTAAAACTATCGTGGAACCCGTCCAGAAGTTAATCGAGTCGAGGCGTGCATTACTATCTCGGACGTTAGAAAATAATGACGTCAGTAGCACCGCACCGCAAAGTTCGAGACGTGCGAGGCTGACAACTTTTACTAGTGCAACCCGAAATTTCGCGCATAATAGTCTCGTTTTAATTCGTTCGCGACTGTCCACTGACCGTACATACACGCACGCTCCGAACGCTCGTTCGCCCGCGTCGCAGAACCCGTGTAATTCCACTCTTCGCACCTTCTATTGGCACACGTGTCACTCGAAGAATGTTTCGTTATGTAACTGCAATTCCTTCACGTACGTGGACCATTCTGTATGGAAGATAGTTTGTAGCGATTCATCCCAAGCCAATTGCAGTTTCCAAGGGTGTTGCATAAATATTTTTGCCGCTATTATTACTGGTGCCAGTAAACCTAACGGGTCGAATATTTTTGCTATGGTGGATAAGATCGTGCGTTTGGTGATCCTCGTATCGATGTTTGGATCCACGGAATAGATGATTCGGTCGTTCTGCGCGTGCCACGAGACGCCGAGAGTTTTCCATGGTGGCGTCTCCAAAATACTTTGTGTGAATTTCGCCTTCCGGAAGTCCTGCTAAAAGTTTCGGTTCGTTCGAGACCCATTGTTGAATGTGGAGGCTGCCGCGGTTATGTAGCTTGATTACCTGGTCCCGTAGTTGTCTAGCGTCTTCGTAATTATCTGTGCCAGTTAGGAGATCGTCGACGTATAGATCTCGCCGGAGCACGGTCGATGCGAAAGGAGCATTCAGCTCGTACGTTTTCACCTTTCCGTTGTTATCTCGTCATAATATCAGCTGGTATCGGCGGTCTTCCGGTCTTACGAGGAACTGCCGATACATCTTCTCGATGTCTCCGGTTAAGACATAGGTGTGGTGACGGAACCTTATGAGAAGAGCGAATATGTCATCCTGTATCGTTGGTCCTACCAAAAGCGTGTCGTTCAATGACAGTCCACTGCTCGATCTTGCAGATCCATCGAAGACGACGCGAACCTTCGTTGTTGAGCTGGACAGTTCGATGACGGCGTGGTGGGTGTGGTAGAAGCCATCCGAATCGCGTGGTTCTACCTGGCTCATGTGTCCCATCTCGAGATACTCCTCGATAACGGCGGAGTATCCTCGTTTCAGCTCTGGATCTTTCATGAATTTTCGTTCGAGCGAAAGAAGACGGTTGAAGGCGCGCGACCGAGTTTCGCCTAACTGCATCTTCTTTTCATTGAACGGCAGTGCGACAATGTAACGACCGGTTCGTGTCCGTTTAACGTGGTCGTGAAAATGGGGTTCCAGAACCTGGGTGTCCAGGAAGCACCCATCCCCACCTCCTCGTGGTGGAACCTGGACGCCGGGATTGCCCGGTGGCTAACGGGGCTCTCGGGTTTTTGAATAATACTGCGACTCGGGGGTTTGGTGCATCTATCGATTTGCCCAAACTAGTCCGAGCCACATTCACAGATTAAAATTGAATAAGTCTGAGGCTGGCAGTCTGGATCATTTATAAATTTGGCCAAACTGATCCATCCTAATTCAAAAAGGGTCAGAGTGAGCGTGTTCGCGTACACGTAGCGAGTTCGCCTCCCCGAGGTTCCCCGTGGGTACTCCGGCGGTTAGAATTCGTCCTCTCCGACGGAGTAGCTGAAGGACTCGCCCGCTGGGAAAGGCGCCGCGGCACATCTGGATTTTTCCATCGCCCCTTTCAGTGACATGGCGTAACTGATTGGTAGAGGGCTGTTCTACTGTGCATATACCCGTATGGGTGAGGTGGCGAATCGGACCCCGTCCTGGAGCGAGATAAACAGTTGGTGGTCGTGAAAATGCTGCTCGCATTCCTGCTCCGCGGAAAATAGGTGCCGTACTTGTGGACCCTCTTTTAGCTCCCAGAGTGTTTGACGTTCGAAATTCAGGGTTGCAACGAACGTTTGATGTTTCCTCCACGACGCCGATGTGGAGACTCTCCCCCCGACGATCCATCCAAATTGCGTCTTTTGGAGAATTAATTCAGGATCGTTGCGAGGAGAAAGTTTGTACTGGCCGATGCTAAGGGACGATAAAGCAGCACCGGTGCCGATTAACATATCCACATTTGCCGGTCGATGAAATTGTGGACCTGCTAGTTTTACGTTTGCCGGAATCGGAATCTTCGCACGATCAATTTGCTCTTCTGGTATCGGTCCAGCGATTCACGGTATCGTAAGGAATGTGAACTTCCGCGCGAAGCCCAATAACCGCGATTTGTTCGTCGTTGAGGCAATTTATTCGCGACCTCGTGTAATTGGTTCAACGCTTCGATCGCTCTCGTGTTATTTTTCGTGGGAAGTCCAAGCTTCATTGCCAGGTCGTCTGTAATGAAGTTTGCTCACGAACAGATGACGCTCAACGTTCTACACTCGATTGGCTTCTGGTCGCGATCGATATCGCGGACGATCGTCGCGGACATCAGCTCGGTTGTGCGACTGTTGACGACTAAGACCGTGAACCATGGTAAGAGCTTTTCGACTTTCCGTTGCAGTCATTCATCTTCCGATTGGTGGTCCTCGTGCAGTTTCGCCTTGTGTTGATGGTTGCAGACACGTCATCCTCTGACTCTGCAATGTATACAATTCAACAGAATGTAAATGCCACACTTCCTTGGTACGGAACAGTGTTTCTAGATGTCTACGTATTGAAGCAATAGAGTTGTAATACTTCATAAGACACGATATCGCATTTCATTTCTATGCTGCATGATAAGACGTAATTCAATGCAACGCGTTATGAATATCTAGTCCATATCTCAAAAGAATGTAAATGAATCTCTTCCATGCTACGGAAGAGCGTTTCTAGATGCCTACGTATCGAAACAATAGGGTTCTAACATTTTATAAAACGCATCTGATTTCTATGTCTCATGATAAGATGCAATATTCAATGCAGCGCGTTATGTATATCTCGTCTACACTTCAAAAGAATGTAAATGCCACACTTCCTTGCGACGGAATAGCGTTCTAGATGGCTACGCATCGAAGCAATAGAGTTCTAACCCTTTATAAAAAGCGATACCGCATCTCTTTCCTATGTCTCATGGTAAGGGGCAATATTCAATGCAACGCGTTATGCTTACCTGCATCTACATTTCACAAGAATGTAAATTCTGCATTTCCATGCAACAGGATGACCCCTCATAGTGCCAGCTTGTCGACGCAATGGAGTTCTAATGCTCCATTCATTGCGATGGCGCATCTCACTTGAACGTTTCAAGGGATGTAATCTGTAGACCGCTATATATAGCAAAATGCTTATCTGTTTCTGCTTTAAAATAATGTGAAAGCTACAATTCCATGCAACGACATGGCGCATCTCATTTCAACGTATCAGAGTCTATAAAAACGCTGATTGAACGCTGAAATGAGATCTGCCACCGCATAGCATGGTGCATTAGAACTCTGCTGCCTTGAGACGCAGGTACTATAAAGCGCCATCCCGTTACATGGCTCTGTACAATTCACATTCATTTGAATTGTAAAAGTAGATGAGCATAATGCATTGCATAGAAGATTAAAGCTAATGGAGCATTTATAGGGGCGGTAGTATTTAGAATTCGCTATAATATATGAATATTTTAAGTATATATACTGATTAAAAATCCTTATTTAAAACGTCATAAAATGGTATAAAATTAGATAGAATTTTAGGTCATGTAATGTATTTAGTGGGGATATTTTATTCCCAAGTAGCTGAGATATATTATCTGTGTAAATATATATACCAAGTTGAAATGATTATGTAAAATATCATGAAACGATATGTAATTAGGTAGGTAGGGTGTTAGATGTAATGTAGTATTTGGAGGGGACATTTTATTTACGTTTATAGAAACTTCTTAATGTGTTTAAATATATACACTAACCTGAAATGTTTACTTATACTATTCGCTACGGCAGTCCTTTCCGCGCGAGTGGCGTCACTGCACGGGGCACCGCGCCGTGCAGTGTGCATATTACGCATCTGTAGGTTTCGATGTTTGCACTTACGTCTTTCATTGGCACCTTGGAATTTTCTTGTGTATATACTTTTTTGAGAGTTATGTAACAACTGTTTCGTCATATTATATGAAAAATATAAAAATGAGTATATTTTGAGTATTCAGAAATATACATATTAAAAAATTTTACTGTTATTATAAATAAAAATACAGTTCAGTTAGTGAGATATAAAATTATACGTTAATTCTTAGTAATGCAACTCAGAATGGTAAATTCTAAAGCAAGGTTCCACGCAGAGTCCAACATTACAATATTTACATTCATATCGAGACACGCGTATCTTGTTTGTCGTAAAGGCGATGCATCTTCAATTTCGGTTTTTTCTTCGTGGTTCATACAGTGAAGGAAAATGCCGTTCTGTTGGCCGTAATAGATTGTTATTGTCTCTTTGATGATATTAAGAAATATTCATATGATAATTTTTCAGCATTTTTCGAATTAAATTCAAGTGAAATTTAGCCATAGATTTCGGTTTTCTTCTATTATCCTTATAAACACAATATGCATTCCATACTCATATGTTCAGCAAATGAAAAATATTGACGTTACCATTTTAGAGATTTCCGTGTCGAATTTATAGTGCTTATCACTATGTCGGCTTTGTCGACACAACCCATGCAAGTATTATAGTTAATGACGCATAGCCGTTTTTGAATAATTTTGTTTCCTCCATGCCTAACAACCGTTGCACACTCTGAAGTATAGTGGATATAAAAAATATATAAATATATAAATATATATATAAATATAGTATCATAATGGATAGCATATATATTTCTTTTTTATCCAGCCATTTCACAATTAATAAATTTTTTAGTTGGCCAGGAAAATGCCCCTCCTTTTCTCAGTGTATCAGTAATCTATGGAATTCCTTGACGCTTTTTTGCTACGGTCCCTCACGCATTTGTATGATTATTATATAGTAAATTAAACAAGGCTGGACTTGAATACCAATTATCTAGGTAAACTGTATGCCCCTTTCCTAGATAGGGCGCCATAAGGGCTTCTGCTATCGTTCTCGATTTTCTAATTTTCTTATTTTGGCTGTTGATTATAGTCGATGACCCAGCGTAAACAATAAGATCTTGTACAATACCAGTTCGACAATCACAAAGAATACATGATTTTATCCTAAATCTACTTCTTTTCGAAGGAGCCTTTATATAGATGTATACTCTCATCGATTCATAATTTTTGGTAATGATAGAATGATTGGCAGAAATTTTTTGGAGCATATCAACCACATTCCTTATTATATATAATTTATCATTGGTATATGTGATATCTTGACTGAAATGTAGCAACGATAACGATTTAAAATAGCTGTTTCTATGCATAATCTCAGCAAAAATGTCACTACGCAGGAGTTTGTTGACCCTCCAGTATTCTTTTAAGGATAACTTCTTGTTGCGTGTCATTAGAAATGACAGCAAAAAAAGCAGTAAATTTCGGACAGCATTGTCGCTTTACCATCTTTCATAATATTGTTATTTTTTTGCAACAGGCATTTGTTTCATTTAAAATAAATTGCACGAACTCGTCTGAAGCAAAGAGTTCAAAGTAATCAATTGCTTTTTCTGATCTGTTAATATTTGGTATAATTCCTGTATTTTCTGGGGTAAATGGATGTAACTTAGGGATGAATGTGTTTGGCGTCCAGGAATCACAATGGTCTTTATTGTCTCGCTCATTGTTCTCTACTTCTGAGTCTGAGGTACTACATATGTACCTTCCTTTTTTGTGCTCAGCGAAATGATCTTCGTTTTCACTCACGGTATCATTTTCGTACTCAGTTAATCCAATCAAAAATTGAATTCCTTTTGAACTCCGTCCAGAAATTGTAAGGAGGGTGCAATTAAAAATTAAAAGATAAATTTTACGCAAACATAAAACTAAAATTTTTAGATAATCATTTATAACCTTAGAATTTACCTCAATTGTAAAAGTCGACAATAATCTATTCAACTTACATGTTGTCCGACTTATATTGGTTCAAGAAAAATCTTATATTATAATCCCTGTTTTTTATTGTAGTTTTGAGTGGTTTGGCAGGCTTTAGTACAGTACGAGCCACTAGATTCAAAAGATATTCTACCGATACGGTAGATTCTGTTTTACCAACGGAGTCAGCGTAGGTGATCACGCGGCACCGACTATAGTTGGCACCCGTACACACAGCAGGTCTGGCAAACATCGACTATAGCCGGCATCAGTACGCACAGCACTTCGCGCGGCCGCCGGCTATAGTTGGTGTCCGTAGTGAAAGGGTTAGAACATCACGAAATGATATAAAATTAGATGAGATTTTAAATGTAATATATGATATATAAAATATATGATAAGTGTAAGTATATGTACCAATTTGATGTAATTAATTAAAACAGTATGGAATGATACAAAACTAGATAGGACTTTAGGTGTAATGGAGCATTTAGAGGGGATATTATATATACACTTAAATAAAATTTATGATAAGTGTGAACATATGTACTAACTTGAAATACTTATATAACACATCATAAAATGATATAAAATTACATAGGAATATGGATGCACTAGAGTATTTAGAGGGGATATTCTCTTTGAATTTAACTAAAATACATGGTAAGTGTAAGCATATACATTAGTTTGAAATATTTACTTCAAACATAGTAAAATTATATAGTATTAGGTAGGAATGCAGATCTAATGGAATATTTAGTGGGGATATTCTATTTAGAATCGACTATCATATATGATAAGTGTAAATATATGTAATAATTTGAAATATATATTTAAAATGTCAAGAAATAATACAAAATTAGATAAGATTTTAGATACAATGGAGTATTTAGAGGATATTCTATTTAGGATTAACTAAAACATATGTTAAGTTGAAGCATATATAATAATTTGAAATAATTATTTAAAGCGTCATGAAATTATATATAATGAGGCACAATTTTAGTTGTAATTTAACGTTTCGAGGGGAAATCCTTTTTACAATTAAAATAAATGTCCGCAAATATTTGTTCCAATTTGAAATATTTATTTAAAATATCATGAAGTAGTACGAAATTAGATGGGATTTTAGATGTAATGGACTATTTAGAGAGGGTATTCTACTAGCAATCAATTAAAATATATGATAAGAATAAATATATATACTAATATGGAATATTTATTATTAGAAAATCATAAAATAATGTAAAATTAATTAGGATTTTGGATGTAATAGGGTTTTTAGTAATGGTAATCTATTGACAAGCAACTGAAATATACGATAAGAGTAAACATATATAATAACTTGAAACATGCACTTAGAATACCATGAAGTGCTATTTCTACAGACACGTTCAGATGAAGAACCTTGAATTGTAGAACTAAGAAGCGCCATCGCATTGCATTGAACTTCGGAAGTCAATTACTTTGACAAGCTAATACTTAGAAGTGCAGAATAGTTATACGGAACTGTAGATATTGCACATTTTGTAACGTAGTACCAGGTAAACGTAACTGCGTTGTGTAGATACCTACAACTCGCTTACTTTGAAACGTAGAACTAAAAAGCTGTATGGACCATTGGAAGCCAATTACTATGTCAATTTGACAGTTAGAAGAGCCAACAGTTACATGGATCTGTAGGAATTGCATACATTGTTATGAAGTACCTAGTAAGCAAAATTGATATGTATAGAAACTTAGAACTAACATACATTCAAACGCTGAACTGAGAAACAAAATCGCGTTGCATGGACACTTGCAAGTAAATTATTTAGACAATTTGATACTTAGAAGCGCTATTCTGTTACATGTACCTGTAGAAATTACATACTTTGTATCGAAGAACCTGGTAATCATAGCTGCTTTGAATAGAACTATACATTTTACTTAAATTGAATGGCTGAACTGAGAAACGCCATCGCATTGCATGGAGCATCATAACTCTATTACTCTAACACGCAGGCACAATGAAGCGCCTATTCACTGCGTGGACCTGTAGACGCCACATCCTTTAGAATTGTAAACGGAGTTAAGCATATTGGAATGCTTAGAAGATTGTACCCTACTCACTTCGAAACGCTGAAGTTAAACGCGACCATTGCGATATATAAAGCATTAGATCCCTATTGCTTTGAAACGCAGACAGTATGAAACAACAGCTCTTTACATTCAGCAGGAGGATTCACTATCATTTAAAGCGTACAAGCAGATATGTTTTATGCGATGCATAGGAAATTTGAATCTACTTCCATTGAAACGTTAAAATGACAATCGTTACAGAAATGAATAAAGCATTAGTACTCCATTGCTTTGAAAAGCAAATACTATGAAGCGTCAGCCAGTTGCATGCAACATTAGAATAGATTCCTTTTACGCTTTTCTTATCAATAGGGAAAATTTTTGGACCTGGCTCACCTGTAAAATCTGATGTGGTAGGAATTTTATCGACATCTGACCATTCTTCGCTGTAACTATAAAATCCTGTGAACATTACACAATGACTGGAATCATCGGAATCGCTTGAATGCTGTAGTGGAATGGCTGTTGATCTTATTCTTGGACCCACATCAATATAACAGTCCTCGACTTTTATATCAGAATCTTCTGAATGTACCGAATAATCCAATAGAGAGTCAGTAATATACTCATCAACAGTATCACTCATATTATGTGAGTAAAAAGTTACAAAATAATAAACCTTGTTATACTGGTAAACTAGAAGCGTAAGCCTACGAAACAGAAGATGACTATGAAATGCAATGTTCTAGAATAATCCTTGCTTTGATTGTTTCCAAACTATCGCATAAGTTTTATGTCTTGGGCATAAGAAATGAAGATCGACATAACCATGACAAGTACATACAAATCGATGTACAAGATACTCAAACCTGCAAAAAAATTGCACATCATAGTGGGATCAGCACACAAGCGTCAGACTCAGAAACCCGCGTTTTCACGGGGCCGGCACTCAAGTGACATACTCAAAAACCTGCGTTATCGCGGAGACGGCTGTCAATGTGTTAACAGCTTCAGGTCTTCAAAAAAATGTGTATTGTACAGTTCCATGCAATGGAATGGAGCTTCATGGTGTCTGCGTGTCAAAGCGGAAGAGTACTAATGCGATGGCACATAGCATTTCATCGGTTCGAGGTAAGTAAGCGGTATACCTCGATGCATGACATTATGCTTATCTGCTTCTACATTTCAAGAGGAAGTAAATGCTAGAGCTCCTTGCACCTGGATTGCGCTTCATAGTGTCTGCGTGGCAAATCAGTGGTGTTCTAAAAAACACCATGCATTCCAATGGCCCACCTCATTTCAACGATTCGAAGTTAGTGAACTGTAATCTTCTGTGAATAGCATTATGCTTATCTGCTTTTGCACTACAACAGAAAATGAATCCTACAGTTCTAAGCAACAGGAAGGAGTTTCATAGTGTCTGGCAGTCAAAGCAACGGAGATCTAATCCTCCATTCAATGGTGTAGCGCATCTCATTTCAACGTTTCAAAGTAAGTAAGTTGCAATCCTCCATACATAGCATTTTGTTTATCTATTTCTAGATTTCTAAAAAATGTGAATTCTACAGTTCAAGCAACTGGATGGCGTTCCACAGTGTCTCGGTGTCGATACAGTAAAGTCCTAATGCTCCATGCAATGCGATGGCGCATCTCATTTCAACGTTCTGAGTAAGTAATTTGTAATTCTCTATGTATAGCGTTATGCTTATTTGCTTCTACAGTTAAAAATTTTCTTTTCTTCTAGACACCAACTGGCCTGGCAGCCAATGACAGAAAACGAAGTGAACATTTTTATTGGTGTCCTGCTTATATTAGTTGTAGCGCCACTGCTAGAAATTAGATTATATTGAACTCAAAAAAAAGGATATGTATACAAGCGCGGATATGAAAAGCGCGACCGGTTTACATCGATACATAGATATTTACGCTTATCCTACATTTTCATGGCTAGGATTGAGGACCGTTTGAATGAACTTAGAAATATTGTTAACGAAATTGTCGACACTTTCAAAATTACTGTTAAGACTTGTAAAAATATTATAATGGACGAAACCATGGTTTCGTGTCGAGGACGCCTCAGTTCTTGCCAATATATCCCAGGAAAGCGGCATAAATATGGTATAAGACTTTGTAAACTATGCCTTTCGGAAGGATACACTCGCAACATTCTTATTTTCGTCGGAAAAACTGCAACCATAGTAGTTAAAGCACATGCGCATGCTGTTGTTATGACGTTGGAAATTGAATTATAATTTGGAAACCGCATATTATACGCAGATAGTTTTGACAATAGTGTCCCATTGGCCGAGGAACTTCTGCAAAAGGGAATATTTATTTGTGGTACAGTAAAAATTAATAAAAAATTTCGCCAGCTGCAGGCCATACGAAAACAGCAACGGGGTGGCTTTATGTATTTTCAAAATCGGAACGGCTTTAAATTTTTAAAGTGGACGGATAAGAGTCCGGTATGCATACTAGCGACTTCTGAAAACCACAAATATGTTACTGTCCAGGGTAGTAACAATAAGTTAAAGCCGGACATTGTGTTCCTTTATAACAAAGCTAAGAAGGGGTTTGACCATCCGACCAGATGTCTTCTTATCACAGTTGATTACGCAGAACAGTAAAGTGGTATAGAAAAATAGTTATCGAATTAGTATGCGGGGCTTCTCTCGTCAATGCCTGTTATATATATAGAAAATGGAGTACTAAAGGTCTGAAAATATTAAACTTCCGCGAAAAAGTTATTGATTATCTCTTCGGTACAGTGGATCATCACGGTGAACAAACGTCATCTGAAACTTAAGCAGTGCCCAAGAAACGTACACATTTTCTGCGGTGGTTCCAAGGACGCGCGAGAAAAACGAGACAGGGATGTAAAGAATATTATAAACGGATGTCTAGAATAAATGGTAGGCAGTATGCCGCGAATAGGGCGATAAAAGTAAAAACCTGTTGTAACCGATGTAAGAACCAACCGAAACTCTACCCAACATGTATTGAAAAATTACATAAAAAGATTAAATAATTATGTTAGGTTTATAATATTGATTTATTATGTTTTAAGTATTGAATGTTTGTTTACAATGCGGAGAATTAGATCACAACAGCTTTGACAAGCAGACAATAAGAATCCCCAGCCCGGTGCAAGGAACAGTCGAATTTACATTCGTTTGAAGTGTAGAAATAGGTAAGGGTAATGCGATACATAGAACATTACAACATTCTTGCTTTCAAACGTTGAAATGAGATACTCCACCGCATCGCATACAGCATTAGAACTCCATTGTTTTTACACGAAGACACTATGAAGCGCCGTCCCGATGCATATGTCTGTAGAATTCAGATTTTTCTGAAGTGTAGATGCGAATAAGCATAATGCTATGCATAGAAGATTACAGCTCACTTACTTTGAAACGTTGAAATGAAAAGTGCTATCGCATTGCGTGGAGTAGTAAACTCTAATGCTTCGACACGCAGACACTCTGATCTACCTTCTTGTTGCATGGAACTGTAGAATTCACATTCTTTTGAACTGTAGTAGCAGATAAGCATAATTCTATGCATGGAGGGTTACAGCTTACATAATTTGAAATCATGAAATGATACGCACAATTGCATTGCATGGAGCATTAGAACTCCATTCCATTTATACGCAGGCACTACGAGCCGCCATCCCTTTGCATGGAGATGTAGCATTCACTTTCTACGGAAATGTAGAAGAAGATATGCATAATGCTATGCTTAGCATATTTCAGCGTACTTAATTTGAAATGTTGTAATGATATGCGGCATAGCAATGCATGGAGCATTAAAACTCCATTGCTTTGAAACGTAGACATTATGAAGTCACTTCCTCTTGCATGAAACTGTAGAACTCACATACAGGATCCTTCCTTTGGAACTTTGAAACTTTGAAATGACAAGAGCCATTCGCATTGCATGGAGCACTGCAATCCATTGCTTTGACACGCAGACACACTGAAGCGCCATCCCGTTGCACGGAATTGTAGAATTCATATTTATAGGGAGTGTAGATGCCTATAAGCATAATGTTATTCATTGAAGATTGCAGCTTACTTACTTTGAAACGTTTAAATGGGATGTGCTGTCGCTATTCCATTCCATGGAAATATATAATTCACAATCTTTGGAAATGTAGAAGCAAATAAGCAGATTGCTTTGTTTAGAAGTTTTAGCTCACTTAATTTGAAAATTTGCAATGAGATGCGCCTTTGAATTGCATGAAGTACTAGACCTCTTCCCTTTTCACAAGCAGACTCTGTACAGCGCCATCCCGTTGCATGGAACAGTAGAAATCACAATCATTAGGCATAATATTATCTATTGGCCATGATTTCCATTGCCTTTCCAAGATTTTTCATCAAACATGGTTTTTAGAGTCATATCATGTATATAAGCTGTGGAACCGAAAATTCGTAAATACTTTACTTCAGACTTTTTATCAAGCCACATTTCAAATGGCGTTTTACTTTGTTTTAAAGCCTTTGTTGGGCTTAAGTTTATTAAATACGTCACAGTTGAAGCTGCTTCCACCCGAAACAGTTTATTTAAACTGGCACCACTTATCATCGTGCGTGCCTTTTCTGTAACGTTTCTGACCATTCTCTCAGAAACACCAATTGGTGAGTTCGCGGAACTGTTAGATGGTAACTAGTACCCTTTTCTACACAATAATCTTTCATCGCATTTGACAGATATTCTCTGCCATTATCGCTATACAACTAAACAACTTTTAAATTAAAATGAGCCTCGCATCTAGTTGCAAAATCTTTAAGTGCAGAAAATACTGCTGATTTATATGTAATCAGGTATGCTACACGGTAAAGTGTATATTCGTCCGCAAACAGGAGAAAATAATTCTTTCCGTTAATAGTTGAAGGAATAATAAAATAATATACATCTGAATAAATAGAAGCGGCTGCTCTGCTTCGGTTTTCTGTAAAGATGGAGGAAGAAAGCAGGAAGGAAAAGAGAGGGGAGGAACGTTTCGTCCTGGGCCTGCTAGTGGACTCATCAGTAAGGCTATCTAGCAGGCCCTGCCTTAGACGCTGGGATATTAGGAACAGTTCAGAACTTCTATATATTGGAAAGGATGGGTCATCGAGTACTTGCAGGAAAATGTAAACGGTACTGTCCCTCTAGTGGCGAGTGCCGCCACAAAATAATAAACAATGGTCGCTTTACATGCTCCATATTCTTTACCTTTTCGAATGATAACCGTGCTTGCTTACCTTTAATGCAAGCCTCACATAAATTATCATTCGGCACTATCACTTCAATATGATTTACATCATTGACCATTTTCTTATTCTTCAATTCTACGAATTTTGATCTTCCAATGTGGCCCAAACGCTGATGCGACAGTTCATAGTCATTATTTACTGCACTATGAATCTGGTGATTAATCAACTTTTAATAGATAAGCTATTTTATTCCTTACCTTTGATTATCTTCTGACCAGTTTTCATTACCTGACTGTTTCCATCTGTTACAAATACGATGTCCATTCCTGCTTCTTGCATCCCTCTATCGGACAGCACCTTTTTGCCACCGAAATCTTCAAGGGTGGACTCAACTTCTCGAATGTCGAAAAGACATTATCACATTTGACAATGTGATCCGACGCTCCGGAATCCAACAGAAACTTTAATTTGTTTTTATCGTCTTCCCCATTTTCATTGTACCCCGTCATAAAGGCAAACGTGAATGACCAAATCTTTGCAATATCCAATTCTTCTGTTACTTGAGCTGCTTGGGCGATCACCTTTTTCTTTTCCGCGTGCTGGACCGTTCTTTTATAATAGAAACATTCTTTTATTTTATGCCCTTTCGCCCACAATCATGGCATTTTATATTTATCGTTCTATTGGCGTAATTACTCGCCATAGCACGTTGGAAGGATTAGTAGTAAATGGAAAGCTTTATCCGTTTCTTCTAATTTTACATACGCTACTAAGAGTTCCGTGATTTTGTCGTTGAGTGGTGTAAAATCTTTGATCAAGGGCTGCTCTCCCTGTAGTTTTAAACTTAATAGTTTTTTTCTAACAGCCAATTGCGTGGCTAAATTATCCCTTTCATATATGCCATCCAATTTCTGCAAAACTTCAGCAGCAGTTTTCGTATTATTTGCGAAGCTCAAAATGGAATCTGCTAAATATTCAGCATCCTCTCTGCTTTCCTCCAATTTTCAGTTATTTTTACTGGAATGGGTTCATCAATAATTATCCAATTCGCTTAACAGTGCACCAATTCTTAATTGCAACATACTGTAGCGATCACCATCAAATTGTTTAATGTTCCTCTTGGTTTTTGTACTTTCCATATTTCTCTTTTTTTCATAAGGAAAGGTTTATATTCACTAATAATGTTCCTTTAATAGTTTAATCACTTATATATACTTCTGATATTACACTTATAATCACATAATCACGTACACAAAAGTTATCACTAAAAAGAATATATACTAAAGTGTTGATACTATTAAAATACGTAAACTGGGCCCATAACCTATTGAATTATGGGTAAATATAAATGAAAAGCTGTCCAAAGTTCTTTATAGTCTGTAACTTTATTCTTAAGGTTTGAAGGTACGTCTTTACGTTTTAAACGCTCTAATAATTGTGAGGACACCGCATAGGAAATATAGCGTTCTCCCTCCTAAAGGAATAGACGACGCAAAGTCTGCACGAGTTTTCCTTTCAGGCCACTAGGTATAAACAGTCGTGAACTCTACTCGAACCGACAGAACTATTTCACAGTTTATATACTGGATTCTGTTTCCTAACTCAAGATTCATTTTTGTTTCTCCGTTGACATTTGAAATAATGCAATAGCAGTAAGCTGTTATGTATAGCATTACAAATATCTGCCACTACACTTCAAAAGAACGTTAATTCTATATGTCCATGCAACAAGATAGCCCTTCATACAGTCTGCCTGTTGGAACAACAGGATCCTAATGCTCCATGACATGCAGTGGCGAATCTCACATCAATGTTTCCAAGTAAGTAAGCTGAAACATTCTATGCATAGGATTACGCTTGTCAGCTTTTACACTTCAAAGATATGTGAATTCTGCAGTTTTTTGAAACAGGATTACGCATCGCATTGTCTGCGTGTCGTAACAATAGAGCTCTAATGCTACATGCCATGCAATGGGCCATTCCGTTTCAACATTACAAACCTTGTAAGCTGTAACCTTCTGTGAATAACTTTATACTTATCTGCGTGTACACTTCACAAGAATGTGAATTCTATAGTTCAATGCAACGGGGTCCGTCTGCATAGTGTCTGCGTATCAAAGAAGTAGGGTTTTAATGCTCCATGCCATGCGATAGCGCATCTCATTTCAACGTATAGAAGTAAGTAATCTGTAATCTACTATGCATGGCATTATGTCGGCTGCTTCTACTCTAAAAGAGTGTAAGTTCTACAGTTCCATGTAACAGGAAGGAGCTTCATAATGTCTACGTGTCAAAGCAACGAAGTTGTAATACCCCATTCAATACTGGAGCAAATCTCATTCCAACGTTTCAATCAAAGTAAACTGCAATCCTCCATGCATAGCATTATGCTTAACTGTTTCTACACTTTAAAAGAAAGTGAATTCTACGATTCGATGCAATGGAATGGCGCTTCACAGTGTCTGCGTGTCAAATGAGGAGAGTCCTAATGCTCCATGCAATGCGACGTCGCATCCCATATCAACGTTTCAATGTAAGTAAGGTGTAATCGTGTTTGCATATCATTATATTTATCTGCTTCTACAATCTTCAATAATGTGAGTTCTATAGTTTCATGCAACGGGATGGTGCCTCACAATGTCTGCGCGTCAGTACTACTGTACTAATGATGCATGCATTGCGATGGCTTATCTCGTTTAGCGTTTCAAAGTATGTTAGCTGTAATCTTCTATGAATAGCATTATGTTCATCTGCTTCAACACATCAGCAGATTGTGAATTCTACATTTCCATCCAGCAGGATGGCGCTTCACAGTGTCTGCGTGTCAAAGAAGTAGATCTGGAGTGTACCATGCAATGCATTAGCGCATCTCACTTCAACGTATTAAGGAAAGGTTGGTGTAATCTTTCATGCATAGCACTATGCTTATCTGCTTCTACACTTCAGAAGGTTGTGAATTCACAGTGTCTACTTGTCAAAACAATGGAGTTCTAATGCTCCATGCAATGCGACTGTGCATTTTATTTGTACGTATCAAATTAAGTAAGCTGTAATCTCCTATGCATATTGTAGGAAACTCATTAATTAAAGACAATTACAAGGTTTTGTAAATCATTAAATAGTTCCTTTCAACTGATATATTACTCCAAGGACTGCTAATAAACAACTGCTTCATCGTTTTAAAACATACACACGAAATATCATTTATTCCGCACATTCGCTCTCGCTCGCATTCTCTAATATTCCACGCACCTAATATTTCAAACTTGAATTATTGATTAGCTTTTAAATTAAGATAATTTCGTTATTCTTCACTCGGCCGTCCTGCATGAATAATCGTTCCGAATGTCTTCATTCATGTCGTCTTCGATTTCAGATAAATATCATAGATTTCTTCGATCCACAATTTCATAGAATCTGCTGACGTCGATGTTTATAGGGGTCCTTCTCCTTCCCCTACTTTTCAAACTACAAATCGTTGATTGCGTAAAACTCGTGCAACTTCATACGGTTCAAAATATTTATGAGCTATATTTAGACCAGGACTCTGTTGCATACGTTTAATTCCTACTAGATCTCCTTCACGATAAATTCTAGCTTTTCGTCTACTTTTGTTTAAAGTTCGCCTATTCTCTTATTGGATCCTGGATATATTTTTACTTGCTTGAAGTCGTATTTCATCCCGTTTATCTTGAAAAGGTGCGATCCATTCCTTTTCAAGTATGTCTCGGATGTCAAGATAACCTTTAATTCGAGGATGTGTCCCAAAGAGAAGATGAAACGGTGACGTACCAATACTTCGATGTATTGTTGATTTCAAACATTGTTGATCTACTTCTAAATACTTACATCATTCACAGTGCTTAGGTGTAGCTAATTTTGCTGACAACAGTATGAATGTTCTATTACGACGTTCAACTTGAGCTCATTACAATCAACATTAGCTCTAGGATTTCCAGTTGTAGTTGAATCATGTTCTATATTTTCTTCTCGAGAATATTGCTTGAAATCATTTGCTGTGAAAGCCGTTCCCCTATCAGAAATTAATCGACGCAGATTACAGAAAATAGTCGCTTGTTTCTTCAGGCGTGTCAAAACTTCATCTGTAGTAGTAGATTTTGTACCATAAAGCCATGTAAATTTTGTAAAAGCATTTATCACTACAAATATGTACTGATACGTTTTATTTGTTGATGGTAACAGTCTAAGATGATCAAAATGAAATGTATCAAAAGGAATACTCCCATTTTCAGTCGGATTTAAATGATACTCCTGCGACCCCTGCATTTTTCGGTTAAAATGCATGCAACACATTTTCTTACCACTTTTTCAACTTGCTGCCGAAGATTTGGAATCCAATAATCTTTACGTACGATAGCTTTAGTCTTGACCACAGAAAAATGTTCACTCTCATGAGCTCGCCCTATTTCTTATATCTGCATCCGACATGGTGCTACTAGTTGAATACCACCTGCAGACTCTCTGTACAGTAAATTTTCCCGCAGAACATAATAATTCGTCTTGTTTTGAAGTACTAAATCTCGAAGTTTCATTACAGTCTCATCTTCTTTCTGTGCTTTCCGCAAACGATCCGTAAGACTTGCATCAGATTCATCAATTAAGAAATTTGTAGGAGGAGGTTTTCTACTAAGCGCATCAACATGAATCGTGTTCTTCTCTGGACGAACAAAGATCTTTCTTATTTATTGTAAGAGTAATAGCTCGGCAATCAAAAACAATAACAAACGAAATTCCTAATAAATGAAGTCCTAATTTCTTCAACGCTTTTACTATTGCTCAAACTTCGAACTCATAGCTACTGTATTTACATGCAGTAGAAGTTGTCTTACCACTTGAAAATAATATACAGGGTGAAAAGATTTATCTTCGTTATTTCTTTGAAATAAAATCACTCCGTACCCTAACGCAGAAGCATCTGTATGCAACTCCATGTCTACTTCTACTTGAACCAAATTCAACATTGGTTTCTCACTCAACAAAGGTATAAGTCGTATGAGTGCTTCCATTTAAGTCGCTCCAGAACAGAATTTAGCATTCGCTTGCAGAAGGTTAGGCAAAGATCGTGCAATTACAGGGTATTCACGGATAAATTTACTAAAATACCCGATGAGTCCAAGTAAACTTTGTACATGTTTAACATTTGTCGACTCTAGAAATCGTCTGACTGCATCAGTTTCAGTGAGGGGCGAACACAACCATTGTTTATTACATGCCCGAGGAACTCGACAGAAGTTTACCCGAAACAACGTTCTTCCTAACTGAATATTAAACCGGTTCCGCTCGCTACAATTAAAACCCTTTCAAGAATTTGATCCCAAGTTCAGTATCATTTGATGAAACAATCAAATCATTCAAGTATGCTAAAACAATTTCCTCACGAATAAGATCTCTAAATATGGTATTTATAAATCTTTGAAAAACTGCTGGAGAATTACATAAACCAAGAGGGACTCGTAAGAATTCATAATGACCATCTTGTACAACAATTGCTGTATATTTTCGACTTGATTTATCCTGTCGCACGTGAAAGAAATCGTTTTTCAAGTCAAGAGTACTGAAAATGCGCGCGACTTGTAACAGATCTAATTGATCTTCAATCAGTTGTAACGGATATCTATATTTAATAATCTTCTTATTAATTTGTCGATAATCTACACATAATCTAAACGAATCACTTTTCTTCCGAACGCGAACAACCGGACTCGCATAATCAGAAGTAGATAACTGAGCGACTCCAGCCACAATCCTCTGTTCTATTTACACATTAACAGTCTCTTTTTGCGACGATGACAAACGTCTCGCCGATTGATATACAGACTCTTCGCCTTTCAATATTAATTTCATTGCAATTTAAGGTTCAAAGGTTTTACTCAGCTTGTAATTACTAACAAGATATTCTATCGCCACTCGCTAATTAGGAACTAATCATGAGATACACCAACTTGATTTACATCTAACACGTCACTCGTTACATCTATTTTAAGTATTTCCGGTACAATATTTTCTCTTTCAACAATTTCGCGCGTTACTTTCGGTAATGGACGAAAGTTTACTTTACAACCTCTAATGCTAACATCGGTTACATTTAAGAAATTCGTTGCTATCAGCAGCTTGTGTCGAACAATAGTATGAGAGATTACATGTATACAAATCGGATATGAGTGCCCATCTGCGGTAATTTCTGCTTGAAATTCACCAAATGTTGTATCATTCTTTGAACCTATACCATCGAAATGTAATTCATCGTGTCGTAATTGCGGAGAACCGAACTTAATAAACTCGTCGGTGTGAATTAAACTAAAATCACTTCCTGAATCCATTAATGCTCCGATCTCGTATCCGTTAAGTAAATCATTTTTGAGATACTTTCGGTACGATACACCTAATGTCGCGCAGCTCTCTTCACTCGTTTTAAATTTCTTGGGACATTTCGACGCAATATGTCCAGGTTCTTGACATATAAAACATTTTACACCGCGATCATTCGTTGGACAATTCTCGCTAATATGATCGTGCCCACCACAAATATAACATCGTACAATATTACCGGTGAACTCCTTCATCTTACCAACACTGACCACCTCTTTTCGTTCATTTCTAACGAAACTGTCTTCACACTTCTCAGATTTTGTTGACATTTGCACACTCGACAAACCTTGATCTCGAAGAATTACGTTTCCAAACGCTTTCGAAAGTTGATCGGTTGTTGTAAACTGTTGAATACGCGCCTGGTTCCGGAGCATTTAATCGGGGATGCCGTCAATCAGATATTCAAGTATTTCATCGTCGTTGGTTGGTACTCGATTTCCGAGAATGATCTTCTCGTGCAAACATTCATGAAATGTCTGGTTCCTCTTCTATAATCATACTTCAAATTTCTTCCTTATTTCAATTTTGCTTTGTGGATGATAAAACGTAACTCTTGATTCTTCCAGCAGTCGGTTGAATGGCATAGTTATATATTCTCGTTTAGAATGAAACGATTGAAGTGCTTTTCCCTTCAGTCGCAAACCCATAGGTAATAATGCAACGTCATCTTCCAATTTATATATCGTCTTCAATAACTTGATCTACTTCTTCCAAATTTCACTACCACCAGATTTTCCAACAAATTTAAAAAGTAAATTTACAACTGCCGAAATATTCGTTCGCGGCTAACAGAATTGAGATAAAACATTGCATTCATTGCCATTATTCAATGCCAAGAGATTGTCACCGCCACTAACAACATCATATTGTACGCTTCTAAAATTACGCGTCGATCGTCGTTGCTCATTTTCCAAATTTTGCTCAACCTGTAATTAAATGAATTGTCCTTCGTATTGCATCTAACTCAAGGCGCAGCATGGCCAGCTCACCTTCTGCTAATTCTTTTTCCTTAAAAAAAATCAGTTTTTCGTTGCTGTAGATTCATTGCTGACTGCACGTTTGATGATATATCAGCACACAACCCTTCATTATCTTCAGGAACTTCTTTCTGCTTGTCATCTATCCTCGTTCCGTCTGCGTCAATATCCATCAAACGGGAAATTAATTTAGCTTTCGAACTAGCAGTTGGTAGTTTATGCTCCATTAATATCTTTTTCAGCGCAGTAACTGTGATTTTACTCTAACCTTTCGTGGTGAAAATTTATACTCGACACTGGCGTATAAACTCGAATTGTCTCTACAGGAAAGTTTATTTTTCATCCTCGCAATATCTCTCAAAACTGCACTCGGGTCGCATAAATAACTTCTCGAACGTTCTGGACCGCCAAGTAACTTTCTCCAACGTTCTGTTTTCAAATACTCGATAATATTCCAATCTTTAGAACGTATCCAATTTAATTCTTGAATGTCTTCTTGATAATTACCACTCCTGAGCCCAAAAACTGTAGAAAACTTATTAACTATAGACAACTACAAGGTTTTGTAAATCATTATATAGTTCTTCTCAACGGTGATATAACTCGAAAGAATGCTAATGAACAACTGCTTCCTCGTTTTAAAATATTCATATGAAAAACTCATCTATTCCGCACTCTCGGTTTCGCTCGCAATCCAGAATATTCCACGTACATAACATTTGAAACATGGATAATTGATTAACATTTAAATTAAGATAATCTAACTATCCTCTAATAACATTAAGCTTGTATGCTGCTAAAAATCAAAGGAATGCGATCCTTACAGATCCGTCAAACGGGATGGCGCTGCATAGTGCCTGCGTGTTAAAGAATTGGAGTTCTAGTGCTCCATGCATTGCGATGGCACATCTCATTCCAAGGGTTCAGAATAAGTAAGCTGTAATCTTCTGTTCATGGCATTATGCTTATCTGCTTCTACTTTTCAAATGAATGTTAATTCTACAGGTCCATGTATCGGGATGAGGATTCACAGTGCCCATGAAACAGTGCAACGGAGTTCTAATTCTCTATGCAATTTGATCGCATCTCACTTCAACGTATCAAAAAAAGTAAGATGCAATTTTCTATCTGTAGCTTATGCTTATCTGCTTTTACCGTTCAAAAGAATATGTATTATACAGTCCCATGCAAAGTGATGGCACCCCATAATTTCTGGGTGTCAATGCACAGGTGTTACACTACTAGCTCTAATACTTCCATCGATGCGATGTCGCATTTCATTTCAATGTTTCATGATAAGATGTAAAGTTCAATGCAATGCTTTATGTTTATATCTTCTACACTGCAAAAGCAAGAGAATGTGAATTGTGGCGTCAGACGTACCGCCTGCCACGCCCAGACGCCTGCCACCGTCCTCGGCGTCCCTAGATCGGCATCCGCATCTCCTACACCATCCGGATCCACTGTATGCGGGCAACCCGCCTACTCGCTGCCACAGAACGGGGTGGCGACGCCACATACACCAGAGGGAGGATTCCATCCCACGTTACGAGGGCGAAGAGATCTATGACGGCTACGAACTCGAATCTCCAATGGTTACGTATCAGTACACGCTATTTGCGTACCGACGATGTTAGAATAAGCACACGACACATTCATGTATATACACAAACCACATACACATAGAATTAAGTAAATATTTGTAAATATGTACTTGTAAATGCGGTATAGTTTAAGACGCGCTCACGCTCGAACGCGTGCCCGACGCGCTCGGCCGACACGGGTTGCTCACTGCGTAACACGGTCGACCCCACCACGAGCGGTCTCCCCGCACATCGGTCCACGCGCCATCCCCACTCTGGGGTTCAGCGACTCGTGTGCCGCGCGACCCGAGGAGGTTGCGGACGCGCCGATCCAGTCTCAGTCTCATTCACCGATTCGAACAGAGCAATTGGCTCTAAGGAGTTTCGATCTCCGACACGAACAGAACAGTTGTACCTCAGGTATACGAGCTCCCAGCTCAGTGCATCCAACTCATTCACATCTACCATAATGGAGTCCTTATTTTATTCTATTTCCATTTTCGTGATGAATGAAGTATTAGAAGTCTATTGCTTCGTCACGTTGGCATCTGAAAACACTGTCCACATGCATGGAAATTTAAAAATGGCATTCTACTGAAGTGTAGATGCAAATAACTATAATGAGATGTATATAACATTAAAATCTATTAACACACTTCGATCTGTTGATATGAAATGCGATATGGCGTTTAATGAAGCATTAGAACTCTATTGCTTCCATACGTAGAGATTTGGGAACGCTATTCAGTAGCAAGAAATTATTACTGTGAATAGTGTGGAAAACACATTTGCAATCTAAGCAAGGTTTCATTAGATCTGGTGGATTTTCCAAGTTTTAGAAAGGGATGGTGGCAGTAGCAGTTGGTTCAGCGCCAGCTGATAAATGTATACAACAAGCAAAGCAACGTAAACGGATTTAAAATACTGACGATTATATGAATTAAAATACTACACTTTTATAATCCATATAGCGTTTCTGTTCTTTGTAATTTACAAACAGTCTTAAGAATGTAACGCAATGTAAAGAAGTTTGGACACAAAGAAAGCAGGTCTTAGTCTGAGATAAAGGAACCTTTGATCTGTTAGGTTTTGTGGTTACCGCCGTGCTGTGTTAAGGGATATGTCATTCAGTTTTAGTTTTCTAAACCAGAACAATTCAAATAAATCTGGAGTTGACACATTAGAAGAATAATTATTCCAGTGAAAAATTCTGTATGCAGTACAATAGTAGCTTCACATCCCCTTGATATTCTGCAGAAATTCTTATGCCATTTTACTCTATTTACTAGAATCGAAACTATGAAACCTATTAGGTGGTACTTCTAAAGATACTGTGTATGTATTGGAGGATGCGTACAAAAAGAAAAGACTATTACATGGATAAATTGTAGAATTCCGTTTGTAATTGATAATTAGATTATAAACATTTATATGCTTTTATCAGAAATTTTAATGTGTCAAAATTGCAGCATACAGGTGTGTAGATATCACTTTGCGATCTCATTTCATTTTGGCAGTTGTATATATAAGCATCCATCCAGGCATAAAGCTTGATAATCTTTCAACTATAAAATAATTATGAAACATTATACTTTTTGCTGGCGTTGGTCTATTTTATCATTTTCAGAACTTGTGAAGCAGCTAGAACTGTAATAAGAAAGTACGTTATATCATTGCTCATTGTTTCCAAAGAAAATATTGAATATGTATAACTATGTTCATTTTATTATAAATGTATGAGTAAAGTTCAATCTCCATAAATTAATATTTTCAAACGTAATTTATTTAATGTATATCATTTAGCGTTAGAAAATAAATTACAAAAATATATAAAAATATATATTACTTTAGTTTTTTTAATATTTTATATATTTTATATCAGATTAAACTTTTTAAAAAAGTAACAAAATTTTTATAAGTAGGAATAATTTTTCCTAACATAGTTAATATGTCGGTTCTTTCTAAGAAGACGGTATTTCATTTTTCAAAGTAAGTTTCGACTTTAAATTGACCATTAATTTCTCTAATTTCATTGCTTTTCATAGATTACCGCTAATTTTCAACTTTCCCATTGTCGATGCAAGTTTTAATTCTCTGAAAGATATATAATATTATGTTATTAGTAAAATTATTTTGCATTTCTAATTAATTTGAACATAAGAAATATATTTTTTTTATGAGAAAGCATTGCGAGAAAATTTTGAGAATCCATTGTTAATGTTGTACCTAGTGGTTGACTATGTTTTTACCATTTTTAAGATCCAAAAACCGTGTACCAGCTTCGTCACCATTAAAATTTACGAAATTTACGTATTGTAAATTTTTGCAACTATGATGTTAATTAAATCTTGAATTATGGTTGCTTGGGCAATTAATCAGACTGATCTATGATGTGCTGTAATGTACGAGATCTAATACATTTTTTTTTAACATAATGAACAATATAGTATTTGAGCTTACAGTTTTGTTAACAAACTGGCTGTTTAAATTAGTTTAGATGACAATTAATATTTGCATGATCTTTTGCTCTGATTTATCTGTATAATTTGTTTGTTCTTTTCAATTGTCATACATAATTATCCAAATCTATATGTTCCAAATTCTCCTCTAGGAAAGAATCAGGCAACAATTTATCTTATCAATAATATTTTTATTCTGTAAAATAAATTGATTTGTTTACTAAAATATAAATTATACATTCATGTATTAATTGTAAACCTTTAGTTAATTATTCACACCTGTATTACACGCAGAATGGGTAAAATCAGACATCCCTTCAGTTTTTTGATATTGCCTCATCGATTAAAGACTGATTAGTAACAGATTTACTATCTTTGCAAAATAAATGCGTACATTATATCACCCATTATTTCCAGCTTCCCACTATAATTTTGTGATTCTGAACCAACTAACATCTCTATTGCAGCCATATGTATACCTGAAACAACACGTGCGTAAGGCAATCTTAAATTGAGAGAATTATTTTTCTTAAAAAAGAAATTAGAAATATATATAATTTACTGCAGTCTTTGACAAGTCTGCATTCACAGCAATACCATCATTTTCATATTCATCGGCCCTTCCAAGAGCACACATTAAGATTCCAAACTTGGATATTATATAATCGACACAAGTTTGAAATCATATTTGTTTAATGTTTACTCTTAGTGGTATTCTGATATTTATTATATGAGGATCTGTGCCTTTCTTTAAATATGGTAAGCATATCTTGGACCTGAAAATAAGTATAGTGTCATATTAGTGAATTTTATTTCTACAACTAAAACAGAACTTTTATACTTACACTAGAAATGTTCCTCTAGAATTGATATTATTCATAAGATCATAATTTTTCATATCTATGGATTCTATGCCTGGTTAAAGTAATAGCGCTAGCATTATTAACCCTTTCAGCACTGAGGTGTGTGGCAAATGGTTTTGTGAGAACCCATATGTGGCGTTCGTTGTTGTCAGACCGGTGGAATCATCTCTCTGAAAACTGCTCAAGCTGTTCGCAATTCTGTTTCAGGAGTGATTGAAGAGATGGCGAAACGCGTCAATACATGCCTACGGATGGGTGCCCCCATTAAAAATAACTTATAAGTTACCGATGGATGGTGCTGCTGGTGGTCGGTTACTCACGATCGAACGACGGATGGTGCTGCTTGTGCTTAATAATCCATAAATTATATACGACTGGTGTTACCAACAACCGATAGCGCATGCTTTCACATACAGCTGGTGCAGCCAATAGTAGGTAACTCAAGACTTATGAACGACTGGTGTTGCCTGCGGTCGGTAACTCACGATGTAACGACAGTAGATGATGCCTGTGGTCGATAAATTATGATATAATGACGGCTAGTGTTGCCAATAGCCGGGAATTCAAGAATTATCGACGGATGGCATTGTCAGCTATCGGTAATCCATCTCTTACTTGGCTTAACTTAATCTAACATCCACTAAACTTAATTTAAACCAACCTAACCTCAGTTACACCTAATCTGACTTAACCTGCCTTCACTCAAATCTAACCCAACTTAACACAATCTAACATTACCTTTCATAAACATAAACAAATCAAACCTACGCCTTCTTAAATCTAACCCAAAATAACTGAGCAACCTACAAACATTCCCAAACATAACCCAACCTAACATAACCTAGCGTAACCTAACTAAATCTAACATAAGCACACTTCCATCTCGGGGCAGAAGCAACTTCCGCAACTTTCACAGGGATGAGGCTATGCAGAAAGCCTTCCACAGTTACGGAGTGGCAGAGATCCGCTCCGATTGAACGCTTATTCACGTAATATAATGTAATAATCGGCTGGTTCAATCGGAGCGGGTCTGCATCGAATACAGGAGCGCCTATCGTGAAATGAAAACGAACAGTCGGAAAAGAATAAGACTTTACTAAAAAATCGTACGGAAGTCAGATATTTTGACGTGTATCTAATATACATCTAATTAAAACGTAATTCGAAAAATACAAAGGATAAGTGGAAATATTCTCCAATATGTCACGTATACAAATCAACGGATGCAAGGGAGAACACTCGATCTCGGGGTAGCGAGACCGGGGCGCCATCATGATGTAATCGTATAACGCCGGTTCCGGGATGGTGCAGAAAGGAAATGTGGAGGACAGAGAGGATAAAATAACAACAACGTAACTAAAGAAAAGAAAAAGAAAATCTGTGGAAGCATTGCATTTATTAAGAGGAAATCCTACAAATATCGAACAACAGATTATATAACATACCGTCCGGGCAAGGTACAACGAAATAGACGATATCGTGAGAGAAAATAAGAAAATCGAAAAGCTTAAGAAGAAAATAATACTTTAGACTGGACGAATCAATATCACTGATTCCGGCAAGCTTAACGGAAAACGCATAACTACGAATCGGTTAGAGTATGAGATAGATGCTGGTCGCAGTTCAAGTGGTCCTGGGAGTCCCTCGCCCGTATCAGGGCAGGCAGTAGAATGGTGGAGGGCCTGCAGCCCCCCTAGTCCCCAGCCCCACTGCCGAAGTGAGTGAGGCTGCTGTGCATATACTGCTGAAAGGTGATGCTGTCTCGGGATACGGAATCAGCCCCATCGGGTCGTGGCAGAAGATTAAAGATTGAGTAGGCGGATCGGAGCCCCCAGTCGATAACATAAAAGGATAGGAAAATAGAAATGGATACGAAATGCATATATAAAGGAGAAAAAGAAAGCCTCCTAAGACACAGACATGAGAGGAGAAGCATCAGGAGCCGAAGTAAGGGAACCAAAAAGAAAGATCAGGATAATGGAAAAGCTACCGATGAGAATAACGTCCTCACTTTCAAATAGAAGAATAGGCAGTCACACATCAAACGTAATGATAGATATTATGGGCGAGGATACGAGGAAGTTATTGGCATATTAGAAATCATTAATGGGAAACATCAGGCATATAAAAAAAAACTGAGATCGAACTCATGATCGAACTAGTTGCGAACGGTACAGAGAAAAATGAAACAATTAAAGAAGCAGTAAGCATTCGAGGACAAACAATGGGATGAGGAAAAGCAGAAGAAACGACAGAAATAGGAAAAGATGACGCAAGAAAATCGAGAGCGGGAGATATAATCCTGGAATTTAACAAGAAAACAGGTATAGAGAACAAAATAAAAGAGATAAAAGGAACTCTGGAAAAAGAATTCGAAGAATCGCATGCGAGTGCGAGTATAATGCTCCAACTAAGGGACATATACCCGTTAGGTGAATAGAGAAGAAATGAAGGAGTACATAAAACGAAGACTGAAAATAATCGAAAGGATGGTCAAGTTGTTAAAACAGACGTGGAGAGGAACCGAGTCGCGTTAGTTGAATTTGGACAGGAATAAAATTAAGAGCTAGAGAATGTCAAACGACTCAGAATAGCATTAACACCTTGTCCCTACAAAGTACTACCGAAAATAGAGAGATGCTTCAAATGCCATAAACTGGGACATATCGGCAGAAATTGCGAAGAAGTCAAAGATAATAAGGGAATCTGCAGAAGATGCGGATCCCCGATTTGTACGATGATCGGTTGCATCGCGAATAAACCGAAATGTATCATCTGCAGCGAGGCAGGAAGAAAGAATCCGTACATCAGACACGTTACCGTAGCCTTAATTGTCCGGCCTACAGAAAGGCGTTGATAGAAATGAACGAGAAACGAATATGGAATTGAAAGTCCTACAAATCGATCTGAACAGATGCTGAATCGCGCAAGATATCATGCAGCAAATGCGAATGATTCAAGAGACAGACGTGGTGATAATATTGGATGCACACAAGATGGAAGAATACTGACTGCAAGACGAGAACGGTGAAACTGCGATATGGATAACCGGCGTTAATCGAAAATGTTTCACGTAAGGCATCACATACTCATCGACCGGAATCGCTCATGCAATGGTCGAAGGAACAAAAGCTATAACCTGCTATTTCTCGCCGAACGGGAACGGAAAGAAGTCGAAGAATATATAAACTAAACTGAGGTTAACATGGAAAGGGAAGAGACAACAAATAGAATAATATTCACGGGTGACCTGATCGAAAAATCGGTAATCTGGGATAGTAAGAACAACCATAGAGTGGATAAGATCATCAAAATGGCTCTAAGAAACGATCTAATCGCGACGAATCCGAAAGAAGACATATACATAGTTTAAGAACCGAAGAAAATAAAAAATAGACATAATGTTGATAGGAGATTGCATGTACGCTAAGCTGCGTAAAGCAGAAGTGTTTGAGGTATTTTCAGCGTCGGACAATCAATACGTACTACATACCTTCTAAAGTACGAATTATAAGAATAACGAAGAGGGACTTGCAAGCCTCGATGGAGAAAAATCGAATTGAATGATTTATTTTTAAGTAACTAAAATATATGGTAAGTTTAATTATATAAACCAATTTCAAATATTTAATTAAAACATTATGAAATGATATGAAATTAGATAGGATTTTAGATGTAATAGAGTATCTTAAGGGGATATTGTATTTAGAATTAACTAAAATATAAAATATGTATTAATATTTATACCAATTTGAAATATTTACTAGAAAAATCATGAAAGCATGTGGTCCAGCGAGTGGGGGATTAAGGGATCGTTGCGAGGAGCATGCGGCCCAGCGAGTGGGGACTCGCGTCTCCTGGTGGGATTAGTGGCGCGTCTTTCGCGTTTAACTTATGAAATAGTATAATGAAGTAATATAGCATGAACTTACAATTACATGTGTGTTGTTCGTGTCTTGCATTCTTAACGTGTGCAACTTCGATATATGAATTCTTATATGCAGGAATACATTAGTCCGGATATAGTATATATATGTATATAAGAGGCTCAAAAGTAGAATACAGGTTCTGTTAAAGTCGTCTCCCTGAATTGGAATAGTTCCCATTGAGGTTATGGGCTGCGACTGTCCCTTTCAGCAAGACGAAGTCACCCGTGCGAGGTAGACAAGGGTGTTCGTCTTTGGTGCGAGCGAGGCAGATATACTCATTAGTGGGAGTGGGTGGGAGTAGTGCTTGTCATTCAATCGCAATGTTGCATCTCCATTCAGTGTTTAATGTAAGATGTAATAATCAATTCAAACCGTTATGTTTGTCTCTTCTACACTTCAAAAGAATGTGAGCACTACTCTCCCTTATAGAGGAATAGCGTTATAAGATGTATACTTTTCGATGCAATAGAGTTCTATTGCATCATTCAATGCGAAGTCGCATCTCATTTCAATGCCGCATGATAAGATGTAATATTCAATGCAACGCGTTATGTGCATCTCGTCTATACATCAATAGAATGTGAATCATGCACTTCCTTCCTAAGGGATAGTATTTCTAAATGTGTACCTGACGAAGCAATAGAGTTGCAGTATTTCATTCATCGCGATGTCGGATCTCATTATCTGCTTCTACACTTCAGATGCATGTGAATATCTACACATTCTTGCTAGGTGGTAGCGTTTATAGATGACTGCGTGCCGAACCCTTGGAGATCCAATGCTTCTCTCTAGTTCAAATTAATGTTAGTCCTACACTTCCTTGCAAAATAATTGGGTTTCTAGATGTCAACGTATCGAAGCAATGGGGTTGTAATGTTCAATGCAACGCGTTTTGTATATCTGCATCTACTGTCGGGTCCGGTGAAATAACTTTCCGTTTATCCGGAAGATTCACGACACTAGCCTTTTTGTTCGAGATTCGGTCTGCGGAAACGCGATACGACCGGGTCCGACTAATTCAGCTTACGCGGCAGGGCAAAACACCTGCGATTCGCGAATAATAGGAGTAGTAAATCCTACCTTTCGCTTGTGTCGTATTCGATACCATGGTAGTACTTTCGCCGTGGATCGTTGACTGTTATCGAAGTAGATGTTGGCCTGTTGATGCAGGCTGATATATCAGCTTCCAGTGATGCTGGAAACAGCGGCTCGGATGCGAAGCGGATGCATCAGGGACCGTGGATAACGCAGCAATCTCTGCTGCGGAAACAGGAGACTTCGGAGATCTGCGGCTGAAGCGGTGCGAAGAAGACATGTTGGTGGTATAAGGGGACCCGGGGTACGTTACCCGCGTACGGGAACGAAGAAAATTCTTCCTACCCGCGCGTCGTGTGCTTCGCGAACCGGGATCACGTCCCATTCACCAAGTTTTTCTGTACTAACAGACAATGCTCGGAAGGATATGCGGCGGTCCGCTCTATCGCAACTCTGCAATGCAGAGTTCTATACCCATTCGAGCTGATGGAATGCAACCCAGCAGTATGGAAGAGACACGTGGAAGCACTCGTACTTAAGCATTGTATTAAACGCGAGAAATAGTATTTAGATATACTAGATTTAGGAACTAGTAGATATGGGAATGAACTTGTAAACATTGAGGTGGCTAATGGCTCAAGCATATGAAATGGTACTGGAGGACTATCACGAAACATAGTATTGAAATGCGATATCGGGATTTAAGAAGCATTAGAACTCTACTGCTTCGATACGGAGACATCTGCAAACGCTATTTCCTAGCAAGGAAGTGTCGCATTTGCATTCCTTTGAACGGAATACGAGGTATACATGACACTTCGAAATGAATATTATATCTTATCATGAAACATAGAAATGTGATGCCATATCGCGTTATAAGATGCATTAGAACTCTATTGCTTCGATACGTAGACATCTGCAAACGCTATTTCCAAGCAAGGAAGTGTCGCATTTACATTCATTTGAAGTGAATACGAGGTATACATGACACATCGCAATTAATATTATACCCTATCACGAAACATAGAAATGAAATGCAATATCGGGATTTAAGAAGCATTAGAACTCCACTGCTTCGATACGGAGAAATCTACAAACGCTATTTCCTAGCATGTAAGTGTCGCATTTACATCCTTCTGAAGTGCATACGAGTTATACCATGACACTTCGCAATGAATATTATACCCTATCACGAAACATAGAAATGAAATGCAATATCGGGATTTAAGAAGCATTAGAACTTTAATGCTTCGATATGGAGACATCTGCAACCGCTATTTCCTAGCAAAGAAGTGTCGCATTTACATTCTTTTGAAGTGAGTACGAGGTATACATGACACTTCACAATGAATATTATATCCTATCATGAAACATACAAATGAAATGCGATATCGGGATTTAAGAAGCACTAGAACACTACTGCTTCGATACGTAGACATCTGCAAACGCTATTTCCTAGGATGGAAACGTCGCATTTACATTCTTTTGAAGTGAATACGAGATATACATGACAGTTCGCATTGAATATTATATCTTATCATGAAACGTAGAAATGAGATGCGACATCTCGTTTTAAGAAGCATTAGAACTCTATTGTTTCGATACGTACACATCTGGAAACGCTATTTCCTAGCAAGGAAGTGTCGCATTTACATTCTTTTGTAGTGAATACGAGGTATACATGACACATCGCAATGAATATTATATCTTATCACGAAACATATAAATGAGATGCGATATTGCGATTTAAGAAGCATTAGAACACTATTGCTCCGATACGAAGACATCTGCAAACGCTATTTCCTAGCAAGGAAGTGTCGCATTTACATTCTTTTGATGTGAATGCGAGGTATACATAACACTCCAAAATGAATATTATACCCTTTCACGAAACATAGTAATGAAATGCGATATCGGGGTTTAAGAAGCATTGGAACTCTACTGTTTCGATGCGGAGACATCTGCAAACGCTATTTCCTGGCATGGAAGTGTCACATTTACGGTCTTTTGAAGTGAATACGAGGTATACATAACACTATGCAATGAATATTATATCTTATCATGAAACATAGAAATGAAATGCGATATCGCGTTTTAAGAGGCGTTAGAACTCTATTGCTACGATGCGTACACATCTGGTAACGCTATTTCCTAGCAAAGAAGTGTCGCATTTACATTCTTTTGAAGTGAATACGAGGTATGCACGACACTTCGCTTTGAATATTATATCTTATTATGAAACAAAGAAATGAGTTGCGATATCGCGTTTTACGAAGCATTAGAAATCTATTGCTTCGATACGTAGACATCTGCAAACACTATTTAATAGCAAGGAAGTGTCGCATTTACATTCTTTTTAAGTGAATACGAGGCATACATGACACTTCGCATTGAATATTATATCTTATTATGAAACACAGAAAAGAGATGCGATATCGCGTTTTAAGAAGCATTAGAACTCTATTGCTACGATACGTAAACATTTGCAAACGCTATTTCCAAGCAAGGAAGTGTCACATTTACATTCTTTGAAGTGAATACGAGGTATAAGTGACACTTCGCATTGAATATTGTATCTTATTATGAAACACAGAAAAGAGATGCGATATCGCGTTTTAAGAAGCATTAGAACTCTATTGCTACGATACGTAAACATCTGCAAACGCTATTTCCTAGCAAGGAAGTGTCGCATTTACATTCGTTTGAAGTGTATGCGAGGTGTGAGTGACATTTCGCAATGAATATTAATATAATTATATCTTATCATGAAACATAGAAATGAGATGAGATATTGCGTTTTAAGGAGCATTAGAACTCTATTGCTACGATACGTAAATATCTGCAAACGCTATTTAATAGCAAGGAAGTGTCGCATTTACATTCTTTTTAAGTGAATACGAGGTATACATGACACTTCGCAATGAATATTATGTCTTATCATGAAACATTGAAATTAGGAGCGATATCGCGATTTAAGAAGCATTAGAATTCTATTGCTACGGTACGTAGACATCTGCAAACGCTATTTCCTTGCAAGGAAGTGTCGCATTTACATTCTTTTGAAGTGAAAACGAGGTATACATAACACTGCACAATGAATATTATAACTTATCATGAAACATAGAAATGAGGTGCGATATCGCGATTTAAGAAGCATTAGAAAACTATTGCTTCGATACGTAGACATCTGCAAACTCTATTTCCTAGCATGGAACTGTCGCATTCACATTCATTTGAAGTGTATGCGAGGTATACATGACTCTTCGCAATGAATATTATATCTTATCATGAAACATAGAAATGAGATGCGATATCGCGAATTAGCAAGCTTTATAACCCTATTGCTTCGATACGCAGACATCTGCAAACGCTTTTTCCTAGCAAGGAAGTGTCGCATTTGCATTCATTTTAAGTGTATGCGAGGTATAAGTGACACTTCGCAATGAATATTATATCTTATCACGAAACATAGAAATGAGTTGAGATATCGCGTTTTAAGATGCATTAGAACTCTATTGCTACGATAAGTGGATATCTGCAAAAGCTATTTCCTAGCAAGGAAGCGCCGCATTTACATTCATTTGAAGTGTATGCGAGATATACATATCAATTCGCAATGAATATTATATCTTATCATGAATCATAGAAATGAGGTCTGCTATCTCGTTTTAATAAGCATTAGAACTCTATTGCTTCGATACGTGGATACCTGCAAAAGCTATTTCCTAGCAAGAAAGCGTCGCATTTACATTCATTTGAAGCGTATGCGAGGTATACATGGCACTTCGCAATGAATATTATATCTTATCACGAAACATAGGAATGAAATACGACATCTAGTTTGAAGAACCATTAGGACTCTATGGCTACGATACATAGCCATCTGCAAACGCTATTTCCTAGCAAGCAAGTGTCGCATTTACATTCTTTTGAATTGAGTACGACTTATACATAACACTTCGCAATGAATATTATATCTTATCACGAAACATAGAAGTGAAATGCGACATCTCGTTTTAAGAAGCATTAGGACTCTATTCCTACGATACGTAGACATCTGCAAACGCTATTTCCTAGCAAAGAATAGTCGCATTTACATTCTTTGAAGTGAATACGAGGTATACATGACACTTCGCAATGAATATTATATCTCATCACGAAACATAGAAATGAAATGCGACATCTCTATTTAAGAAGCATTAGGACTCTATTGCTGCGATACGTAGACATCTGCAAACGCTATTTCCTAGCAAGGAATAGGCGCATTTACATTCTTTGAAGTGAATACGAAGTATACATGACACATCGCAATGTATATTATATCTTATCATGAAACATAGGAATGAGATGCTATATCGCGTTTTAAGAAGCATTAGAACTCTATTGCTACGATACGTAGACATCTGCAAACGCTATTTCCTAGCAAGAAAGTGTCGCATTTACATTCTTTTGAAGTGAGTACGACTTATACATAACACTTCGCAATGATTATTATATCTTATCACGAAACATAGAAGTGAAATGCGACATCTCGTTTTAAGAAGCATTAGGACTCTATTGCTACCATACGTAGACATCTGCAAACGCTATTTCCTAGCAGGAAATAGTCGCATTTACATTCTTTGAAGTGAATACGAGGTATACATGACACATCGCAATGAATATTATATCTTATCATGAAACATAGAAATGAGATGCTATATCGCGTTTTAATACGTATTAGTACTCTATCGCTACGATACGTAGGCATCTGCAAGCGCTATTTCCTAGCATGGAAGTGTCGCATTCACATTCTTGTGATGTGAGTACGAGCTATACATGTCACTTCGCAATGAATATTATATCTTATCATGAAACATAGAAGTGAGATGCGATATCGCGTTTTAAGAAGCATTAGAACTCTATCGCTACGATACGTAGACATCTGCAAACGCTATTTCCTAGCATGGAAGTGTCGCATTTACATTCTTGCGATGTGAGCACGAGGTATACATGACACTTCGCAATGAATATTATATCTTATCATGAAACATGGAAGTGAGATGCGATATCGCGTTCTAAGAAGCGTTAGAACACTATTGCTACGATACATAGACATCTGCAAACGCTATTTCCTAGCAAGGAAGTGTCGCATTTACATTCTTTTGAAGTGAATACGAGATATACATGACACTTCGCAATGAGTATTATATCTTATCATGAAACATAGGAATGAGATGCGATATCGCGTTTTGAGAAGCATTAGAACTCTATTGCTACGATACGTAGACATCTGCAAACGCTATTTCCTAGCATGGAAGTTTCTTATTTACATTCTTTTGAAGTGAATACGAGATATACATGACACTTCGCAATGATTATTATATCTTATCATGATACATAGGAATGAGTTGCGATATCGCGTTTTGAGAAGCATTAGAGCTCTATTGCTACGATATGTAGACATCTGCAAACAATATTTCCTAGCAAGAAAGTGTCGCATTTACTTTCTTTTGAAGTGAATTGCGAGGTATACATGACACTTCGCAATGAATATTATACCTTATCACGAAACATAGAAATCAGATGCGATACCGTGATTTAAGAAGCACTAGAACTCCATTGCTACGATACGTAGACATCTGCAAACAATATTTCCTAGCAAGGAAGTATCGCACTTACATCCTTTTGAAGTGAATACGAGGTATACATAACACTCCACAATGAATATTACATCTTCTTACGAAACATAGAAATGAGATGCGACATCGCGTTTTGAGAAGCATTAAAACACTATAGATACGATACGTAGACTACTGCGAACACTAATTCCTATCAAGGAAGTGTCGCATTTACATTCTTTTGAAGTGAATACGAGGTATACATAACACTCCACAATGAATATTATATCTTATCATGAAACATGGAAACAATGTGCGACATCTCCTTTTGAGGAGCATTAGAACCCTATTGCTACGATACGTAGACTTCTACAAACGCTATATCCTAGCATGGAAGCGTCGCATTTACATTTTTTTGAAGTAAATAATGAGGTATAAATCACACTTCGCCATGAATATTATATCTTATCATGAAATATAGAAATGAGATGCGATATCCAGTTTTAAGAAGCATTAGAAATCTATTGCTTCGATACGTAGACATCTGTAAACGCTATTTAATAGCAAGGTAGTGTCGCACATACATTCTTTTTCAGCGAATACGAGGTATACAAGACACTTCGCAATGAAAATTATATCTTATCATGAAACATAGAAATGAGATGCGATATCGCGATTTAACATGCTTTAGAACTTTATTGTTTCGGTACGTAGACATCTGTAAACGTTATTTCCTATTAAGGATGTGTCGCATTTACGTTTATTTGAAGTGCATCCGAGCTATGCATGACACTGCACAATGAATATTATATCTTATAATGAAAAATAGAAGTGAGATGCGATATCGCGATTTAAGAAGCATTAGTATTCTACTGCTACGATACGTAGACATCTGCAAACGCTATGTCCCAGCAAGGTAGTGTCGCATTTACATTCTTTTGAAAGGAATACGGGGTATACATGACGCTTCGCAATAAATATTATATCTTATCATGAAACATAGAAATGAGATGCGATATTGCGATTTAAATAGTATTAGAAATCTCTAGCTACGATACGTAGACATATGCAAACGCTATTTCTTAGGAAGGAAGTGTCGCATTTACATTCTTTCGAAGTGAATACGAGGTATACATTACAATCCACAATGAATATTATATCTTATCATGAAACATAGAAAAAGAGATGCGATAGCCGTTATAAGAAGCATTAGAAATCTATTGCTTCGATACGTAGACATCTGCAAACGCTATTTAATAGCAAGGAAGTGTCGCATTTATATACTTTTTAAGTGAATACGAGGTATACATGACACTTCGCAATGAATATTATATCTTATCGTGAAACATAGAAATGAGATACGGTATCTCGTTTTAAGAAGTATTAGAACTCCATTGCTACGATAGGTAGACATCTGCAAACGCAATTTCCTAGGAAGGAAGTGTCGCATTTGCATTCTTTTGAAGTGAATACGAGGTATACATGAACCCTCGCAGTGAATATTATATCTTATCATGAAACATAGAAATGAGATGCGATATCGCGATTTAAGGAGCATTAGTATTCTATTGCTACGATACGTAGACATCTGCAAACGCTATTTCCTAACAAGGAAGTGTGGCATTTTCATTCTTTTGAAGTGAATACGAAGTATACATAACACTCCACAATGAATATTATGTCTTATTATGAAACATAGAAATAAGATGCGATATCTCGTTCTAAGAAGCATTAGAACTCTATTGCTACGATACTTAGACATCTGCAAACGGAATTTCTTAGCATGGAAGTGTCGCATTTGCATTTGTTTGAATCGAATACGAGGTATACATGACACTTCGCAATGAATGTTAAACCTTTTCATGAAGCACTGAAATGAGATGCGATATCGCATTTTAAGAAGCATTAGATTTATATTGTTACGATACGTAGACATCTGCAAAGGCTATTTCCTAGCAAGGAAGTGACGCTTTTACATTCATTTGAAGTGTTTGTGAGCTATACATGATACTTCGCAATGAATATTATATCTTATAATGAATCATAGAAGTGACATGCGATATCGCGTCTAAAGAAGCATTAGAACTGTATTTCTTCGATACGTAGACATCTGCAAACGGTATTTCCTAGCCTGGAAGTCTCGCATTTACATACTTTTGAAGTGAATACGTGGTATACATAACACTCCACAATGAATATTATCTCTTATCATGAAACATAGAAATGAGATGCGATATCCCGATTTAAGAAGCATAAAACTCTATTGCATCGACACGTAGACAGCTGCAAACGCTACTTCCTAGCAAGGAGGTGTAGCACTTACATTCATTTGAAGTGTATACGAGATATACGTAACACTTTGCAATGAGTATTATATCTTATCATGAAGCATAGAAATGAGATGCGACCTCGCGTTTTAAGAAGCATTAGAACTCTATTGGTACGATACGTAGACATCTGGAAACGCTATTTCCTAGCAAGCAAGTGCCGCATTTACATTCTTCTGAAGTTATTACAAGGTATACATAGCACTGCACGATGAATATTATATCTTATCACGAAACATAGAAATGAGATATGATATCGCGATTTACGAGCATTGGAACTCTGTTGCTACGATACGTAGACATCTGTAAACGCTATTTCATAGTAAGGAAGTGTCGCATTTCCATTCTTTTGAAGTGAATACGAGGTATACATGACACTTCGCAATGAATATTATATCTTATCATGGGACATAGAAATGAAATGCGATATCGCGTTTTAAGAAGCATTAGGACTCTATTGCTCCGATACTTAGACATCTGCAAACGCTATTTCCTAGCAAGGAAGTATCGCAATTACATCCAATTGTAGTGTATGCGAGGTATACATGACATTTCTCAATGAATACTATATCTTATCATGGAACATAGAAATGAGATGCGATATCGCTTTATAAGAAGCATAAGAACACTATTGCTTCGTTACGGAGTCATCTGCAAACGCTATTTCCTAGCAAGGAAGTGTCGCATTTACATTTTTTTGAAGTGTCACGTCCTGAAGTCGCGAAAGGGCTCGTCACGTGGACACTTTTCGTAGCCGTTCCCGAAATCGACCCGAATTGCGCAGAGCTGGGTTCGTCGGCGGACAAGACTCGATTTACCGGGTACAAAGACGTGCAACTTACCTTTCGATGCTCCAGGCGTCGTAGCTCTCCTCATCCTCGTAGCGTGGAGTGGAATCCTCCCTCGCGTATGTGTGGCGTCGCATCCCCGTTCCGTGGCGTTGAGTATGCGGGTTGCCAGCGTGTAGGGGATCCGGATGCTGGAGGAGATGCAGATGCTGATCTGTGGCCGTCGATGTTGGCGGGCGGCGTTTGAGGGTGGCAGGCGGTACGCCTGACGTCACAAAATGCGACACTTTGCTAGGAAGTAGCGTTTGCAGATGTCTACGTATCGAAGCAATAGACATCTAATGCTTCATAAATCGCCATATCGCATCTCATTTCTATGTTTCATGATAAGATATAATATTCATTGCAAAGTGTCATGTATACCTCGTATTCATTTCAAAAGAATGTAAATCCGACACTTGCTTGCTAGGAAGTAGCGTTTCCAGATGTCTACGAATCGAAGCAATAGAGTTCTAGTGCTTCTTAATTCGCCATATCGCATCTCATTTCTATGTTTCATGATAAGATATAATATTCATTGTGCAGTGTTATGTATATCTCGTTTATACTTCAAATGAATGTAAATGCGACACTTCCTTGCTAGGAAATAGCGTTTGCAGATATCTACGTATCGAAGCAATAGAGTTCTAATGCTTCTTTAAATCGCGATATCGCATCTCATTTCTATGTTTCATGATAAGATATAATATTCACTGTGCAGTGTTATGTATACCTCGTACTCACTTCAAAAGAATGTAAATGCGACACTTCCTTGCTAGTAAATAACGTTTGCATATGTCTTTGTATCGTAGCATTAGTGCTCTAATGCTTCTCAAAACGCGATATCGTTTCTCATCTCTATGTTTCATGATAGTATATAATATTCATTGTGGAGTGTTATGTATACCTCGTATTCACTTCAAAAGAATGTAAACGCGACACTTTCTGGCCAGGAAATAGCGTTTGCAGATGTCTACGTATCGAAGCAATAGGGATCTAATGCTTCTTATTTCGCGATATCGATTCTCATTTCTATGTTTCATGATAATATATAATATTCACTGCGAAGTGTCATGTATACCTCGCATACACTTCAAATGAATGTGAATGCGACAGTTCCTTGCTAGGAAATGGCGTTTGCAGATACCTACGTATCGAAGCAATAGAGTTCTAATGCTTTTTATAACGCGATATCGCATCTCATTTCTATGTTCCATGATAAGACATAATATTCATTGCGAAATGTCATGTATACCTCGCATACACTACAATTGGATGTAATTGCGATACTTCCTTGCTAGGAAATAGCGTTTGTAGATGTCTAAGTATCGGAGCAATAGAGTCCTAATGCTTCTTAAAACGCGATATCGCATCTCATTTCTATGTTTCATGATAAGATATAATAATCATTGTGCAGTGTTATGTATACCTCGTATTCACTTCAAACGAATGTAAGTGCGACACTTCCTTGCTAGGAAATAGCGTTTGCAGATGTCTACGTATCGAACCAATAGATTTCTGATGCTTCTTAAATCGCCATGTCGCATCTCCTTTCTATGTTTCATGATAAGATATAATATTCATTTTGCAGTGTTATGAATACCTCGTATTCACTTCAAAAGAATGTAGATGCGACACTTCCTCGCTTGGAAATATCGTTTGCAGATGTCTACGTATCGAAGCAATAGTTTTCTAATGCTTCTTAAATCGTCATATCGCATCACATTTCTGTGTTTCACGATAAGATATAATATTCATTGCGAAGTGTCATGTATACATCGTATTCCTTTCAAAAGAATGAAAATGCGACACTTCCTTGCTAGGAAGTAGCGTTTCCAGATGTCTACGTATCGAAGCAATAGAGTTCTAATGCTTCCTAAATCGTCATATCGCATCTCATTTCTATGTTTCATGATAAGATATAATATTCATTGCGAAGTGTCATGTGTACCTCGTATTCACTTCAAAAGAATGTAAATGCGCCACTTACTTGCAAGGAAGTAGCGTTTGCAGATGTCTACCTATCGAACCAATAAGTTTCTAATGCTTCTTAAATCGCCATATCGCATCTCATTTCTATGTTTCGTGATAAGATATAATATTCATTGTGCAGTGTTATGTATACCTCGCATACACTTCAAATGAATGTGAATGCGACAGTTCCTTGCTAGGAAATAGTGTTTGCAGATATCTACGTATCGAACCAATAGATTTCTAATGCTTCTTAAATCGCCATATCGCATCTCATTTCTATGTTTTATGATAAGATATAATATTCACTGCGAAGTGTCATGTATACCTCGCATACACTTCAAATGAATGTGAATGCGACAGTTCCTTGCTAGGAAATGGCGTTTGCAGATACCTACGTATCGAAGCAATAGAGTTCTAATGCTTTTTATAACGCGATATCGCATCTCATTTCTATGTTCCATGATAAGACATAATATTCATTGCGAAATGTCATGTATACCTCGCATACACTACAATTGGATGTAATTGCGATACTTCCTTGCTAGGAAATAGCGTTTGTAGATGTCTAAGTATCGGAGCAATAGAGTCCTAATGCTTCTTAAAACGCGATATCGCATCTCATTTCTATGTTTCATGATAAGATATAATAATCATTGTGCAGTGTTATGTATACCTCGTATTCACTTCAAACGAATGTAAGTGCGACACTTCCTTGCTAGGAAATAGCGTTTGCAGATGTCTACGTATCGAACCAATAGATTTCTGATGCTTCTTAAATCGCCATGTCGCATCTCCTTTCTATGTTTCATGATAAGATATAATATTCATTTTGCAGTGTTATGAATACCTCGTATTCACTTCAAAAGAATGTAGATGCGACACTTCCTCGCTTGGAAATATCGTTTGCAGATGTCTACGTATCGAAGCAATAGTTTTCTAATGCTTCTTAAATCGTCATATCGCATCACATTTCTGTGTTTCACGATAAGATATAATATTCATTGCGAAGTGTCATGTATACATCGTATTCCTTTCAAAAGAATGAAAATGCGACACTTCCTTGCTAGGAAGTAGCGTTTCCAGATGTCTACGTATCGAAGCAATAGAGTTCTAATGCTTCCTAAATCGTCATATCGCATCTCATTTCTATGTTTCATGATAAGATATAATATTCATTGCGAAGTGTCATGTGTACCTCGTATTCACTTCAAAAGAATGTAAATGCGCCACTTACTTGCAAGGAAGTAGCGTTTGCAGATGTCTACCTATCGAACCAATAAGTTTCTAATGCTTCTTAAATCGCCATATCGCATCTCATTTCTATGTTTCGTGATAAGATATAATATTCATTGTGCAGTGTTATGTATACCTCGCATACACTTCAAATGAATGTGAATGCGACAGTTCCTTGCTAGGAAATAGTGTTTGCAGATATCTACGTATCGAACCAATAGATTTCTAATGCTTCTTAAATCGCCATATCGCATCTCATTTCTATGTTTTATGATAAGATATAATATTCATTGTGCAGTGTTATGTATACCTCGTATTCACCTCAAAAGAAAGTAAATGCGGCACTTCCTTTCTAGGAAATAGCGTTTGCAGATGTCTACGTATCGAAGCAATAGAGTTCTAATGCTTCTTAAACCGTCATATCGCATCTCATACCTACGTTTCCTGATAAGATGTAATGTTCATTGCGAAGTGTCATGTATACCTCGTATTCCCTTCAAAACAATGTAAATGTGACACTTCCTTGCTAGGAAGTAGCGTTTGCAGATGTCTACGTATCAAACCAATAGATTTCTAACGCTTCTGAAATCGCCATATCGCATCCCATTTCCATGTTTCATGGTAAGATATTATATTCATTGTGGAGTGTTATGTATACCTCGTACTCACTTCAAAAGAATGTAATCGCGACACTTCCTTCCCAAGAAATAGCGTTTGCAGATGTCTACGTACCGAAGCAATAGACAGCTAATGCTTCATAAATCGCCATATCGCATCTCATTTCTATGTTTCATAATAAGATATAATATTCATTGCGATGTGTCATGTATGCCCCGTATTCCTTTCAAAAGAATGTAAATGCGACACATCCATGTTAGGAAGTTGCGATTGCAGATGTCTACGTATCAAAGCAATAGAGTTCTAATGCTTCTTAAATCGCCATATTGCATCTCATTTCTATGTTTCATGGTAAGATATAATATTCATTGTGGAGTGTTATGTATACCTCATACTCACTTCAAAAGAATGTAAACGCGACACTTCCTTCCCAAGAAATAGCGTTTGCAGATATCTACGTATCGTTGCATCAGAGATCTAATGCTTCTCAAAACGCGATATCGCTACTCATTACCATGATTCATGATAATATATAATATTCATTGTGGAGTGTTATGTATACCACGTATTCACTTCAAAAGAATGTAAATGCGGCACTTCCTTGCTGGGAAATAGCGTTTGCAGATGTCTACATATCGAAGCAATAGGGTTCTAATGCTTCTTAAAACGTGATATCGCATCTCAGTTCTATGTTTCGTGGTAAGATATGATATTCATTACGAAGAGTCACTTATTCCTCGCTTGCACTTTAAATGAATGTAAATGCGACACTTCCTTGCAAGGAAATAACGCTTCCAAATGTCTACGTATCCATGCAATAGAGTTCTAATGCTCCTTAAAACGCGATATCGCATCTCACTTCTATGTTTCATGATAATATATAATATTCATTGTGGAGAGTAATGTATTCCTCGTATTCACTTCAAAAGAATGTAAATGCGACACTTCCATGCTAGGAACAAGCGTTTGCAGATGTCCCCGTATAGAAGCCATAGAGTTCTAATGCTTCTTAAAACGAGGTACCGCAACTCATTCCTAGGTTTCATGATAAGGCATAATGTTCATTGCGAAGTCTCATGTATACCTCCTATTCACTTCAAAAGAATGTAAATGCGACACTTCCTTGCTAGGATGTAACGTTTGCAGATCTCCCCGTATAGAAGCCATAGAGTTCTAATGCTTCTTAAAACGAGGTATCGCAACTCATTCCTATGTTTCATGATAAGACATAATGTTCATTGCGAAGTCTCATGTATACCTCCTATTCACTTCAAAAGAATGTAAATGCGACACTTCCTTGCTAGGATGTAACGTTTGCAGATGTCTGCGTATCGAAGCAATAGAGTTCTAATGCTTCTTAAAACGAGATATCGCATCTCATTTCTACGTCTCTTGATAAAATATAGCTTTCATTGTGCAGTGTTATGTATACCTCGTATTCACTTCAAAGGAATGTATATGTGACAACAACTTGCTAGGAAATAGCGATTGCAGATGTCTACGTATTGTAGCAACAGAGTTCTAATGCTTCTTCAAATGCGATATCGCATCTCACTTCTATTTTTCATGATAAGATATAATATTCAATGCGAAGAGTCATGTATACCTCGTATTCACTTCAATAGAATGTAAATGCGACACTTCCTTGCTAGGAAATACCGTCTGCATATGTCTACTTATCGTAGCAATTGAGCTCTAATGCTACTTAAAACACGATATCGCATCTCACTTCTATGTTTCATGATAAGATATAATATTCATTGTGCGGTGTTACGTATACCTCGTATTCACGTCAAATGAATGTAAATGCGACACTTCCTTGCTAGTAAATAACGTTTGCATATGTCTTTGTATCGTAGCATTAGTGCTCTAATGCTTCTCAAAACGCGATATCGTTTCTCATCTCTATGTTTCATGGTAGTATATAATATTCATTGTGGAGTGTTATGTATACCTCGTATTCACTTCAAAAGAATGTAAACGCGACACTTTCTGGCCAGGAAATAGCGTTTGCAGATGTCTACGTATCGGAGCAATAGGGATCTAATGCTTCTTATTTCGCGATATCGATTCTCATTTCTATGTTTCATGATAATATATAATATTCACTGCGAAGTGTCATGTATACCTCGCATACACTTCAAATGAATGTGAATGCGACAGTTCCTTGCTAGGAAATGGCGTTTGCAGATACCTACGTATCGAAGCAATAGAGTTCTAATGCTTTTTATAACGCGATATCGCATCTCATTTCTATGTTCCATGATAAGACATAATATTCATTGCGAAATGTCATGTATACCTCGCATACACTACAATTGGATGTAATTGCGATACTTCCTTGCTAGGAAATAGCGTTTGCAGATGTCTAAGTATCGGAGCAATAGAGTCCTAATGCTTCTTAAAACGCGATATCGCATCTCATTTCTATGTTTCATGATAAGATATAATATTCATTGTGGAGTGTTATGTATACCTCGTACTCACTTCAAAAGAATGTAAACGCGACACTTCCTTCCCAAGAAATAGGGTTTGCAGATGTCTACGTATCGTAGCATCAGAGATCTAATACTTCTCAAAACGCGATATCGATACCCATTACCATGATTCATGATAATATATAATATTCATTGTGGAGTGTTATGTATACCACGTATTCACTTCAAAGGAATGTAAATGCGACACTTCCTTGCTGGGAAATAGCGTTTGCAGATGTCTACATATCGAAGCAATAGAGTTCTAATGCTTCTTAAAACGAGATATCGCATCTCATTTCTACGTCTCTTGATAAAATATAGCATTCATTGTGCAGTGTTATGTATACCTCGTACTCACATTAAATGAATGTAAATGCGACAATACCTTGCTGGGAAATAGCGATTGCAGATGTCTACGTGTCGTAGCAACAGAGTTCAAATGCTTCCTAAAACGCGATATCGCATCTCATTTCTGTGTTTCATGATAAGATATAATATTATTTGCGGACTGTCATGTATACCTCGCATACACTTCAAATGAATGTAAATGCGACAATTACTTGCTAGGAAATAGCGTTTGCAGATGTCTCTGTATCGAAGCAATAGTGTTCTAATGCTTTTTAAATCGCGATATCGCATCTCACTTCTATGTTTCATGATAACATATAATATTCATTGTGCAGTGTTATGTAAACCTTGGATTCACTTCAAAGAAATGTAAATGCGACACTTCCATGCTAGGAACAAGCGTTTGCAGATGTCCCCGTCTAGGAGCCATAGAGTTCTAATGCTTCTTAAAACGAGGTATCGCAACTCATTCCTATGTTTCATGATAAGACATAATGTTCATTGCGAAGTCTCATGTATACCTCCTATTCACTTCAAAATAATGTAAATGCGACATTTCCTTGCTAGGATGTAACGTTTGCAGATGTCTGCGTATCGAAGCAATAGTGTTCAAATGCTTCTTAAAACGAGATATCGCATCCCATTTCTACGTCTCTTGATAAAATATAGCATTCATTGTGCAGTGTTACATATACCTCGTATTCACTTCAAAAGAATGTATATGTGACAACAACTTGCTAGGAAATAGCGATTGCAGATGTCTACGTATTGTAGCAACAGAGTTCTAAAGCTTCTTCAAATGCGATATCGCATCACATTTCTATGTATCGTGATAAGATATAATATTCATTGTGGAGTTTTATGTATACCTCGTATTCACTTCAAAAGAATGTAAATGCGACACTTCCTAGCTAGGAAATAGCGCTTGCAGTTTTCTACGTATCGTAGCTATAGGGTTCTAATGCTTCTCAAAACGCGATATCGCATCTCATTTCAATGTTTCATGATGAGAGATAATATTCATTGTGCAGTGTTATGAATACCTCGTATTCACTTCAAAAGAATGTAAATGCGACACTTCCTTGCTAGGAAATAGCGTTTGCAGATGTCTACGTATCGAAGCAATAGTTTTCTGATGCTTCTTAAATCGCCATATCGCATCTCTTTTCAATGTTTCATGATAAGATATAATATTAACTGTGCAGTGATATGTATTCCCCGTATTCACTTCAAAAGAATGTAAATGCGACACTTGCTTGCTAGGAAATAGCGTTTGCAGATGTCTACGTATCGAAGCAATAGAATTCTAAAGCTTCTTAAATCGCCATATTACATCTCATTTCTATGTTATATGATAAGATATAATATTCATTGTGGAGTGTTATGTATACCTCGTATTCACTTCAAAAGAATGTAAACGCGACACTTCCTTGCCAGGAAATAGCGGTTGCAGATGTCTACGTATCGTAGCATTTGAGTTCTAATGCTTCTCAAAACACGATATCGCTACTCATTACTATGTTTCATGATAATATATAATATTCATTGCGAAGTGTCATGTATAACTCGCATACACTTCAAATGAATGTGAATGCGACAGTTCCTTGCTAGGATATAGTGTTTGCAGATATCTACGTATCGAAGCAATAGAGTTATAAAGCTTCATAAATCGCGATATCGCATCTCATTTCAATGTTTCATGATGAGATATAATATTCATTGTGCAGTGTTATGAATACCCCGTATTCACTTCAAAAGAATGTAAATGCTACACTTTCTTCCTAGGAAGTAGCGTTTGCAGATGTCTACGTATCGAAGAAATAAAGTTCTAATGCTTCTTAAATTGCCATATCGCATCTCATTTCTATGTTCCATGATAATATATAATATTCATTGTGGAGTGTCATGTATACCTCGTATTCCTTTCAAAAGAATGTAAATGCAACACTTCCTGGCTAGGAGGTAGCGTTTGCAGATGTCTACGTATCGAAGCTATAGATTTCTAAAGCTTGCTAATTCGCGATATCGCAACTCATATCTGTGTTTCATGATAATATATAATATTCATTGCGAAGTGTCATGTATACCTTGCATAGACTTGAAATGAATGTGAATGTGACAGTTCCTTGCTAGGAAATAGCGTTTGCAGATGTCTACGCATCGAAGCAATAGACGTCTAATGCTTCATAAATCGCCATATCGCATCTCATTTCTATGTTTCATGATAAGATATAATATTCACTGTGCAGTGTTATGTATACCTCGTATTCACCTCAAAGGAATGTAAATGCGACACTTCCTTTCCAGGAAATAGCGTTTGCAGATGTCTACGTATCGTAGCATTAGTGTTCTAACGCTTCTCAAAACGCGATATCGCATCTCATTTCTATGTTTCATGATAAGATGTAATATTCATTGCGAAGTGTCATGTATACCTCGCATCCACTTCAAGTGAATGTAAAAGCGACACATCCATGCTAGGAAACAGCGTTTTCAGATGCCTACGTATCGTAGCATTAGGGTTCTAATGCTTCTTAAATCGCGATATCGCATCCCATTTTTATGCTGCGTGACAAGATATAATATTCATTGTGGAGTGTAATGTATACCTCGTATTCACGTCAACAGAATGTAAATGCAACACTTCCTTGCTAGGAAATAGCGTTTGCAGATGTCTACGTATCGTAGCAATAGATTTCTAATGCTACTTACATCGCGATATCGCATCTCATCTCTATGTTTCATGGTAAGATATAATATTCATTGCAAAGTGTCATGTGTACCTCGTAATTCACTTCAAGAGAATGTAAATGCGACACATCCTTGCTAGGAAATAGCGTTTGCAGATATCTACGTATCGTAGCAATAGATTTCTAATACTTCTTAAAACGCGATATCGCATCTCAGTTCTATGTTTTATAATAAGATATAATATCCATTTGCGAAGTGTCATGTATAAGCCGTATTCACTTCAAAAGTATGTAAATGCGACACTTCCTTGCTAGGAAACACCGTCTGCATATGTCTACTTATCGTAGCAATTGAGCACTAATGCTACTTAAAACACGATATCGCATCTCAGTTCTATGTTTCATGATAAGATATAATATCCATTGCGAAGTGTCAAGTATACCTCGCATTCACCTCAAAAGAATGTAAATGCGACACTTCCTTGCTAGTAAATAACGTTTGTAGATGTCTACTTATCGTAGCAATAGTGCTCTAATGCTTCTTAAATCGCGTAATCGCCTCTCATTTCTATGTATCATGATGAGATCTAATATTAATTGCGAATTGTCATGTATACCTCGAATTCACTTCCGAAGAATGTAAATGCGACACTTCGTTGCTAGGAAATAGAGTTTCCAGATGTCTATGTATCGCAGCAATAGATTTCTAATACTTCTTAAAATGCGATATCGCATCTCAGTTCTATGTTTCATGATAAGATATAATATTCATTGTGCGGTGTTACGTATACCTCGTATTCACATCAAATGAATGTAAATGCGACACTTCCTTGCTAGTAAATAGCGTTTGTAGATGTCTACGTATCGTAGCAATAGTGCTCTAATGCTTCTTAAATCGCGTAATCGCCTCTCATTTCTATGTATCTTGATGAGATATAATATTAATTGCGAATTGTCATGTATACCTCGTATTCACTTCCGAAGAATGTAAATGCGACACTTCGTTGCTAGGGAATAGAGTTTCCAGATGTCTATGTATCGTAGCAATAGATTTCTAATACTTCTTAAAACGCGATATCGCATCTCAGTTCTATGTTTTATAATAAGATATAATATCCATTTGCGAAGTGTCATGTATACCTCATATTCACTTCAACAGAATGTAAATGCGACACTTCCTTGCTAGGAAATAGCGTTTGCAGATGTCTACGTATCGTAGCAATAGATTTCTAATGCTACTTACATCGCGATATCGCATCTCATCTCTATGTTTCATGGTAAGATATAATATTCATTGCAAAGTGTCATGTGTACCTCGTAATTCACTTCAAGAGAATGTAAGTGCGACACATCCTTGCTAGGAAATAGCGTTTGCAGATGTCTACGTATCGTAGCAATAGTGTTCTAATACCGCTTAAATCGCGTTATAGCATCTCACTTCTATGTTTCAAGATAAGATATAATATGCATTGCGAAGTGTCATGTATAAGCCGTATTCACTTCAAAAGAATGTAAATGCGACACATCCTTGACAGGAAATAGCGTCTGCAGATATCTACGTATCGTAGAAATAGAGTACTAATGCTTCTTAAAGCGCGATATCGCGTCCCATTTCAATGTTTCATGGTAAGATATAATATTCATTGCGAAGTGTCACTTATACCTCGTATTCACTTCATATGATTGTAAATGCGACACTTCCTTGCTAGGAAATAGCGTTTGCAGATGTCTACTTGTCGAAGTAATAGAGTTCCAATGCTTCTTATAACGAGATATCGCATCTCATTTCTATGTGTCATGATAAGATATATTATTCATTGCAAAGTCTCATGTATACCTCGAATTCGCTTCAAAAGTATGTAAATGCGACACTTCCTTCCTAAGAAATAGCGTTTGCAGATGTCTACGTATAGTAGCAATAGAGTTCTCATGCTCCTTAAAGCGGGATATCGCATCTCATTTCTATGTTTCATAATGAGATATAATACTCATTGCGACGTGTCATGTATACCTCGTACTCACTTCAAAAGAATGTAAATGCGACACTTCCTTGATAGGAATTAGCGTTTGCAGATGTCTACGTATCGTTGCAATAAAGATCTAATGCTTCTTAGAACGCGATATCGCATCTCACTTCTATTTTTCATGATAAGATATAATATTCAATGCGAAGAGTCATGTATACCTCGTATTCACTTCAATAGAATGTAAATGCGACACTTCCTTGCTAGGAAATACCGTCTGCATATGTCTACTTATCGTAGCAATTGAGCTCTAATGCTACTTAAAACACGATATCGCATCTCACTTCTATGTTTCATGATAAGATATAATATTCATTGTGCGGTGTTACGTATACCTCGTATTCACATCAAATGAATGTAAATGCGACACTTCCTTGCTAGTAAATAACGTTTGTAGATGTCTACGTATCGTAGCAATAGTGCTCTAATGCTTCTTAAATCGCGTAATCGCCTCTCATTTCTATGTATCTTGATGAGATATAATATTAATTGCGAATTGTCATGTATACCTCGTATTCACTTCCGAAGAATGTAAATGCGACACTTCGTTGCTAGGAAATAGAGTTTCCAGATGTCTATGTATCGTAGCAATAGATTTCTAATACTTCTTAAAACGCGATATCGCATCTCAGTTCTATGTTTTATAATAAGATATAATATCCATTTGCGAAGTGTCATGTATACCTCATATTCACTTCAACAGAATGTAAATGCGACACTTCCTTGCTAGGAAATAGCGTTTGCAGATGTCTACGTATCGTAGCAATAGATTTCTAATGCTACTTACATCGCGATATCGCATCTCATCTCTATGTTTCATGGTAAGATATAATATTCATTGCAAAGTGTCATGTGTACCTCGTAATTCACTTCAAGAGAATGTAAGTGCGACACATCCTTGCTAGGAAATAGCGTTTGCAGATGTCTACGTATCGTAGCAATAGTGTTCTAATACCGCTTAAATCGCGTTATAGCATCTCACTTCTATGTTTCATGATAAGATATAATATGCATTGAGAAGTGTCATGTATAAGCCGTATTCACTTCAAAAGAATGTAAATGCGACACTTCCTTGATAGGAAATAGCGTCTGCAGATATCTACGTATCGTAGAAATAGAGTACTAATGCTTCTTAAAGCGCGATATCGCGTCCCATTTCAATGTTTCATGGTAAGATATAATATTCATTGCGAAGTGTCACTTATACCTCGTATTCACTTCATATGATTGTAAATGCGACACTTCCTTGCTAGGAAATAGCGTTTGCAGATGTCTACTTGTCGAAGTAATAGAGTTCCAATGCTTCTTATAACGAGATATCGCATCTCATTTCTATGTGTCATGATACGATATATTATTCATTGCAAAGTGTCATGTATACCTCGAATTCGCTTCAAAAGTATGTAAATGCGACACTTCCTTCCTAAGAAATAGCGTTTGCAGATGTCTACGTATAGTAGCAATAGAGTTCTCATGCTCCTTAAAGCGGGATATCGCATCTCATTTCTATGTTTCATAATGAGATATAATACTCATTGCGACGTGTCATGTATACCTCGTACTCACTTCAAAAGAATGTAAATGCGACACATCCTTGATAGGAATTAGCGTTTGCAGATGTCTACGTATCGTTGCAATAGAGATCTAATGCTTCTTAGAACGCGATATCGCATCTCACTTCTATTTTTCATGATAAGATATAATATTCAATGCGAAGAGTCATGTATACCTCGTATTCACTTCAATAGAATGTAAATGCGACACTTCCTTGCTAGGAAATACCGTCTGCATATGTCTACTTATCGTAGCAATTGAGCTCTAATGCTACTTAAAACACGATATCGCATCTCACTTCTATGTTTCATGATAAGATATAATATTCATTGTGCGCTGTTACGTATACCTCGTATTCACATCAAATGAATGTAAATGCGACACTTCCTTGCTAGTAAATAACGTTTGTAGATGTCTACGTATCGTAGCAATAGTGCTCTAATGCTTCTTAAATCGCGTAATCGCCTCTCATTTCTATGTATCTTGATGAGATATAATATTAATTGCGAATTGTCATGTATACCTCGTATTCACTTCCGAAGAATGTAAATGCGACACTTCGTTGCTAGGAAATAGAGTTTCCAGATGTCTATGTATCGTAGCAATAGATTTCTAATACTTCTTAAAACGCGATATCGCATCTCAGTTCTATGTTTTATAATAAGATATAATATCCATTTGCGAAGTGTCATGTATACCTCATATTCACTTCAACAGAATGTAAATGCGACACTTCCTTGCTAGGAAATAGCGTTTGCAGATGTCTACGTATCGTAGCAATAGATTTCTAATGCTACTTACATCGCGATATCGCATCTCATCTCTATGTTTCATGGTAAGATATAATATTCATTGCAAAGTGTCATGTGTACCTCGTAATTCACTTCAAGAGAATGTAAGTGCGACACATCCTTGCTAGGAAATAGCGTTTGCAGATGTCTACGTATCGTAGCAATAGTGTTCTAATACCGCTTAAATCGCGTTATAGCATCTCACTTCTATGTTTCATGATAAGATATAATATGCATTGAGAAGTGTCATGTATAAGCCGTATTCACTTCAAAAGAATGTAAATGCGACACTTCCTTGATAGGAAATAGCGTCTGCAGATATCTACGTATCGTAGAAATAGAGTACTAATGCTTCTTAAAGCGCGATATCGCGTCCCATTTCAATGTTTCATGGTAAGATATAATATTCATTGCGAAGTGTCACTTATACCTCGTATTCACTTCATATGATTGTAAATGCGACACTTCCTTGCTAGGAAATAGCGTTTGCAGATGTCTACTTGTCGAAGTAATAGAGTTCCAATGCTTCTTATAACGAGATATCGCATCTCATTTCTATGTGTCATGATAAGATATATTATTCATTGCAAAGTGTCATGTATACCTCGAATTCGCTTCAAAATTATGTAAATGCGACACTTCCTTCCTCAGAAATAGCGTTTGCAGATGTCTACGTATAGTAGCAATAGAGTTCTCATGCTCCTTAAAGCGGGATATCGCATCTCATTTCTATGTTTCATAATGAGATATAATACTCATTGCGACGTGTCATGTATACCTCGTACTCACTTCAAAAGAATGTAAATGCGACACTTCCTTGATAGGAATTAGCGTTTGCAGATGTCTACGTATCGTTGCAATAGAGATCTAATGCTTCTTAGAACGCGATATCGCATCTCACTTCTATTTTTCATGATAAGATATAATATTCAATGCGAAGAGTCATGTATACCTCGTATTCACTTCAATAGAATGTAAATGCGACACTTCCTTGCTAGGAAATACCGTCTGCATATGTCTACTTATCGTAGCAATTGAGCTCTAATGCTACTTAAAACACGATATCGCATCTCACTTCT